>NC_058094.1:99142727-99445757 GCF_020171115.1 Neogale vison
AATCCTCGAAGAACTAACAGATGGATTAAGTCAAGCTTAAAGACACAGATTCAATATACGAAAATGAGTTTTATGTCTATACATGAATAGCAAGTTATCACTGAGAGAAAGTAAGAAAGTAATTTTTAATTAATAATCACTTAAAAAGAATAAAATACTTATGAAGTATTTTCATCAATAAGAGAAAAACCTGCATATTGAAAACCATAAATCATTAAATAATTTGAAGAAGACAGAATGAAGTCTTTAGACATTCCATATTAAAGGATCCCAAGAATATATGTAATCCAAAAGTACTTACTGCAAAAAGTAATCTAAACGTTCAGTTCAAACCCCATCAACATTTAATGACATTTCCAGAAATAAGAACAGCAATCATACAAAATGAATAATACCATGGAAGGCCCTGAATAACAAAAGCCATCTGGAGAAAGAAGAAGACTGGAGGTGTCATGCTTTCTGAATTCAACGTATATTACAAAGCTATAGAAATCAAAATGGTATACTACTGATATACAGACAGACACACAGATGAATGGAACACAGTACAAAGACCAGGAAGAAACTGACATATATGTCAATTAATTTCCAACAAAAGCTCCAAGAATATAAAATAGGGAAGCAACAGCCTCCACAATAAGTGGCTTTGGAAACAAGACTCTGGGCAACCTCAAGTAAAGCAATGCAACTGAATGTCTATCCAACACCATCCACAACAATAGAGTCAGCATGCGACAAAGACTTCAAGAAAACAGCTACACCCATAAAATACCTAGATGAAAACTGGACAGAATGCTATTAGCACAACTACCCTTTTGTTAAATAATCTCCATGACCAAAATTTTAACTCAAGATTCTGAGATCAAGAGATAGATGCTTTGCTGACTGAGCCATTCAAGAACATTTTAAAACTATGGAGCTCAGAAATATCAGCATAGATCTATTCATTTAACCCCCTTAACCCAATTATTTGAAAGAATGTTTCTTGAAATCATTCTATCTCTAAATATTTCATTTATTTATTTGAGAGAGAGAATGCAAAAGAAAGAGAGTATGAGAGGGTAGAGGGTAAGAGCAAGAAGCGGACTCCCCACTGAACAGGGAGCCCAATAGGGAACTCGATTCTGGAATGCCAGTATCATCACATGAGCTCAAGGAAGTTTCTTAACCACCTGAGCCACCCAGGCACTCGAGATGATTCTTTTTTTTTTTTTCCGAGATGATTCTTGACTATGATATTTTGAATTTGATATCAGAAGCAAAGGGTATAATAAAAAATAAACAGCTGGGACAACATCAAACTAAAAGCCTTCTGCACAGCAAAGGAAATGTCCAATCATCAACACATTGAAAATACAACACACTGAAGAGGAAACTAGCAAACTACCTAACTGATAAAGGTTTAGCAAACTACCTAATTGATAAAGGTTTCATATCCAAAATATTAAAGAAATCATACAACTCAATAACTCAAAAACAAATACCAGTTATAAAATCAGCAGAGTTCAGAATATTTTTCCAAAGAAAACACAGAGAAACAACAAATACAAGAAGATATGCTTACAACCACTCATCACCAGGGAAATGCAAATCAAAGCCCAAAGTGATGTCACCTGACACTTGTCAGAATGATTAATATCCAGAAGACCAGAAATAACAAGGGTTGGCCAAAATGTGGAGGAAAGGGAACTGTGCTCTGTTGGTGGGACTGTAAATGGGTTCAGTCACTATGGAAAATAGTATCAAGGTTTTTGAAAAAAAATCCACATAGGGGCACCTGCCTGGCTCAGTTAGAATAGTGACCCTTCATCTCAGGTTAATGAGGTTGAGCCCGATGTTGGGGGTAGAAAATACTTTTAAAAAATTAGAAATAGAACGACCATGTCATGGGCACCTGGATGGCTCAGTTGATTAAGCAACTGCCTTCAGCTCAGGTCATGATCCCAGAGTCCAAGGATCAAGTCCTGCATTGGGCTCCCAGCTCCATGGGGAGTGTGCTTCTCCCTCTGACTTTCTCCCCTCTCATGCTCTCTCTCACTGTCTCTTTCTTAAATAAATAAATAATAACTTAAAAAGGAAAAGAATGACCACATTATCCAACATTCCCCCTCTTATGTATTAGAAAGAAGCCAAGTCTTCTCTCTTAAATGAAGGTGTATAGTTTTTTTTTTAAGATTTTATTTATTTATCTGACAGACAGATCACAAGTAGGCAGAGAGGCAGGCAGAGAGTGAGAGGGGGAAGCAGGCTCACTGCTGAGCAGGGAGCACAATGTGGGGCTCGATCCCAGGACCCTGGGATCATTACCTGAGCTGAAGGCAGAGGCTTTAACCCACTGAGCCACCCAGGTGCCCCGAAGGTGTATAGTTTGATATGCCCTGCTCTTTCATCCCAGCACTGAGAGCCTCTGCTTCTTTAAAGTGGATTGTGAAGGGCCCTGGCCACAGGTTAAGGTATAAATTCTCAGGTCAACTTCCCTCCAGAGCTCTACTCAAACCTTCATAATTTAGCCCTCAGTCTATTCCCCTTGTACCCACAGCTCTGTCTTTCCTCAGTCTCTCAACGCCCAGCCTACCACCCCCGGGAATCTGACATAACGTAGTTTGGTTGACCCTGGACTTGCTGGATCTGCACTGAGCCCAAAGCCATATCCTGAGCTGCCCCCTACAAACATACCTGGGTCATGAAATCTTATTAACTACTTAGCAGAAAGCTCAGCAGTGTCTCACAACCCCAGGCCAATAACCTGAATACTTGCTGATCAGGGAGCATCCCCCAACCATTGCAGACCCACTGATTCAATGTTCCATCAGGTATTCTGTGCAAATTCCTTCCAGTCTTGTCCCTTAGACTAGACTCTCACCAGCCGGTGAGAACAGGTTACGTCACATACACGTAATCACTAACATCTTACTGGGGTAAGGCCTCTGCTACTCATGTGGATGCTTCTGTCCCAGCTCAGCAGTATCTGGAAGTGAGAAAAAAAATTCCCTCCCTGCAAGTAGACGCAGTTATGGGGCTCCATGCCTGGATTGCTGAGCCCTGAGGTAGGAGTCAGCACTTAGTTCCGATTTGGAGCACTAGCCACCTGCTGCCCCTGGAACACCCACATTCCTCAACTCTGTATTGGATTTCTCTCAAGTAGAGACTTCTGTTTTGTCTGTCAATAGGTATGTTTCTGTGTGAAGCATGGACTGGTGTGACTACTTGTTCCTCCATGAAGTGTTGGAACCCCCTAACTCATAGATATGAATTCATTTCCTATCCACTCTGCATATCTGCCAGAGCACAGCTCCACCTCAGTACCCTGTTGCCCATGGCAAGCTTCAACGCTCCGTATTATTATCCAGGCCTGATGTCTTTTTACAGATCTGAACCCGAGGCTTAGCATGGTCAATTAACTTGTCTGAAGCCATGTGGGTAGTAAATAGTAGGACACAAATTCCAACCCAGATCTCCTCAAGGAGCTCAGAGTCTTCCCTCTAATGCAGGCCATTCTCAGGCACCTCAAGGTCCTGTGTGTTTCCCTTTCTCTGGCTACCTGTGAGAAGTATAATGATAGCTTTGGGCTGACTGTCCCAAATGTAGCCCTGGTCAGTGGCAAGGAAAATCCTAAGTAACAAGACTGATGTCAAGGTGCTGAGGAGGTCTGCAGGGCCTGTGAGTCTGCATCTGGGAGACGGGCTGAGAGTGCCACTGCAGTGGTTTTCACTAGGACTGCCATCAGGAGCTCCCCATGAGCTGCTGGCTCACATCCCCAGAGAAATGATGGGTGAGCAGAGGATGTTAGAAGAAAATGTTGAGTCATTGAGGAAAACCGGTGGAACTAAAGGCAATCCTGAATGAAATGTCCTGTAGTTGGGGGAAGAGGGTAGGGCGGCAAGAATATGGGCTTGAAGAAGTCTTTTCAACTACTCTGATCTCTGTGAGAAATGCTGCCTAATATTTTTCTATGCCAGTATGTTGCAAGGTGGCCATGTGAACTATCATATAAGTCCAAACAACCATCTTGAGAATGTGCCCCCTGTGCCTCCATTCAACCCCCTCTGGCAGGGTGAGTACTACTTGAAGAGACTTGGTCTTCCCTCTGTAATTTATTCTAAGACCTTTAAAATTGAGTCAATTGCCATAGGAGATGCGTGGCAGATGGCAGTAAGGAAAGGTTAAGACTAGCTTTGTGTGCCTGAGTCCATCTACTCTGGGCTCACACTCACTTCCCTATGAATTCATCAAGACTTCTGTCCTTCTCCAGTGCACAGTACCAATGACAGAGTAGCTGTTAACTCATGCAGAATATGAGCACACATACAAGAATTACTATACACCTGTGATGTATGATGACCACATAAGAAATCCAACAGAATGAACGTTAAATATCATTTGAAATAGGATTATTGGAGTAGACAGTCTGCAGAAAATTATAAACAGAATAAATCTATCCTTCTGGATATAGGAAAATATCAGTAGCAATAAGCTCTAAGAAAACTACAGGAAAGAACCAAGTCAAAATATTGCATATGAAAAATAGAATGGTGGAATTAGATTGCACATAGATAGGGTAAATAATAGGATAAAAACAGATCATAGAGGTGTGTAACTGGTACTTTCTGTGGACATAACAGAAGTATTGACTTTGGAGCTGGCAAACTTATGATAGAACCATTTGTGCAATTTCTTTACCAAAGAACTAATTAGCGAAATATGTTTGGGAGATACGGAAAAGTTGAAGCTCGTGCAGGAGCCTGGCATAAGCAGCAGCAATAGAGCTTTTTTCATGCCTTTCATGACCTTTTCACCTCCTTCCTCACTTTCCAAACCTTCCTCACCACCGCTGATTCTAATGGACAGGGGAAGGAAAATGAGAAGTACGGATTAGCAGCTGAGGGACACAACTGACTGAGAAAGCCCCACAAATAGGGTTTTCATGGAAATAAAAGGGGCCACTCTAATCCCTTCCTCAGATCTTCAGCTGGGGCTCCCCTCTGGCTGAACTCACACAGCCAGAGAGTATAGATAACTGTCAGGCCTTTCTATCTCCCACTTCCACACAACAGAAGGGGTGGGGTGGGTGGAGACTTTCTTTAGGGATAAACAGGATGTATTTTCCATGGGCGGTTGGGTTGAAATTACTAGATTCCACTCTGATGTGTTGAAAAAAAGAAATTAAAAGGATTCATTAAAATAATCTCCTTGGGGAACCTGGCTGGCTCAGTTAGTGGAGTATACAACTTTTTATCTTGGGGTTGTCAGTTTGAGAAACATATTAGGCATAGAGATTAAGAAAAAAAAAACACAAATAAATAAATAAATAAATAAAACTTGTATAGAAGGGAAAACCTAAAAACCAACTCTCAATTATAGAGAGCAAGCAAAATTATACAGAACAAGCAAACCATTATAGAATGGTACCAGAGGACAGGTGGGTCATAAGTTCAATAGGTGCTGGTTAAAATGGGCATTTGTTTGATGACCACAGTGTGTTGTATTGAAATGTTGAATCTACTATACACCTGAAACTAATATTATAGTGTACTTTCAGTAAGCAGAATTTCAATAAACACACACAAGACAAAACAAACAAACAACAATTTAAAAAAAACTTAAAAAAAGTCTACATAAATGTATTGCAGAGGAAGAAAGAGAGCAGAGATGTAGAAGGCCAAATGCTGAGAAAGCCTGCACTTTAAATAAAATCAGAATATCTGATTCCCAAAGTTGTTTTTGCTGCAAGGATATTTCTGGCCTTCGACATACATCTGCAAAGGCCACAGGAAGGTAATTTTATTAGTCACAGTTCTCCAGAGATCCAATGGAATGTCTAAAAGAAGTAAATATATAACATCTATATCTATGCCTATATCTATATATCTATAGGGAGGGAGGGAGGGAGAGAAAGACAGAGAGAGAGAGAGACAGAGTGTGTGTGTGTGTGTGTGTGTGTTATTTCTATTTTAAGGAATTAGATCATGATTATGGAGAGTAGCAATCCAAAATCTGTAGGTTTCGCTGGCAGGCTCAGACCCTGGAAGAGATAATATTGCAATTCAAGGCTATAGTAATCATGTTTTTCGTTTTCTGTTTTTTACAGTGATGAGACATCTTTCTGGAGATAAGGAGAAGTTAGGGAAGCCAGGAGAAGCTGTTCTATTCCTGGAGATCATAATCAGCTGGTTACATATTTTTTATATCCAAACCAACCAATCCCAAGGCCTACCTTCAACACTTCCTTTATCTCACTCTCACAAACTAAAGCCAGTAATTCTCTCATTCTAAATCACAGCAAACATAAGAGTCAGACAGCTAAAGACCACCCTAATACATAAAGACGTTTGACATTATTCAAACTGGCCAATCCTAGACTGTTTCCCCTGCTCTGCCTTGCTTTGTCCATGGAAACCCCTGTAAAGGCTCTGAGATATGCTTCCACCTCTCTCCCACTTCTGTTTCTGGACCAGATTGTTATTTAATCATTTGTGTAAAGTGCATTCCCCCTTTTCTGGGGAAATGCAAATAACAAAAATACCTCAGTGCCGTTTGTGTATTTGTGTCAACACACAGTCACCTCCATAAGTTAAAATCCCACAGTTATTTTAAAACAAACTCCAAATGCTCTTAGGCTGGAGACCTAGGAAGAGAAAATATTGCAGTTCAAATTTGGAGTGGTCTGCTGGGATAATAACTTTCTTCCTCTGGGCCAGTTAGTCTTTTGTTCTAGTTAGGCCTTTGACTGATGAGATGAGACCCACCTACATTATGAAAGTCTTATTTTTACTCCAAGTCAATTGTTTCAAGTATTAATCACATCCAAAAAAAAAAAACACTCTCTCACATAAATACCTGGGAATAATGCTGGACAAAATATATGGACATGAGACAAAGCAAGTCAATATACAAAGTTAACCTTCACAAGAAATCTATGGGGAAAGCTTCATATATTACTGGGATCCCAAGGATCCTGACAAGATAAGACACACTGTTCTCCTCAAACTCAGGGGCCTGGAGGGAAGGAGTGGAAAGGAAACAGCAAAGGAACAGGCCAATGTGCCCTTGCAGTCTGACTAGCTAGTGATCATTCAACCAACATCAAGCTATGAACGTGGTTTGAGGTGGTCTGTGACTGATAGGGCTCCAGCCTCATGGAAGACACAGATGCTGGGCTTCTCTAAAGGAGGGTACAGTCATTCTTGGTATGATATTACTGTAGTTAGTTTTTCCAAGAATAAGAACCAGCATATGGTCCAAAAGAAAGAAAGAGAGAAAGAAAGAAACAAAACCCATGAACTAAGAAGCAGAAGATATAAGAGAAAGTAGAAGTGCACAAAGATTTCAGACGTTGTAAATGACAAACTTTTCATAGACCTCTAATCATTTCCTTGTGTCTGTTAGTTTTTATATATCTCTACACATTGGGATTCTATTCAATTTCGTTTACTGAATAACAAACGATCTCAAAACTACCAGCTAGGACTATGATTTCCATCATGGGTCTCTTGACTAACTGTCCAGTGAAAGTGATGAGGATGACTTTTAAAAGTGAGAGGTCCACAAATGGTCCTATGTACATACAGCAAATGAAGGAAAATGCATTCAGGGAAACCTTAGAATGGAAGGAGTCTGTGACACTGGAACCACAACCTTCTTCCTCCCTTCCCCATCCTCAGTTCAATATGAAACAAAATCCACTCCAGATGGCTGCAGCCTAGGACACAGGGCACTTTGTCTCCCAGTTCAAGGGTTACAGCATGCTCTTGGGAGAGGCAGGATGACAGTCTTTCTCATCCTTGACCCCAGCTGCCTGTTGTCAAAGGGAAAGTCCTGGCAGTGTGGGCAAGAAATTGGGTTCTTTCTACCACTGAGGCCCTACTCTGGAGGAGACTCTCCCTCGGATGGTGCACTGGAAATACTAGAACCCCACCTCTCTTTCCCCTGGCCTGAAATTCAAATTATCTCTGCTCAATTTGGAAAGCTAAGATGACCCGAATCTAACACCGCTTTTCCCCATATCATGGAGCATCTACCTCCTGACTCAGGATGACAGGGAAGGTTGCCTAAGAGTGTAAACTTCTTTGTCCTGGGATCTTCCCCGTTTAAAAAAAAAAAAAAAACCTAGGAGAGAAGATTGTATTAACTAAATCAGTTGATCTACTCTACCTTTTAAAATAAATGAAATGAAATGTAATTGACAACCCCAAAATCAAAAACTTAAATATAAAAAACAAAAGCAAAGAAAATACATGACTAGAATTTTAAAAAACTAAAAATTAACATGTATAAGAATAAATTACTCATTAAAAATAAGCTTAGAAGAAATTCTAAAATGAAATAATTTAAACACAAACACACACACACATATATATATATATATATATATATATATATATATGACAATCACTTTAATGTTCATTGAGTCTGAAAATAGATAACCATGTAAAAGAGTAGCTATAGATTTGGGGAAGATGAAGGCAGTTGTCCCTTCTAAGTTATATAGGCTGCTCATTACATTAAAGAACAGACCAAAATGATGGGTACAGTTGCAGTAGAAGTAGTGAAAGAGCAGATCCCAGTGAGTGAGGGCTGGGGGAATACAGCTAGAAAATCTCCAGAACCAAGCCACCAAGGATTTGAGCATTTCAGAGCAACAATAGGAGAGAAAGAGCTCTGTAAGGCTAGAGGTCTGCTTAATACGTACTGCTTTCTACAAATCGAAGAAAGCAAGTTTAGTGACAGAAAAATAGTGCTAGGGAGTCCCAGGCAGAGGGCTATAAGAGGAAAGGGGAATACCTTCACAATAGCTCCACTGAAGAAAATGAAGGCATTAATTCCTGAAAAACTTCATCTACTTTCATGTGTTTTTTTTTTTCCAAAATAAAGCAAAAGGCATTAGGGAAATGAAACAAGATATTGAATGACACCATAAATTAGAGTTAGAAAAACTCAGTGAGGAAAGTACAGGCCTCGGGGAAGAAGCAGCAGTGTATCGAAACATCACTTCCTCAGTGAAATGTAAAGTGGTAAATGGAAGGCAGCAGACAGTGCTGTATGAGAATGGGAGGTGAGAAGAGAAAAATGCTAAAAAAGAAACTAAGAAAGAGACTACAAGATTTGAGAGAAAATATCAAAATGTGAAGTTATGGACAGGAAATGAATATTTGGAATGCCTCTCGAAAACCAAAGCAAAGACAAAAACATTAAAAGTCATAATACAGAATTTTTTGGAAACACAAAAAATCCTTTCAAACTGTTTATTAACAGAGTACCCTGAGCACTGACTCAGAATGACAAATGGCAGTTTTAGTAAAATCATTGATAGAAAAATGAAATTAAAATTGAAATGCAAAATTTAATTAAAACGTAAAGAAAAAAGGAAATCCTTTGGCATCTAGGGAAAAAGGAGCTGATGACATATAAAGGAAAAGAAATGAGAATGTCATCCACATTTCTGAATGCCGTATTTTGTACCACGAGAAAATGGAGTAATGTATTGAAAGACCCTGAAGGGAAGACACTATGAAGACACTGGATTTCATAGCTGAGAAAACCTGATTTATACAGAATAAAAGTCTTGGCATTCAAGTCATTTTGGAAGAACTCAGGCTATATTTTTCCCATGACGCCTCGAAGAGGGATGACCAAACATAAGACAAGAAATGCCTTAAAAAAAAAAAAAAAAGAAATGCCTTGAACTAATGTAAGGACAGATGGTTAGCAGGCAATCTATGATGACTTTGCATCACTAAGGTTCTGTGGTAAGGTTCTGTGGAAGTCCCCAGGGTAATTGTTTCATAATAATTCAAGAAGTTTCTTGGATCAGAACACTTTTTTATTTTATGTAAATATATTTTTTAAAGATTTTATTTGTTTATTTGACAGACAGAAATCACAAGTAGGCAGAGAGGCAGGCAGAGAGAGGGGGAAGCAGTCTCCCCACTGAGCAGAGAGCCAGATGCAGGGCTCAATGCCAGGACCCTGAGATCATGACCCGAGCTGAAGGCAGAAGCTTTAACCCACTGAGCCACTCAGGTGCTTCTTATGTAAACACATTTTTAAAACAACTGCAAGTAAATATTGCTTAATATAGACAGCTTATGTTAATTGATTTTATATTTTAAAAATAGAAAACTTCCAACATTAAGTGTAATGGTTATTCAACAAAACACATTCCAAGTCCACACAATTCAGGAAGGAAATAACTGGCACCACATTAGCTGACTCGGGAGAGAGGAGTGTTCATGGGGGAGTCAAGAGGCAGCTCTGTTTCTGGCCTCATGGCTGAGGGAAGGCCCCAAAAGTGGGCAATCTCCAGCCCCTCCAAGTCCTAGTCTGGCTGCTCTGATGAGTAGTGATAGAATCTATAGAACTAGGAGGAATCCACAGGTGTCACTGTGATGGATGGAAGATGGGCTCAGCAGGGTGGGTGGGTGGGTACTTCTCAGGCCCTGGAAGATGACCTTGAGCCCTAGAATGCCCAAGAGTCAGATTGATAAGGTACTGGGGCCTGTTTGCTGCTCTGTGCTGAGGGGTGATCTGTCATCACACAGAATAATTTCAACTGAGTGATAGAGGGAAGGCCCCAAAAGTGGACAATCTCCAGTCCCTCCAAGTCTGGCGGCTCTGATGAGCAGTGATAGTATCTATAGAACTAGCAGGAAACCACAGGTTTCACTGTGATGGATGGAAGAGGGGTTCAGCAGGGTGGGTGTGTGGGTACTTCTCAGTCCCTGGAAGATGACCTTGAGCCCTAGAATGCCCAAGGGTCAGATTGATAAGGTACTGGGGCCTGTTTGCTGCTCTGTGCTGAGGGGTGATCTGTCATCACACAGAATCATTTTACCTGAGTGATAGGCAAGTCAGATTTCAGGATCAGGTCCTCTGGACTGGGAAATAATGAAAAGGGAGGGGAAGACTCTAGGTTTTCAGGGCTGAACAGTCTGAGTTCCACAGACCTGGGCCAAGGGAGGAGCTGGTTGTCTCAGGTCTCATGAAACAGGAGTTGAAGATGACCCTTTCTTTCCCACCATTCCTCCACTCCAGTCAGTCCTGTCATGAGATCTGCACCTCAAAAGTGGTCACCTTCCTAGAGTGCTTTTTTTTGCTCTAATAAAATTTTTATTTCTAGCACAACCACTAAACCTTGCCTGTGTTTTTCAATTAAAAGATCAAAAATTCTTATGCAGTGGTATTAAAAACATAGGAAAGCAGTGAAGTATATGTGAACTTAACTTTCCTCTGCTTCCTCTTCATGTCTTTTCCACATGTTCATTTCCTCCACTTTATCATGTCGTGGAAGTTCTAGCTCACCAATCAGACAACAAAAAGAAATAAAAGTCATCTGAATCAACAAAGAAGAAGTCTAATTCTCACTCTTTGTAGATGAAATGTTAATTTATGTGGCAAACCTAAAAGACTCCACTCCAAAACTGACAGAACTCATACAGGAATTCAGTAATATTCCAGGATGTAAAAGCAATGCACAGAAATCAGTTCCATTTCTATACACCAACAAGATGGAATAAAGAGAAATTAAGGAGTCAATCCCACATACAATTGCACCAAAAACCATAAGATACCTAGGAATAAACTGAACCAAAGAGACAAATTATCTGTACCCAGAAATACTCAGTACTCTGTATTTATACAGTACTCACGAAATAAATTGGGGAAGACACAAATAAATGGAAAAATGTTTCATGTTCATGGCTTGGAAGAACAAATATTGTGAAAAGTCTAAGCGACATAGAGCAATCTACACATTTAATGCAATCCCTATGAAAATACTATCAACTTTTTTCAAAGAAATGGAACAAATAATCCTAAAATTTATATGAAACAAGAAAAGACCCGAAATAGGTAGAGGAATGTTGAAAAAGAAAACCAAAGATGACGGCATCACAATTCCAGACCTCAAGCTTTATTACAAAGCTGTAATCGTCAAGATAGTATGGAGAACATAGGCAGTAATCTCTTCTGTGTCAGCCACATCAACTTCTTTCAAGATATGTCTCCAAAGCAAAGGAAACTAATGCGAAAATAAACTTTTGCGACTTCATCAAAATCAGAAGCTTCTGCACAGCAAAGGAAACAGTCAAAAAAAGCAGAGAGGCAACCCACGGAATGGGAGAAGATATTTGCAAATGACAGTACAGACAAAAGGTTGATATCCAAGATCTATAATGAACTCCTCAAACTCAACACACATGAAACAGGCAAACATATCAAAAAATGGGCAGAAGATATGAACAGACACTTCTCCAATCAAGACATACAAATGGCTATCAGACACATGGAAAAATGTTCATCATCCCTAGCCCTCAGGGAGATTCAAATTAAAACCACATTGATTCAAATTAAAACCTTACACCAGTTATAATGGCCAAAATTAACAAAACAGGAAACAACATGTGTTGGAGAGGATGCGAAGAAAGGGGAACCCTCTTACGCTGTTGGTGGGAATGCAAGTTGGTGCAGTCTCTTTGGAGAACAGTGTGGAGATTCCTCAAGAAATTAAAAAGAGAACTTCCCTATGACCCTGCAATTGCACTCCTGGGTATCTACCCCAAAGATACAGATGTAGTGAAAATAAGGGCCATCTGTATCCCAATGTTTATAACAGCAATGGCCATGGTCGCCAAACTATGGAAAGAACCAAGATGCCCTTCAATGGACGAATGGATAAGGAAGATGTGGTCCTTATACACTATGGAGTATTATGCCTCCATCAGAAAGGATGAATACCCAACTTTTGTAGCAACATGGACGGGACTGGAAGAGATTATGCTGAGTGAAATAAGTCAAGCAGAGAGAGTCAATTATCAAAAGGTTTCACTTATTTGTGGAGCATAACAAATATCATGGAGGACAATGGGTGTTAGAGAGGAGAAGGGAGTTGGGGTAAATTGGAAGGGGAGGTGAATCATGAGAGACTATGGACTCTGAAAAACAATCTGAAGGGTGTGAAATGGCGGGGGGTGGGAGGTCGGGGTACCAGGGCACAGATTGCAAGGAGCACTGGATGTGGTGAAAAAATAATGAATACTGTTTTTCTGAAAATAAATAAATCAATTAAAAAATGATAGTATGGTACGGGCACAAAAACACACGCAGAGATCAATGCAAGAGAGTAGAGAGCCCAATAATGGGCTCTCAAGTCTATGGTCAACTAATCTTTGACAAAGCAGGAATGAATGACCAATAAAAAAAATAATGTCTTTTCAGTAAATGGTGCTAGGAAAATTGGACATCCACATGCAGAAGAATGAAACTGGACCATTTCCTTACAGCATACACAAAAATAGACTCAAAATGAATGAAAGACCTCAATATGAGACAAAAATCCCTCAAAATCCCTGAGGAGAACACAGGAAGCAACCTGTTTGTCCTCAGCCACAACAACTTCTTCCTAGGAACATCACCAAAGGCAAAGGAAGCAAGGACAAAAACGAACTATTGAGAGTTCACCAAGATCCAAAGTTTTTCTTTTTTTTAAAAGATTTTCTTTATTTGACAGACAGATATCAAAAGTAGGCAGAGAGGCCAGCAGAGAGAGAGAGGAAGGGAAGCAGATTCCCTGCTGAGCAGAGAGCCCGATGCAGGGCTCGAACTCAAGACCCTGAGACCATGACCTGAGCTGAAGGCAGAGGCTTAACTCACTGAGCCACCCAGGCTCCCCAAGATCCAAAGCTTTTACACAGCAAAGGAAGCAGTCAACAAAACCAAAAACACCCAACAGAATGGGAAAAGATATTTTCAAATTGCATTATCAGATAAAGGGCTAATTTCCAAAATTTATAAAGAACTTATTAAACTCAATACCCAAAGAACAGGTATTCCATTCAAGAAATTCCAGAAAACCTGAACAGATATTTCTGCAAAGAAGACCTCCAAATGGCCAACAGACACATGAAAAAGTTCTCAACATCACTCAGGAACAGGTAAATCAAAATAAATACCACAATGAGATGCCTCCTCACACCAGTCAGAATAGCTAAAATCAACCAGTCAGGAAGCAACAGGTGTTGGTGAGGATGTAGAGAAAAGGGAATCCTCCTAAACTATTGGTGGGAATTCAAGCTAGTACAGCCACTCTGGAAAATAGTATGGAGCTTCCTCAATAAGTTGAAAATAGAGCTACCCTATGACCCAGCAATCCCACTACTGGATATTTATCCTAATGATATAAATGCAGTGATCTGGAGGGGCATGTGCACCCGAATGCTCATAGCAGTAAAGTCCACCATAGCCAAATTATGGAAAGAACCTAGATATTCATCAACAGATGAATGGATATAGAAGATCTGATACATATCTATCTATCTATCTATCTATCTATCTATCTATCTATATCCCTATCTGTATCTGCACACACACACACACACACACACACACACACAAACACACTTTTTTTTTTTCCTTGGGGTCCTGGGATTGAGTCCTCCATCTGGCTCTCTGCTCAGCAAGTAACCTGCTTCTCCTCCCTCTCTTTCTGTTTCTCTTCCTAAATGTGATCATTCTTTGTCAAATATATAAATAAAATCTTTAAAAAATAAATAATTTAAAGAAGCAATTCTGTTAAATTAAATCATAATTAAGTAGCTTAAATTAAATTAAATTAAATCCTAATCCAATCCTAATCGATAAGTCAGGTGCCCTTATAAGAATGGGAAGAGACACTAAGAATGGACCTGCGTAGGGAAAAACCATGTGAGGACACAGCAAGAAGGTCCGGTCTCCAAGACAGGAAGAGAGGCTTCAGGAGAAACCAAACCTTCTGATACCTTAATTTTGGACGTCCATCTTCCAAAATTCTGGAAAACAAATTTCTTTGCTTTAAGCCACCAAGTCTGGTGACTGGAATTCTGTTAACACAATCTTAGCAACCAAATGGATATTTTGCCATTGAAAAGTAGGGAGCTACTGTAACAAATACCTGCAAATATGGAAGTGACTTTGTGGAAGTGGGATGGGGAAAAGTTGGAAGAGTTACAAGGTGCATGTTAGAAAAGCCTACATAGATTGGAAGAGACTGTCAGTAGAAGTATGAACCTTTAAAGGTGGTGCTCATGTGGTCTCCGATGAGAGTGGAGAATGTCATTAGAAACTGGAGGAAAGGTGATCTTTGTTGTAAAGAGGTAAAGCACTTGGCTCAATTGTGCTTAGTGTTTTCTGGAAAACAGAATATATTTGTGATGAGCTTGAATGATTACCAGAGGAGATTTATAAGAAAGAAAAAAATTTCAAGGATGCAATCTGGATTTTTGTTACAGTTCATAGTAGAAGGAAAGAGCTTAGAGATGATTTTAACAAGGAATTTTTAAAACGTTGTTAAGCAAAAAGGAATCTGACTTTGTATACTCAGAAAACTGTCAGCCCATACACACCAAAAAACACAAGGAAAGCATGATCTGGAGAGAAAGAGAATTGTTGGCTGGAAGAATACTTTGGTAAAGAGATGATAGGTGTGACTCCTGACCAGCAACTTAGAAATGTGTAATGTTGAAATTTGAACCAGTGATCCACTTCTGGAATTTCAGTTTTTAACTCCAAAGCTCTCAACTTTCACACTTTCTTATTCACAGAATCTACCTCTCTATCATGTATACTGTGTGTCTGTGTACACACACACACACACACACACACACATCACATGTGATACAAGTTTGTTACTTTATCCTGCCCTCTGTGGTACAGATTTTAAAAAAGACAAGACATGTGAAGTTTAAGAGGAGTGACAGTACTATAAAAAAATAGTACCATATGATTTCAGTTATATGTGGAATCTGAAAAACAAACAAAAACCAAACTCTTAAATACAGAGATCAAACTGGTGATTGCCAAAGGGAAAATGGGTAGGAGAATGGGAAAAACAGATAAAAGGGATTAAGAGGTAAAAAATTTTCAGTTACAAAATAAATAAGTTACAGAAATATAAAGTACAGCATAGGGAATATGTTCAATAATACTATAGCAATACAGTGTGGTGACAGATGGTGACTCTGTTTATCATGGCAAGCATCAAGTAATGTACAGACTTACCAAGTCACTCTATTGTATATCTGAACCTAATATAACATAGTATGTTAATTGATGAAATTCTAGAACCTAGGTGAGGTTCGGTGGGCTGAGGTCCAGAGCTGATGACCAAGAAAGAATTATTGAGACATCTTTGGTGCAAAATGGTGGTTTAATAAAGCACGGGACAGGAACTGTGGGCAGGAAGAGCTGCTGCCCCAGGTTGTGAGGGATGGCAGGTTACATACCCTGCGGTTGGGGGAAGGTGAGGGGAAGGGAGGTTTCAACAGAGTTTTCATATGCTAAAGAGGGCCTACAGGGTTCCAGGATACCAGAGGCCTTACCCTTGTGGCTTGATCAATGTTGGCTTGATCAATGTCATCTTTAGGCCAGCCATTTACATCAAAATAGTAGGGAGATGTTTTGGCGGGATGTCATAATCCTTCTATCAGTCGTCTTTGTTAGTGAGATTTAGGACATTTGTAAGCCAAGGGAGACTACTGTCTAGCAGGATTGTGATCCCTGCAAGTTAACTATTTGCTTATTGTTCATGGCAGTCAGAGCTGCCTGAGGAATGCTACACATATGACTGAGGGGAAGCAGATGGAGAGGGGAAGCAAGGTACCAGCTTTTGCTTTATCTTCAGCCAGGCTCCTGCTCCCTCATCATTCCCCCCTGTACAATTTTGACCCTTAAATCTTTAAGGTGGTTGAAGGTGGAAAGTCTCATCTTCTGTAACTTCTTCCTGCTGAATAGGAGCGTAGAGCTGTCCTTACCTATTCAGGTCAACATTGATCAGTTGAGGAACATATAGGGTAGTTACAAAAGGTGGAGGTAGCTGAATCCAGCGCTGACAGTGAAGAAGTGTCTCCGTGCATGGTCAGGATCATCTGTCGTGGTGAAGTCATTGCAGCAATGGAGTCTTGGCACCAAGTAGAGAAACACTGAACAATGCAACATATTAAGATTAATAAGGCAATAAGAATGAGAACCCCAAGAAAGAGATTTTTTATTGTTGGCCATAGTCCTCCTTCAAACCAGCAACCCAACCAATCACTGAGAGAGAGAGAAGGATCTTGTAGAGCCTTAATCTGGGCATTCATATCTTTTATTAGTTCTGTGACAGTTTTGTGATAGTCTAGGATGTACACACAACATTCTGCTTTGATGATTGCTCATGTGCCACCTTGTGCTGCTGTCAGGACATCGAAGGCCATCCTATTTTGTAGGACTGCCTTGCATATTTGTAAGACTTTGGTATTAAGTAGGGAGATGCTACTTAGTGAATCATTGAGTGCATTTGTAGTATATTTATTACAGGCTTCTACTTGCCACATGACATCCTCTAGTCCCGCAAATAAAACAAAAATGGATGCTAAGTGATCATCCTACTTAAAAACAGATTGTGTCCATCTTTGCTTTATATTGGGGAGATTAGCTGGAGTGGTGATGGTTTTATTAATGTTCCCATGAATCCAGGCAAATCCTAATGTACAGTGACCTATACATCCTGGAGGAAAAGCCAGGGTCACAGGTTAGTTCCACATATCCAGTGGGTTCCATTTGGAGCTGGCCATCTAATGCCAGGTCGCCTTACCCAATCAATAGCAAATTAGTCAGTAGCCTGGAGTACTATTATTTGGGAACACATTTCAAGTGATAGCCATCCTAGATATCATGTGTTATTTGCCCAAGTATCATATGTATGATTTCTTTGTTCCCAGCATAAAACTGCCTTTTGACTGACCTGTCTAATATTGGGTGTGAACCACAAATATGTATCCCAGATTGGATATACACTATTCTTAGTATAGTGATAAGGAGGGTTTTGTAACTTAGGCCCATATTTGATTAGGGAGTTATGGATTGACAGCAATCCCCTTTCCTTCCAAATAGCTCCATGGGCATGTAGTACCAGGAAGGCATATTTGGAGTCAGTGTTAATGTTTATTTTTAGGCTTTGGCAGTTGCAAAGTGCTAGTGAGCACTATGGCATACATAGCTTTTCTTATTTATTTATTATTTATTTATTTAAATGAAAACTCTTGTCATCAGTAGACCAACTGTCATTCATATTTTTAACAGGGGCATCTCAAATATGGCCAAATAGAGATCAAGTAGAGATCAACCTCTGAACATTTTTGCTCTACAGAGAAAGAAGAACAGTGGTCAGATTTAGGCATAAAGGTAACTAGGTTTAAAGTTTGGCAAGTTTTAAGTATGATTTCTGGCATATCTGTAACTATAGCCCATTATTTAATGAGTTGGCCTTCATCATCCACTGGTGGCCTTTGGCTTATAAGACTCATCTGGACCTGATGTGAAGTCATTACTGTCCCATAGTGAGCTTTGAGGTTCTTTTTATGGGGAGGGCTGTTCTGTGCTTAGCTAAAGGCATCTGTTCACAATTTCACCTCAACAGAGGTGGCCTCTAGGATAAATATGATTAAGGGATGAAACCATTAAGTAGCCCTTTGAGTGGTACAGCCTTAACAATATCCTGAATACAGAGGTTCACTGGCAAGTGGGAGAAAACTTGTCAAGAGTAAGGGGAGTCCCACATGCATCATTCAATCCACTCATAAAGAAAGTGGGGTCATCCATTATCTCCACAAGTCCATGGTTAATCCTATGGAGTGTGGTATGCTGGATTTTAGGCAATTTCATTATTCCAGCCACACACATGGTGATAGTTAAGTTATACAATTGTTGAGGAATCAACCCCATTTTCTAGTTGTTTAATCATGTGCCATGTGGTTCTGCTAATATCCCCACAAAATAATAAGATCCACTAAAAAAGCTATTGTGCAACTTTTCTGAAGTTTACCTCAAATTGTTTAGCTTAGGTAAACAACATTTAAAGACAATCAAATCTAGAATTTAACATCCATAAAGGTGTGTTATTAACACATAATTTTTCTCTCTAAAATAACCCTCATTTTCAGAGATAGCCAAATCAGGACTAATTCACTTGAGAAACAAGTCTAGTTTTAACAAACTTGGCCTGATTATTTACATAATCTCAGCAAGAACAGCTGAGTGTGATCATATAGATCTCTTAGAATCTGCTGTGCTGGAAATTCTTATAAGAAATATCTAGGTTGAACTTTTAATAGCCTCTCTGGGCCAGAAGCCAAGCCACATACTTGCCATCAGACATGCCTGCAATACCTGCCAATTTGGGAAAATGTCTCTTCCTGAAGTTCCCAAAGTATCCTGCCAAGAAGTGACATTATTTACTCACCTTGTTAAGCATGCTGGGAACTCTGTAAGCAAGGTATCAGGCCAACAGTTCCAAAGGGCTTTATGGCTCCAGGTTTCATAAAGTCAACCTTAGTTCCTTAAAACTCTCTGGTCATATCTGCATCTATGCATGTCTTTTTCAAACATGACATTCCAGTCAAAGCCTTGGTAAAATAACCCATGTTTCCAATGCTGTCCTGTGTCAAGGTGAACAGATTGTTACAGAACTTATGCAAATGACTGACTTTCATAGAATAGAGAAGAGTTACTGAGACCTTTGGTTTCAGAGGGTTCAGATAGAGAGAAAAGTTGAATGCTTTGATTTGTTTACAAATAAACAATTTTAAATCTCTGTATAACTTAAGAAAAAGTATCCCTAGTCTGGAAGAGTAAACATTAGAGAACCAGCAATGTCTAAAATAAGACAAAACATTAAGAGACACAGCACTATAATCTTTTAGTTAATTTAGTTCCATGTTACTAAATCTGGTGAAAGCAGCTTTAGTTAATTTTGAAAATTCTTACCCATTTCAGTTGTGGGATTTTCAAGTATATCAAATATCTGTATTTGTCCAGAAAGTCCTTTATATGAATCTCCTTAAAGATAAATCTCATTTTACAAGAGAATTAGAACAATTATAAATGACAAAAACTCAGAATGGATATGGTTAGAGCTGACCAGGAGAGTTAACAATTTAGCTTGCAAGAAAATAAGGTTATATCTGTGAAACATAACATTTCCATAATTACAATATCAAGTGATGATCTCTCAAAACATTAAAACTTTTGGAAATGCATAATCTCTAGAATAGTTATAGCATTTTCCCAAATGTAACCCAAGGTTTATCATTGGTTCAGTAGTACTTCATGAGTAACTTAGCATATCAAGGAAAATCCTGAGTTAAAGAGAATTAAAACATAATCTTGTCAACATTTGCTAGTTTTAAAGCACATGCCTAAATATAATTAGCGATGTTAAACACGTGATAAAACAAAACATAGAAACTCGGTTTTCTGGGCAGGCAAAGAGAAAACCATTTACATTTTCATAACAGCAGATCAATTAATCTAAGAAAACTTTGTCCTTTTGGACAGAGACAATTTCAGTCTTATTCCAATATGCCTTTAAAACTCATTCATTTCAATCTTAGTCCGTCCTGACCATAGCTAAAATTCCTTTTCTGAAGATATCCCTTCACACCTTCTCCAACTTTCTATGGAATTCAGGTTTTGTCTCAAGTCATTTCCTTCCAAACAACCATCTCATTTAAGACAAAAGTACCTTATCTTACCCTCAACAAAATACGCCTCCATTCCTTAAATCTTTCTTATATATCTCCTACTTTCCTACATACAGAGTTGTTTCCCTTATTTCTATTAGTCTTGGTTACACTAAGCAGAATTTTGTACTCTGAGGAACACTTTAATCTCTAGTGAAGACTAAGTATTAAACAATTGTGAACTGTTACAACAGAATTCTTTAGAGGGCATTCTTTATGAATCAGATAAGTGAAAAACATGTTTACCAACAGATTTAAATATTCTTACTTTCTTTGCAGTAAGAAGTCGAAAGCACAAAACTACATCCAGTAATTAATGACTTAGCATTTTATCCTGTTAAGACCTAGATGTCCACAATTTAATTCCATTTGTCATCCAACCAAAATTTTAAATTTTCAGGTTACCAAAGACTTTCAAAGCTACTTCAGAAATTACTCATTAAAACTTTGAGATAGATTATTAACCATTAGTTTAGTCATTTCTTTGCTAACAGATTTTAACAAATAACACGAGCTTATTTAACCTTCAGTAAACTATGAAGTTTCACATTTACTGCTGATAACTTAAAAGACACGTCTATCTTAATTAAACCAACAAAAAACTTAGTTCCAATACTGATTTACATTCCACCTGGGCCCACTCCACTCTGAATGTTTACCTGAGACACAAGTGGGAAGACCTGGAGTGGGGGGTGTTAGGGCCAGGTGGTGCTCTTCTTGCTCCTTGACAGTGAAGAGAGAAGGAGCCATGGTGCATGATCTAGAGGCTGGTCATGCAGGCTGCACGCATGTTGGTACAGAAATAGGAGAAGGGGGAAACAGAATAAACAAAGTGCTGCCAGGAGGCAGAGAAAGGATTCCCGGTTTTAGAGATCATAAGTCCCAACAGAGGAGCAGACACCGTGCTTTCCCACCAGCAAGGGGGGAGGGGGTAAGCAGTCCAAGTCAAGCCAGAGAAGACAGGGAAACTTCCCGGAAACAAAGAGCTTTGGCAGCTGCTTGAGAATATTCCTTATGGTCTCTGTCTCAAGTTAGACTAACCCCAGTTAGCTACAGTTATAGCCATTGACATGGGAAATGAGTGAGGGGGAAGCCCTCACATCTATTAGGAGGAACAGAGAGAAATAAAGTCAGAGTCCACTTTGCTAGGGATGGCCCAGCAACCTGGGTTTACTAGAAGGCTTATGTACGTAAATATCATCCAACATGGCAGGAGGAAGTTTACTAGCTGACTTATTCAGGCAAACTCATTCTGCAAAAGCCTCTTAGTTTCGGGTCCTGTTGTAGAACAATGAAGGCCTAGGTATGAGCAATGAAGAAGTATCTTAGGTCCATTTGCCCTGTTTCCTGCAGAGGAGATCTAACTGTTAGATACCACTGAGGCCATGCAGTGTTACAGGAGCTCAGTCCTTTCCTAAGTTTTGCAATCCAAATTATTTCTGGTGGGTTAAAAGGCATTCCAACGTAGAGTACTTGGGAACTGAAGAAGCCTACTGAGGCCATGCTTCAAGAGAAGTAAAGAAGGTCAATTACCAAATCCCCGCTGACTCCTGGGTGGCGTCCCACGCAGGATATGTCAGAGGTTGCCGTGTGTCAGAAGTGACCGGAGGCATCCCTCAACAAAAATCGCTATTGATCACAATCTTGCCTTCCCCAGGAATACATTCCTGCCATAAAAGGCCCTGGAGAGGTGCTGGCATCCCTCCTCTTCCCCATTTCATCCTAGGCTGCTGATGGGTGCCTGGTGAATGGACCAAAATACTGTGCCATACCATGCCATCGTATGTCTTGAAGATTGCATACTGTTTTGCCATTTAACCCATGGAAATACTAGAAAAGTTTTTACAAGGGGAAATTACCCAATTTCATAGCTTTAAATAGTCTGTAGAAGATGCTGACAAGAAGCAGTAAAGACTGAAATCCATCATGGTCTATGCGACATTCCAACACATTTGGTCCTTACAGCCAACTTCCCTAGGAAACGGTCCCTGGTTGCGTTTTAATTCAACAGGGTATTGGTTTCAGCCGGTTCCCGGTGGAGGTCTCTCAGCCAGAAGTGGCTAGACCAGGGATGTGGAGGGGATCAATCAGGAGGAAACCTCACACGGGACTCTTAAGATTGGCAGCCCTCCTTGTGACTTAGGTGGCTGTCCCATGCCCAAGAGAGACAACTTTATATAAGAACAGGAATAAAGAGAGGGTATCAAGTTTCTGGGTCTTATTGCCATTCCGGCCGGGGTACTAACTTACAGCCAAAAGGCAGGCACTCTTCTCCCCGTAGAGTAGTCATGGGCTAGAGGATTACAGCCTGAGAAATTGACATGAAAGTGTTCCAATAAGACCATACTCCTTGAAAAGCCCTGAAATGAGAGTAAAGGAAAAGGATAGAAAGTACTCACCAATTTTGCACCAAAGCTCAGAGTCCAAATGTAAAGACCACAGCCCCACATTCGGTTGCCATATGATGAAGTTCTAGAAACTTGGTGAGGTTCGGTGGGCTGAGGTCTGGAGCCAATGACCAGGAAAGAATTCTTGAGACACCTTTGGTGCAAAATGGTGGTTTATTAAAGCACGGGGACAGGAACTGTGGGCAGGAAGAGCTGCTGCCCCAGGTTGTGAGGGATGGCAGGTTATGTACCCTACGGTTGGGGGAAGGTGAGGGGAAGGAAGGTTTCAATGGAGTTTTCATATGCTAAAGAGGGCCTACAAGGTGCCAGGATACCAGAGGCCTTGCCCTTGCAGTTGATCAATGTCATCTTTAGACCAGCCATTAACATTAAGATAGTTGGGAGACTTTTTGGTGGGATGTCACAATCCTGCTATCAATCGTCTTTGTTTGTGAGATTTAGGACATTTGTAAGCCAAAGGAGACTCCTGTCTTGAAGGATTGTGATCCTTGTAAGTTGACTATTTGCTTATTGTTCATGGCATTCAGGGCTGCCTGAGGAATGCTACACATATGACTGCGAGGGAGCAAATGGAGAGGAGGTGCAAAGTGCCAGCTTTTGCTGTCTTTAGCCAGCCTCCTGCTCCCTCATCATTAATCATACAACAGTATCTTTTCTAAAAAAATTAAAAATAAAATTAAAAGAACAATACCAGTACTATGGGCGATGAGAATGTCAAAGGGACATTTCTTAGCCTAACTAGTTTGTGTCTATAAAATAATGTGGAAATTTTTGGGATCTTGTGTTTTCTGAAGTGAGTTGAGCAGTAACTTACATTTTCTAGAAATGGGGGCGGTTTTTCCCCATCCCACTGTGAATAGAGTTTTCATATATGAGGACTAGGTATCATTGGAAAATTCAGATGTCTGAAATTAACTGAAAACTGAGAAGAAACATTTTATCTGTGGTACGTCCATTGGCAGCTTCTAAGAAAGGCATTTATTTCAGCTGAATGTTAAGAAAGCTCCAGCTGACTAGAGCCATGTATTAAAAGACACTTGTCATATTTTCTTTTAAAAAATGTGTTTTATGGGGCACCTGGGTGGCTCAGTTGATTAAGCATCCAACTCTAGGTTTTAGCTCAGGTCCTGATCTCAGGGTTGTGAGATCAAGACTTATGTGGGGCTGATGAGGGAGCAGGAGGCTGGCTGAAGACAAAGCGAAAGCTGGCACCTTGCACCCCCTCTCCATCTGTTTCCCCGAGGTAATATGTGTGACATTCCTCAGGCACCCCTGACTGCCATAAAAGATAAACAAATAGTTAACTTGCAGAGATCACAATCCTGCAAGACAGGAGTCTCCCTTGGTTTACAAATCAATAGCCAGAGGCAAAAAACTGAGTTCCTCAAGTCCTAATTGTCTTCCTCCCCATCATAAACAAAACTGAATGAGGCTGAGGTAGAAGGGAATATAGTAAATATCGTTAAATCTCTTCTAAACCTAAATCTCACCAACAAAGACGATTGGATTGATAACAGGATTGTGACATCCCACCAAGAATCTCCCAAGTATCTTGATGTTAATGGCTGACCTAAAGACAACATTGATCAAGCCATAAGGGCAAAGCCTCTGGTATCCTGGAACCTTGTAGGCCCTCTTTAGCATATGAATTCTCCATTGGAACCTCCCTTCCCCTCACCTTCCCCCAACCAGAAACTACATAAAGTGCCATCTCTCACAACCTGGGCAGCAGCTCTTCCTGCCCACGGGTCCTGTCCCCATGCTTTAATAAACCACCATTTTACACCAAAGGTGTCTCAGGAATTCTTTCTTGGTCGTTGGCTCCAGACCTCTCCCCACTGAACCTCACCTAGGTTCTAGAACTTCATCAGGGCTGCCTGTTCAGCATGGGATCTGTTTAGATTTCTCTTCCTTTCCTTCTGCTTCTGCCCCTCCTCCAAATCATGCACATGCACATCCTCTCCCTCCTTCTCCAAAATAAATAAAGGAACATCTTCTAATTTTTTTTAAATTTTTGAGTTTTTGAACATCTGGATTTTCCTATAAAATTGATAATTTTTAATGTTGGGAAGTACTTAACATTAAGTATGCTGAAGGCAAAAAAAGGTGTCAATGCACTGATGATGAGGGAGCATGAGTCTGGCTGAAGACAAAGCAAAAGCTGCCACCTTGCACCCCCTCTCCATCTGCTCCCCCTCAGTCATATGTGTAGCATTCCTCAGGCAGCCCTGACTGCCATGAACAATAAGCAAATAATTAACTTGCAGAGCTCACAATCCTGCTAGACAGGAGTCTCACTTGGCTTAAAAATATCCTAAATCTCACTAATAAAGACGATTGATAGCAGGATTGTGACATCCCACCAAAAAGTCTCCCAACTATCTTAATGTTAATGGCTGGTCTAAAGACAACATTGATCAAGCCACAAGGGCAAGGCCTCTGGTAGGCCGTGGACATCCTGGCACCTTTTAGGCCCTCTTTAGAATATGAAAACTCCATTGAAACCTTCCTTCCCCTCACCTTCCCCCAACCGCAGGGTACATAACCTGCCATCCCTCACAACCTGGGGCAGCAGCTCTTCCTGCCCACAGTTCCTGTCCCCGTGCTTTAATAAACCACCATTTTGCACCAAAGGTGTCTCAAGAATTCTTTCCTGGTCATTGCCTCCGGACCTCAGCCCACCGAACCTCACCAAGTTTCTAGAACTTCATCATATGGCAACCGAATGTGGGGCTGTCGACTTTACATTTGGACTCTGAGCTTTGGTGCAAAATTGGTGAGTACTGGGGCGCCTGGGTGGCTCAGTGGGTTTAGCCGCTGCCTTCGGCTCAGGTCATGATATCAGGGTCCTGAAATCGAGTCCCGCGCATCGGGCTCTCTGCTCATCAGGGAGCCTGCTTCCTCCTCTCTCTCTATGCCTGCCTCTCTGCCTACTTGTGATCTGTCTCTGTCAAATAAATAAATAAAATATTTTTAAAAAATTGGTGAGTACTTTCTATCCTTTTCCTTTACTCTCATTTCAGGGCTTTTCAAGGAGTATGGTCTTATTGGAACACTTTCATGTCAATTTCTCAGGCTGTAATCCTCTAGCCCATGACTACTCTACGGGGAGAAGAGTGCCTGCCTTTTGGCTGTAAGTTAGTACCCCGGCCGGAATGGCAATAAGACCCAGAAACTTGATACCCTCTCTTTATTCCTGTTCTTATATAAAGTTGTCTCTCTTGGGCATGGGACAGCCACCTAAGTCACAAGGAGGGCTGCCAATCTTAAGAGTCCCGTGTGAGGTTTCCTCCTGATTGATCCCCTCCACATCCCTGGTCTAGCCACTTCTGGCTGAGAGACCTCCACCGGGAACCGGCTGAAACCAATACCCTGTTGAATTAAAACGCAACCAGGGACCGTTTCCTAGGGAAGTTGGCTGTAAGGACCAAATGTGTTGGAATGTCGCATAGACCATGATGGATTTCAGTCTTTACTGCTTCTTGTCAGCATCTTCTACAGACTATTTAAAGCTATGAAATTGGGTAATTTCCCCTTGTAAAAACTTTTCTAGTATTTCCATGGGTTAAATGGCAAAACAGTATGCAATCTTCAAGACATACGATGGCATGGTATGGCACAGTATTTTGGTCCATTCACCAGGCACCCATCAGCAGCCTAGGATGAAATGGGGAAGAGGAGGGATGCCGGCACCCCTCCAGGGCCTTTTATGGCAGAAATGCCTTCCCAGGGAAGGCAGGATCGTGTTCAATAGCGCTATCTTGAGGGACTCCTCTGGTCCCTTTTGACACACGGGAACCTCTGACATACCCTGCGTGGGACGCCATACAGGAGTCAGGGGATTGGGCAATGTACCTTCTTTACTTTTCTGGGAACATGGTCTCAGTAGGCTTCTTTAGTTCTCATGGACTCTACCTTGGGGTGCCTTCTAACCCACCAGAAATAACTTGGATTGCAAAACTTAGGAAAGGACTGAGCTCCTGTAACACAGCATGGCCTCAGTGGGATCTATCAGTTAGATCTCTGCAGGAAACAGGGAAAATGGACCTAGGATACCTTCATTGCTTATACCTAGGCCTTCATTGTTCTACACAAGGACCCCAGACTAAGAGGCTTTTGCAGAATGTGTTTGCCCTAATGAGTCAGCTAGTAAACTTCCTCCTGACATATTGGATGATAATTATGTAAATAAGCTTTCTTCTAGTAAACCCAGGCTGTTGGGCCATCCCTAGCAAAGCGGACTCTGACCTTTTTTCTCTGTTTCCCCTAATAGATATGGGACTTCTCCCTCACTCACTTCTCATTGTCAATGGCTATAACTGGAGCCAACTGGTGTTAGTCAAACTCGAGACAGAGACTGTAGGGAATATTCCCAAGCAGCTGCCAAAGATCTTTGTTTCAGAGAAGTTTTCCTGTCTTCTCTGGCTTGACTTGGACTGCTTACCCCCTCCCCCCTTGCTGGTGGGAAAGCATGACATCTGCTCCTCTGTTAGGGCTCATGATCTCTAAAACTGGGAATCCTTTCTCTGCCTCCTGGCAGCACTTTGTTTATTCTGTTTCCCCCTTCTCCTATTTCTGTACCAACATGCGTGCAGCCTGCATGACCAGCCTCTAGATCATGCACCATGGCTCCTTCTCTCTTCACTGTCAAGAATCAAGAAGAGCAGCTCCTGGACCTAACACCCCCGCTCCAGATCTTCCCACTTGTGTCTCAGATAAACATTCAAAGTTGGGTGGGCCCAGGTGGAATGTAAATTAGTATTGGAACTAAGTTAAGTTTGTTGGTTTAATTAAGATAGATGTATCTTTTAAGTTATCAGCAGTAAATGTGAAATTTCGACGTTTACTGAAAGCCAAATAAGCTTGTGTTATTTGTTAAAATTTGTTAACAAAAAAATGACTAACCTGATGGTTAATTGTCAGTCTCAAAGTTTTCATGGATAATTGCTGAAGTAACTTTCAAAGTGTTTGGTAAACCTGAAAGTTTAAAGTTTTGGTTGGATGACAAATGGAATTAAATTGTGGACATATAGGTCTTAACAGGATAAAATGATAAGTCATTAATTACTGGATATAGGTTCGTTCTTTTGACTCCTTAATGCAAAGAAACTAATAGTATTTAAATCTGTTGGTAAATGTGTTTTGCACTTAACTGATTCATAAATTGCCATCTAAATAATTCTGTTGTAACAGTTCACAATTGGTTAATACTTAGTCTTCACTAGAGTTTAAGGTGTTCCTAAGAGTACAAAATTCTGCTTAGTGTAACTAAGACTGATGGAAATAGAGGAAGCAACTCTGTGGAAAAGTAGATTATATGTAAGAAAGATTTAATAATGGCAATACATTTTGTTGAGGGTAAGAGAAGGTAATTTTGTCCTAAATGAGATGGTTGTTTGGAAGGAAATATCTTGGGACAAAATCTGAATGCAAAGGAAAGTTGTAGAAGGTTTGTGAAGGGAAATCTTCAGAAAAGGAATTTTAGCTATGGTCAAGACGGACTATGATTGAAATAGATGGTTTTTTAAGGTACATCAGTATAAGAATGAAATTGTCTCTGTTCAAAAGGACAAAGTTTTCTTAGATCAACTGATCTGCTTTTAAGAAAATGTAAATGGTTTTCTCCTTGCCTTCCCAGAAAAAAACAGTTTCTATGTTTTGTTTTATCACGTGTTTAACATCCCTAATTATATTTAGGTATGTGCTTATAAGATTTTAGCAAATGTTGAAAAGATTTAAGTTGTAAATCTCTTTAACTCAGGTTTTTCCTTGTATGCAAAGTTGCTCATGATGTACTACTGAACCAATGATAAACCTTGGGTTATATTTGGCAAATGCTATAACTATTCTAGAGATTTTTGCATTTCCTAAAGTTTTAATGTTATGAGAGATCATCACTTGATATTTTAATTAAGGAAATGTTATGTGTCACAGAAATAACCTGATTTCCTTGCTAACTAAATGTCTCATCAGCTCTAACCAAATCCATTCTGAGTTTTTGTCATTTATAATTTTTTTAATTATCTTGTAAAATGAGTTTTATCTTCAAAGAGAGTCATACAAAGGACTTTCAGGACAAATACAGATATTTGATATACTTGAAAATACTAAAACTGGAATGGTTAGAATTTCCAAAACTAACTAAAGCTGCATTCACTGGATTTAGTGACATGGGACTAAATGAACTAAAAGATTATAGTGTTATGCCTCTTAATAATTTTGTCTTATTTTATACACTGCTGGTTCTCTAATGTTTGCTCTTCCAGACTAGGGATACTTTTTCTTAAGTTATCTGTAACTTACAGAGATGTAAAAGTATTGATTTGTAAACAAATCAAAGCATTCAACTTTTCTCTCTATCTGAACCCTCTGAAACCAAAAAGTCTCAGAAAGAATTCTTTATTCCATGGCAATCAGCCATTTGCATAAGTTCAGTAAGAATCTGTTCTCCTTGTAACAGGATAGCATTGGAAACTGGTTATTTTACCAAGGCTTTGACTGGAATGTCATATTTTAAAAAACTCAGATATGACCAGACAGCTTTAAGGAACTAAGATTAACTTTATGAAACCTGGAGCCATAAAGCGCCTTGGGACTGTTGGCTTGATACCTTGCTTAGAGTTCCCAGCAACCTCACAAGGTGAGTAAATAATGTCACTTCCTGGCAGGATACTTGAGGAACCTCAGGGAAGAGGCATTTGCCCAAATCAACAGGTATTGCAGGCATGCCTGATGGCAAGTACGTGGCTTGTCTTCTGGCCTGGAGAGGCTACTAAAAGTTCAACCTAGAGATTCCTTATAAGAAGTTCCAGCAAAGTAGATTCTAAAAGATCTATATGATCACACTCACTGTTCTTGCTGAGCTTATGTAAATAATAGGCCAAGTTTGTTAAAGCTGGACTTGCTTCTCAAGTCAATTAGTCCTGGTTTGGCTATCTCTGGAAATGAGGGTTATTTTGGAGAGAAAAATTATGTGTTAATAACACACCTTTATGGATGTTAAATTCTAGATTTGATTGTCTTTAAATGTTGTTTAGCTAAGCTAAACAATTTGAGGTAAACTTCAGAGAAGTTGCACAATAGCAACTTTTTAGTCAATCTTATTTTGTGGGGATATTAGCAGAATCCCATGGCACATGATTAAACAACTGGAAAATTGGATTGATTCCCCTGCAATTGTATAACTTAACTATCACCATGTGTGTGGCTGGAATAATGAAATTGCCTTAAAACCAGAATGCCGCACTCTGTAGGATTAACTATGGACTTGTGGAGATAATGGATGAACCCACCATCTTTATGATTGGATTGTATGATGCATGGGGGAATCCCATTATCTCTTGACAAATTTTCTCCCACTTGCCAGTGATCCTCTGTAATCAGGATGTTGATAAGCCTGTACCACTCAAAGGGCTTCCTACTGGTGTCATCCCTTAGTCATATTTATCCTAGAAGTCACCTTTGTTGAGGTGCAATTGCAAACATATGCTTTAGCAAAACATAGAACAACCCTCTTCATAAAAAGACCCTAAAGCTCACTTTGGAACAGTCCCTGAATGTAATGACGTCACATCAGTTCCAGTTTTGTCTTAGAATTCAAAGGTAACCAATGGATGATGGAGGCCAACTTATTAAATACTGGGCTATACTTAAAGATATGCCAGAATTATTACTTAAAACTTGTCAAACTTTAAACCTAGTTACCCATAGGCCTGAACCTGATCACTGTACTTCTTTCTCTGTAGAGCAAAAATGTTCAGAGGTTATTGATCTTGCTTACTCTATTTGGCCAGATTTAAGATGCCCCTGTTAAAAATGCTAATGACAGTTGGTTTACTGATGACAGCAGTATTCATTAAAAAAAAAAAGAAGAAGAAAAGCTAGATATGCCATAGTGCTCACTAGCACTTTGCAACTGCCAAAGCCTAAAAATAAGCTAACACCAATAACTCCAGATATGCCTTCCTGGTACTACCTGCCCATGGAGCTATTTGGAAGGAAAGGGGATTACTGTCAAGCCATAACTCCCCAATCAAATATGGGCCTAAGTTACAAAACCCTCCTTATTGGTATACTGAGGATGGCATATATCAAATCTGGGATACATAACTGTGGCTCACACCCACGGTTGGACAGCTCATTCAAAAGGCATTTTTATGCTGGGAACAAAGAAATTAAACGTATGATACTTGGGCAAATAATACACAACATCTAGGATGGACTTAGATGTCCTGACAGCAGCACAGGGTGGCACATACACAATTATCACAGCAGAATGTTGTGTGTACATCCTAAACTATCACAAAACTGTCACAGAACTAATAAAAGATATGAATGCCCAGATTAAGGCTCTACAAGATCCTTTCTCTCTCTCTCTCTCTCTCTCTCTCTCTCTCTCTCTCTCCGTGATTGGTTAGTTTCCTGGTTTGGAGGAGGACTAAGGCCAGCAATTAAAAATATCTTTCCTGGGGTTCTCATTCTTATCACCTTATTAATCTTAATATGTTTCTTTGTTCAATGTTTCTCTACTTGGTGCAAAGGCTCCATTGCTGCAATGACTTCACCACGACAGATGATCCTGACCACACACAGAGACACTTCTTCACTGTCAGCACTGGATTCAGCTGCCTCCCCTTTTTGTAACTCCCTTATATATCTCTCGACTGATCAATACTGACCCGAGTAGGTAGGGACAGCTCTATGCCCCTATTCAGCAGGAAGAAGTTACAGAAGATAAGACCTTCCACCTTCAACTACCTGAAAGATTTAAGGGTCAAAATTGTTCAGGGGGGAATGATGAAAGAGCATGAGGCTGGCTGAAGACAAAGCAAAAGCTGGCACCTTGCTTCCCCTCTCCATCTGCTCCCCCTCAGTCATAGTGTAGCATTCCTCAGGCAGCCCTGACTGCCAGGTACAATAAGCAAATAGTTAACTTGCAGAGCTCACAATCCTGCTAGACAGGAGTCTCACTTGGCTTAAAAATGTCCTAAATCTCACTAACAAAGACGACTGATAGCAGGATTGTAACATCCCACCAAAAAGTCTCCCAACTATCTTAATGTTAATGGCTGGTCTAAAGACAACATTGATCAAGCCGCAAGGGCAAGGCCTCTGGTAGGCCTTGGGCATCCTGGCACCTTGTAGTCCCTCTTTAGCATATGAAAACTCCATTGAAACCTTCCTTCCCCTCACCTTCCCCCAACCGTAGGGTACATAACCTGCCATCCCTCACAACCCGGGGCAGCAGCTCTTCCTGCACACAGGTCCTGTGTCCGTGTTTTAATAAACCACCATTTTGCACCAAAGATGTCTCAAGAATTCTTTATTGGTCATTGGCTCCGGATCTCAGCCCACCGAACCTCACCTAGGTTCTAGAACTTCATCACTGAGACCCAACACTTCATTTATAATCTCTGGCCTGCACAAAGGGATTGGAGGAAAGGAAATAGATAGTTGTCACCAATATGGAAGTTTTGTTATGTGGGTTTGGCAGGCAGTCAAGAGATGGAAAGAAATCTGTGTATGAAAAGAAGAACATTCATGAACCTATTGTTGGCAAGCTGAGATAGCCTGGAAATGCACTCATTTCTCTTTCAATGATAAGTTAATAGAAAGAATAAATAATAGATTAGTTAACATAGATATCAGAATGAGGCAAGTGAGGCCCCTAGGATACAAAATTCAAATATAGAATCAATTGCCTATCAAAATGACACATGAGGTAGGAACTCAGTAAATACCTTGGAATGAATAAATATGTAAAAAAAGGAGAAATTCTTTCACAATTTAGAAGTATAATTGAAAATCTATAAATACGAAATATAGATTGAAAAATAGTGAAAATATACATATTGTGAAAATACATATATACATATATGCATATATACATATAGTGAAAAATAGACATATTGACTTGCAGGGTCATGAAGATTCATGGATGAGGCTCGTGCAAACCTAGGCGTGCATGTCTCCTGAAAGCCTGTGCTCTGGATATATCAATTGCCTCAACTTAGTGCTGGTTCTGGTGTTTACACTACATCTAAAACAATTATTTATTCTTTTCTCAGACAATATGTCTATTTTTCACTTTGAAGAATAACAAATTTTAGTGAAAATAGTAATGAAAGAATAGTAAAAAGAAAAAATATATAGACACTTATGGCCCATTTTGTGACAACAAATTTGCAACCATTAGCTCTGATGAATCAATCTATATTTCGTATTTATAGATTTTCAGTCAAGGATCATCTCCAAGACCTTTGGCGATACAATGTGGTTGAGGAGAATCCCTGCCAGAAGTCCTAAGACATTTGAGAAAGTAAATTACATAACGTCTTTTCTTTAAATATTAAAGATAAAAATGAAATAATTCATGCATAGTTTAAAAAACAGAAAGATATTTTTTCAAGCACATAGAATAAATACAAAACACATTTGGTCATACCACGAAGATATTACTAATAAAGTTCTTTCTTTCTTTCTAGTTTTGTCTCATGCCACACTTTAGTAAAATTTATATCACTCCTTGACTATTCTTTCTCTGCTTTTTTCTTATTTTTTTCCCTTCCTTCTCCTACTCTTCCTTTTTCTTCGTACATATTTAGGATTGATCCTATTTTAATTACTTCTCAATTAAAGCTACTCTTGCGGGGGGAGCCTGGGTGGCACGGATGTTGAGTTCCAGCTCAGACTGATCTGAAATCAACCTGGGATCCTGCCCAGAGTGGGACTCTGCTCAGCAGGCAGTCTGCTTCAAGATTCTCTGCCTCTACCCAAAGCCTTGCTCCCACTATTTTATTTTTAAAATAATAAAAATTATTTTAGGGGCGCCTGGGTGGCTCAGTGGGTTAAGCCGCTGCCTTCGGCTCAGGTCATGATCTCAGAGTCCTGGGATCGAGTCCTGCATCGGGCTCTCTGCTCAGCAGGGAGCCTGCTTCCCCCTCTCTCTCTCTGTCTGCCTCTCTGCCTACTTGTGATTTCTCTCTGTCAAATAAATAAATAAAAAAATTTTAAAAAAATATTTTAAAGAGATGAGAAATATGAAAAACCTGAACAAATTTAAAAGCCTACAAAATAAAAATATAAGAATGTTACTTATTGTTTTCCATAAGCTTTGAAGATTTGCAACCCTCCATTATCAGTAAACTTGAGAGGAGGGAGTCATTCATGATTGAGTTCAAGGGGAGGGATCTCTTGCCTTGGTCCTCAAGTGTAAGTCAGCTAGTGCAAAAGCAGCTCTCCTAAGAAACATAGACAGGCCTCTGTGTAAGAAGCTCTGGATTCCAGTATGTGGTGGTGTTTTACTCCTGAAGGTTTGCAGCAACAATGGGTGAGATGAATATCGCTGCACCCTGCTCTCTATCCAGGAGCTGAAATTTTGCACCCCAGCTCTTCAGTGAACCCTCACAGGAAAAAGCAATCCACAAGTCTTAACTTCTCAATTTCAGCAAGAACTCTGTGTTCACGCTGCCAGTGAAAAGGCATTTTTATCTCTGACACACAACTGAGTTCCAACTCCAATATATTTCTTGGTCTTAAAGATTTTATTAATTAATTTATTTATTTATCTATCTATTTATTTATTCACATTTTATTATTTTATATTATTTATTTATTTATTTATTTATTTATTTATTTATGAGAAGGTCGGAGGGAGAAGCACACTCCCCATGGAGCTTGAAGCCCGATATGGGACTTGCTTCCAGGACTCTGGGATCATGACCCAAGCTGAAGACAATTGTTTACAACTGAGCCACCGAGGAATCACCAACTCCAATCTCTATTGATTCCTGTGACACAGACCTACAAGTTACCTGCAGGGTGTTGTACATCTTGCCATGCTTCTGTTATTTGCTGGACCCCTCCCAGAAAAGCGAATGCCCAGCCATGCTGTGATTCAGGGTATAGGGCTACACAGAGCAGAAAACAAGGATCTAGCCTCATAGTTTTCAGCCATTTTTCCCTATCCGATATCTGAGAACTCTGAAGCATTCGAACCCTACCTGTTCTTCTTCTGACCCCTCAGGATCCTGAGATCATGCTGTCACACCTGGGACTCCAACCTGATTCACCACTTGAACACTTTTAAACCAGGATTGTCCCACACAGTAGTAGACTTCTAAGTGTTTCAATCATGCACTTCGTTGTTGATAAAAACTTTGCAGGGGCGCCTGGGTGGCTCAGTGGTTTAAGCCACTGCCTTCGGCTCAGGTCATGATCTCAGGTTCCTGGGATCGAGTCCTGCATCGGGCTCTCTGCTCAGAAGGGAGCCTGCTTCCCTCTCTCTCTCTTCCTGCCTCTCTGTCTACTTGTTATCTCTCTCTGTCAAATAAATAAATAAAATCTTTAAAAAAAACTTTGCAGTAGGCACCTCCCCTCTGCTGTATCCACAGCCATATCACCCACACAACTTATTCCCACCCACACCACTTGAGCTATGAAGATGCCACAGGCACCACAGTGAGAGCTAGATGATCTCTTTAAGTGGTTCAGGATCTTCTTTAGTGGCTGGTGCTGTTGGTCCAAGAAGAGAAATTATCATCACCATGATTGACTTTTCATGCCCCTCCTAAATAAGGAAAATTTTCCCATCATTCAATGTTCTCTGAGTTCATGGAGCAATCCCTGGAAGATCTCCCCTGATGGCCGGTCATGGGTACAGGAATCTGAGAGAGTACTGATTACTCATGGCTTACCAGCTGATGGAGACTTGCTCTCTGTGGCCTAAACTGTTCCCTCCACAGGTCTATATTAGCCAAGCCCTGTCCTCCTCACCTCAGTGTCTCTCTGGTTCTCCTCCCTCTGCCACTCCCCTCTTTCCTGTGCTCTTTTCCCTCTAATAAAGAAATAAATACCTAAAAATAAATAAAAGATTGAGCATAAAAGTGTACATTTAGGCCTTCAAGACCTGGCTGGAAACACCCTCCTTTGTGTATTTCTTTGTCATCTTTCCTCTTGTGCTGATGGCATCAGAGGTGCATGACAACCCAGGGAGTGAGAAGGGTGATGGTGGAGGGAATCTGCCTTCCTAAAAGACCACATAAAGGAATTCAGTCTCCTAATTTTAAGAGTCACTCAGCACTGTCACGGGAGGACATCTGCGGTGACATGCTAACAATATTTGGGGAGTTACGTGGTAATTTCACATAATGTATTATGCCTACAACATGTTGAAATGTTGTAGTTACCAGCCTAAAACCAAAGAGGCACATGTCTTTCTCAGACAGTAGGATACTTGATCTCAGGGTTATGAGTTTGAGCCCCACGTCAGGTATAGTTAGCTTAAAAAACAAAACAAAAGAAAACAAAAGGACTTACACATGAGCAAAATCAATGAGGCTCAAACAATGGAGCTGGTCAGTGTTGGGATGGATCCTGTTTTGTGTTCATTTTGCCACTGTGCACTGCCCACTCAGATGGTGCCAATGCTTATCAGCCAACCAGGTTCTCCCTCTAAGAGCTCAGGGTCTATAAGAGAGGATTGACAAACAAGAAACAAAATTGTGAATGAAAAGAGCAATTGCTCCATAGAAAAAGAGCAAGGGACTAAAACTAAGTCCTGAGCTCCACCAGGTGGGGGTATGACATGGATATTCTGAGAAGACATTGAGAATTCCTGTGGCAGGAAAAGAAGGAGACAGTCCTGCACAAATCTGAGTGTATTCAGCCTGTCATAGGGCACCATGGAGCAGAGGATTGGAGGCAGACTTTGATATTCCCAGAGTGGAGGTTAGAGAGGAGGCAGGGGTGACCAAAGTAAGCTGATGAAGAGAGAAGAGAGGGAGGGTAGGAAGACCAGGGCTCCGAGCATTTTAACAGTATCAGTGCCCTTCTTCCAGTGCTGTGTGACCACATTTCTCCTTACTCAGTGTTTGAACCCACAAACATTGTCTCCCGGTCTCAGGGGATCAAGAATCCAACAGTGCTCACCTGGGGGCTCCTTCCAGTGTCTTTCTTTAGATTGGGGCTGTTGTTCAACACCAAGGGAGGACCTGCCTCACTGAGAACCAGAGCTCACTTAGGGGCTTTGGCTAGATATGGCCCATCTGAAAATTCCACTGTCTTTTGTGACCAACAGTGCTAGGCCACATGCATATGTCTGTGTCATGGTTCAAACTAAGGGTTTGTCCTCAAGTATGAGGATCTGATAGAGAACATGGGTCAGACTTAACTTGGTGCTGAACAATGACCTTTTATGACTAAATCTCAGCAGGGACTTTGGGTCATGTTACCATGTTCTGTGGAATAAAAGTGAATCACTAAATCCAGATTATGCTCAGCAGAGTGGGTTACACAAAGATGTTTACAGATAATTTGGGGAACCAATGGTACCCCTGAGGGGAGAAGCTGATGATCCCTGCAGGGTCCATGCCTTGCCCAGGATCAGATTGGAAGGAATACTTACTGGGCGTCAATCCAGATCTTTGAGTGTCCTCAAAAGTGGGGACCTGGGTACACCTAGCCATTCACTGGTGCCTCAGGAAAAGGTTGTCTAGAAGGAAGTGGCTATAGACATGGAAATCTTAACAGGATGAGGGTGATTTCTGATATCCTAGATAGGAGACATCTCCCCATGTTCTTGTCTGAGGTGGCCCCTATGTCAGGGCAAACCACTGAATGAACATCACACCCTTTGGAAAGAGGGTAATGGCTTACATCACAGGAAAGGCCATCTCTATGGGTAAGGGTGGATTCTGACCCTAAAGGGACACGGATCCAATCACTGCTTTAGGGTTTGCATTGAAAATTAGAAGCCTAAGATACTGGGAAGCTAATACTCAAGCTATGACCCTGTTCTTCTAGGACTCCAGAATATGAGCACTGTTGAACACATGTGTTCAAATAGGAGAGAGTGTGCATGTACACACAAAAACACACAAACCAGTAGGGACTGTGTGGTGGTATCTGACTAGTAGCAGATTCAAAGAAGTTGATAAGGTGAAGGAAATTTCGTTGGAGGTATTTTCTACATATGACTGGCCATCTAACATCATAGATATTATCCAACCAACGCCTATGGCTATCTGTTAGAAGGACATGCTAGAATCATCCGTATTTTACAGAGAAGACCATCCTTGTCAGGTACAATGGTTTATCCAGGGTCAAAAACAGGTAAGAATAGAGTTGTGTCTGAAACCAGGTGTGTTTCCAAGCTGGCTACCTGACTGCACCCAGATCTTCCCTGGAGCCCTGTGGAGAGAAGTGTGTTGGTGTCACTGTGTACAGATATGACCTTTTATGCAGAAAGGCGATAAGGAGATGACAGACCAGAGCACTGATTGTGTAGGTGTCAAACCAGGAGCGGACTGTGGTAGGGGATCCCAGGCAGTGATGTCACTTCCTTGACCACAGACCCTAACAGAACTTGGAACCCCTGCAACTAGACACCCAGATTCTAGTCCATATCAGGGTTATTTGGATAGAGACATCTGATATGGAAAGATGTTCTCTTGCTGCTTTCCTATTTCCTGGGATTCTGTCTTCCAGAAACCCCAGGGAAATGGCTTTTTCACATGCTGCAGGTACTGGCTCAAACCTCTCCCTCAAGGCCTCAGGGCATTTGGCAACAGGTGCCATAAGGTACTTAATACTGAGAAGACTAGGTGATGCCCACCCCTCTGAACTATCCAAGGGCAGCCCCATCCCTTAATCGAGTTTTAGGGAAAGAGGAATATGTGGGTGTTCCCACCTATGGGCTGGAGGAGGTTGAGCACAGTGGATACCCTAGTGATCCCCTCTTGTTCACAGCAATGTCATTGTGGGCAGGTTGAAAATAGGATGCCTGAGGTGCCTTTTATTTGTGCCAGAGCACATTCAGGGCCCTGAAAAAGGAGGGCCTTCCCTCTCCACCAGGGTAGCGAAGTACTGTAAATTAGAGGGGCTGCTGGACTTTTTTCTTTTTTTTAATTTTTTATAAAAATATTATATATATATTATTTTTTCAATTTATTTATTTTCAGAAAAACAGTATTTATTATTTTTTCCATCAATATCCTTGAGGAGAACACAGGCAGCAACCTCTTCGACCTCAGCCGCAGCAACATCTTCCTAGGAGCATTGCCAAAGGCAAAGGAAGCAAGGGCAAAAATGAACTATTGGGATTTTATCAAGATCAAAAGCTTTTGCACAGCAAAGGAAACAGTTAACAAAACAAAAATACAACTGACAGAATGGGAGAAGATATTTGCAAACGACATATCAGATAAAGGACTAGTGTCCAAAATCTATAAAGAACTTAGAAAACTCAACACCCAAAGAAGAAATAATCCAATCAAGAAATGGGAAGAGGATGAACAGACATTTCTGCAAAGAAGACATCCAGATGGCCAACAGACACATGAAAAAGCACTCCATATCACTCAGCATCAGGGAAATATAAATCAAAACCACAATGAGATATCACCTCACACAAGTCAGAATGGCTAAAATCAACAAGTCAGGAAATTTCAGATGCTGGCTAGGATGCGGAGTAGGGGAACCCTCCTACATTATTGGTGGGAATGCAAGCTGGTGCAACCACTCTGGGAAACAGCATGGAGGTTCCTTAAAATGTTGAAAATAAAACTGCCTTATGACCCAGAAACTGCACTACTGGGTATTTACCCTAAAGATACAAACGTAGTGATCTGAAGGGGCACGTGAACCCGAATGTTTATAGCAGCAATGTTGACAAATGCCAAACTATGGAAAGAACGTAGATGTCCATCAACAGATGAATGGATAAAGAAGATGTGGTATATTTACACAATGGAATACTATGCAGCCGTCAAAAGAAATGAAATCTTGCCATTTACGACAATGTGGATGGAACTAGAGCGTATCATGCTTAGTGAAATAAGTCAAGCGGAGAAAGACAACTGTCATATGATCTCCCTGATATGAGGAAGTGGTGATGCAACATGGGGGCTTAAGTGGGTAGGAGAAGAACAAATGAAACAAGATGGGATTGGGAAGGAGACAAACCATAAGTGGCTCTTTTTTAAAAATTTTTTTCAATCTACTTATTTTCAGAAAAAAACAGTATTCATTATTTTTTCACCACACCCAGTGCTCCATGCAAGCCGTGACCTCTATAATACCCACCACCTGGTACCCCAACCTCCCACACCCCCACCACTTCAAAACCCTCAGATTGTTTTTCAGTGTCCATAGTCTCTCGTGATTCACCTCCCCTTCAAATTTACCCCAACTCTCTTCTCCTCTCTAACACCCCTTGTCCTCCATGATACTTATTATGCTCCACAAATAGGTGAAACCATATGATAATTGACACTCTCTGCTTGACTTATTTCACTCAGCATAATCTCTTCCATTCCACTCAGCATAATCTCTTCCATTCCTGTCTATGTTGCTACAAAAGTTGGGTATTCATCCTTTCTGATGGAGGCATAATACTCCATAGTGTATATGGACCACATCTTCCTTATCCATTTGTCTGTTGAAGGGCATCTTGGTTCTTTCCATAGTTTGGCGACCGTGGCCATTGCTGCTATAAATATTGGAGTACAGATGGCCCTTCTTTTCACAACATCTGTATCCTTGGTGTAAATACCCAGGAGTGCAATTGCAGGGTCATAGGGAAGTTCTCTTTTTAATTTCTTAAGGAATCTCCACACTGTTCTCCAAAAAGGCTGCACCAACTTGCATTCCCGCCAACAGTGTAAGAGGGTTCCCCTTTCTCCACATCCTCTCCAACATATGTTGTTTCCTGTTTTGTTAATTTTGGCCATTATAACTGGTGTAAGGTGATAACTCAATGTGGTTTTAATTTGAATCTCCCTGAGGGCTAGGGATGATGAACATTTTTTCATGTGTCTGATAGCCATTTGTATGTCTTTTTTTTTTGACATGGATGCTATTTATTTAAAATTAAACATTTTTTATATTTAAATTTATATTTAAATTTAATTTAATTAATTTAATTAAAAAAATGACAAGTTTTGATATATATATATATATATATATATATATATATATGCCCTGTGAAACTATCATCACAATCTAGGTAGTAAACATATTAGTCACCCCCCAAATTTCCTCATATCCATTTGTTGTTTTTCTCTCCTGCTCCTTCTGGGTATCTCTACTCTGTCAACCACTGATTTGCTTTCTTTTAGTATACATTAGTATGCATTTTCTCACTTGGTATATAAACAGATCATACGGTGCATACTGTCTCTTATTTGTTCTCCTTTGTGCAGCATACTTGCTCTGACATCCATCCGTGTTGTTGAGTACAATATCAGTAGTTCATTCTTGTTCTTTGCTGGGTGGTATTTTTTTTTCCAATTTATTTATTTTCAGAAAAACAGTATTCGTTATTTTGTTCACCACACCCAGTGCTTCATGGAAGCCGTGCCCTCTATAATACCCACCACCTGGTACCCCAACCTCCCACCCCCCCACCACTTCAAACCCCTCAGATTGTTTTTCAGAGTCCATAGTCTCTCATGGTTCACCTCCACTTCAAATTTACCCAAAAGCACATACCCTCCCCAATGTCCATAAACCCTACACCCCTTCTCCCAACCCCCTTCCCCCCCGCAACCCACAGTGTGTTTCATGAGATTAAGAGTCACTTATGGATTGTCTCCCTCCCTATCCATCTTGTTTCATGGATTCTTCTCCTACCCACTTAAGCCCCCATGTTGCATCACCACTTCCTCATATCAGGGAGATCATATGATAGTTGTCTTTCTCCGCTTGACTTATTTCGCTAAGCATGATACGCTCTAGTTTCATCCATGTTGTCGCAAATGGCAAGATTTCATTTATTTGATGGCTGCATAGTATTCCATTGTGTATATAAACCACATCTTCTTTATCCATTCATCTGTTGATGGACATCTAGGTTCTTTCCATAGTTTGGCTATTGTGGACATTGCTGCTATAAACATTCGGGTGCACGTGCCCCTTCGGATCACTACGTTTGTATCTTTAGGGTAAATACCCAGTATTGCAATTGCTGGGTCATAGGGCAGTTCTATTTTCAACATTTTGAGGAAGATCAATGCTGTTTTCCAGACAGGTTGCACCAGCTTGCATTCCCACCAACAGTGTAGGAGGGTTCCCCTTTCTCCGCATCCTCGCCAGCATCTGTCATTTCCTGACTTGTTGATTTTAGCCATTCTGACTGGTGTGAGGTGATATCTCATTGTGGTTTTGATTTGTATTTCCCTGATGCCGAGTGATATGGAGCACTTCTTCATGTGTCTGTTGGCCATCTGGATGTCTTCTTTGCAGAAACATCTGTTCATGTCCTCTGCCCATTTCTTGATTGGATTATTTGTTCTTTGGGTGTTGAGATTGTTAAGTTCTTTATAGATTTTGGACACTAGTCCTTTATCTGATATGTCGTTTGCAAATATCTTCTCCCATTCTGTCAGTTGTCTTTTGATTATGTTAGCTGTTTCTTTTGCTGTGCAAAGCTTTTGATCTTGATGAAATCCCAATAGTTCATTTTTGCCTTTGCTTCCCTTGCCTTTGGCGATGTTCCTAGGAAGATGTTGCTGCGGCTGAGGTCAAAGAGGTTGCTGCCTGTGTTCTCCTCAAGGATTTTGATGGATTCCTTTCTCAAATTGAGGTCCTTAATCAATTTTGAGTCTATTTTTGTGTGTGGTGTAAGGAAATAGTCCAATTTCATTTTTCTGCACGTGGCTGTCCAATTTTCCCAAAACCATTTATTAAAGAGGCTGTCTTTTTTTCCATTGGACATTCTTTCCTGCTTTGTCAAAGATTAGTTGACCATAGAGTTGAGGGTCTATTTCTGGGTTCTCTATTCAGTTCCATTGACCTATGTGTCTGTTTTTGTGCCAGTATCATGCTGTCTTGATGATGACAGCTTTGTAATAGAGCTTGAAGTCTGGAATTGTGATGCCACCAACTTTGGCTTTATTTTTCAATATCCCTTTGGCTATTCGAGGTCTTTTCTGGTTCCATATAAATTTTCAAATTATTTGTTCCATTTCTTTGAAAAAGATGGATGGTACTTTGATAGGAATTGCATTAAATGTGTAGATTGCTGTAGGTAGCATAGACATTTTCACAATATTTATTCATCCAATCCAGGAGCATGGGACATTTTTCCATTTCTTTGTGTCTTCCTCAATTTCTTTCATGAGTACTTTATAGTTTTCTGAGTATAGATTCTTAGCCTCTTTGGTTAGGTTTATTCCTAGGTATCTTATGGTTTGGGGTGCAATTGTAAATGGGATTGACTCCTTAATTTGTCTTTCTTCTGTCTTGTTGTTGGTGTAGAGAAATGCAACTGATTTCTGTGCATTGATCTTATATCCTGACACATTACTGAATTCCTGTACAAGTTCTAGGAGTTTTGGAGTGGAGTCTTTTGGGTTTTCCACATAGAGTATCATATCATCTGCGACGAGTGATAATTTGACTTCTTCTTTGCCGATTTGTATGCCTTTAATTTCCTTTTGTTGTCTGATTGCTGAGGTTAGGTCTTCTAGTACTATATTGAATAGCAGTGGTGATAATGGACATCCCTTCCATAATCCTGACCTTAGTGGAAAAGCTTTCAGTTTTTCTCCAATGAAAATGATATTTGCGGTGGGTTTTTCATAGATGGCTTTGATGATATTGAGGTACGTGCCCTCTATTCCCACACTTTGAAGAGTTTTGATCAGGAAGGGATGCTGTACTTTGTCAAATGCTTTTTCAGCATCTATTGGGAGTATCATATGGTTCTTGTTCTTTCTTTTATTTATGTGTGGTATCACATTGACTGATTTGCGGATGTTGAACCAACCTTGCAGCCCTGGGATAAATCCCACTTGGTCGTGGTGAATAATCCTTTTAATGTACTGTTGATTCCTATTGGCTAGTATTTTGGTGAGAATTTTCGCATCTGTGTTCATTAAGGATATTGGTCTATAGCTCTCTTTTTTGATGGGATCCTTGTCTGGTTTTGGAATAAAGGTGATGCTGGCCTCATAAAATGAGTTTGTAAGTTTTCCTTCAATTTCTATTTTTTGGAACAGTTTCAGGAGAATAGGAATTAGTTCATCTTTAAATGTTTGGTAGAATTCCCCCGGGAAGCCATCTGGCCCTGGGCTTTTGTTTGTTTGGAGGTTTTTAATGACTGTTTCAATCTCCTTACTGGTTATGGGTCTGTTCAGGCTTTCTATTTCTTCCTGGTTCAATTTTGGTAGTTTATATGTTTCTAGGTATGTCTCCCTTTCTTCCAGATTGTCAAATTTGTTGGCGTAGAGTTGCTCTTAGTATGTTCTTATAATAGTTTGTATTTCTTTAGTGTTAGTTGTGATCTCTCATCTTTCATTCATAATTTTATTTATTTGGGTCCTTTCTCTTTTCTTTTCTTTTCTCTAAGTCTGGCCAGGGGTTTATCAATTTTATTAATTCTTACAAAGAACCAGCTCCTAGTTTCATTGATTTTTTCTATATATATTTTTTTGGTTTCTATTTCATTGATTTCTGCTCTGATCTTTATGATTTCTGTTCTCCTGCTGGGCGTAGGGTTTCTTTTTTGTTCTTTCTCCAGCTCCTTTAGGTGTAGGGTTAGGTTGTGTACCTGAGACCTTTTCTGTTTCTTGAGAAAAGCTTGTACCGCTATATATTTTCCTCTCAGGACTGCCTTTGTTGTGTCCCACAGATTTTAAACGTTGTACTTTCATTATCATTTGTTTCCATGATTTTTTTCAATTCTTCTTTAATTTCCCTATTGACACATTCATTCTTTAGAAGGATGCTGTTTAGTCTCCATGTATTTGGATTCTTTCCAAACTTCCTCTTGTGGTTGATTTCTAGCTTCAGAGCATTGTGGTCTGAAAATATGCAGGGAATGACCCCAATATTTTGATACTGGTTTAGTCCTGACTTAGGACCGAGGATGTGATCTATTCTGGAGAATGTTCCATGTGCACTAGAGAAGAATGTGTATTCTGTTGCTTTTGGATGAAATGTTCTGAATATATCTGTGATGTCCATCTCACCCAGTGTATCATTTAAGGCCTTAATTTCCCTGTTGATCTTTTGCTTGGATGATCTGTCCACTTTAGTGAGGGGACTGTTAAAGTCCCCTACTGTTATTGTATTATTGTTGATGTGTTTCTTTGGTTTTCTTATTAATTGGTTTATATAGTTGGCTACTCCCATGCTGGGGGCATAGATATTTAAAATTGTTAGATCTTGTTGGACAGACCCTTTAAGTATGATATAGTGTCCTTCCTCATCTCTTATTATAGTCTCTGGCTTAAAATCTAATTGATCTGATATAAGGATTGCCACTCCTGATTTTTCCTGATGTCCATTAGTATGGTAAATTCTTTTCCACCCCCTCACTTTAAGTCTGGAGGTGTCTTCACGCTTAAAATGAGTTTCTTGGAGGCAACATACATTCTGATACCCTGTGTCTTTTGATTGGGGCATTTAGCCCTTTAACATTCAGGGTAACTATTGAGAGATATGGTTTTAGTGCCATTGTATTGCCTGTAAGGTGACTCTTACTGTATATTGTCTCTGTTCCTTTCTGATCTACCACTTGTAGGCTCTCTCTTTGCTTAGAGGACCCCTTTCAGTTTTTCCTGTAGAGCTGGTTTGGTGTTTGAAAATTCTTTCAGTTTTTGTTTGTCCTGGAAGCTTTTAATCTCTCCTTCTATTTTCATTGATAGCCTAGCTGGATATACTATCCTTGGCTGCATGTTTTTCTTGTTTAGTGCTCTGAAAATATCATACCAGCTCTTTCTGGCCTGCAAGGTCTCTGTGGATAAGTCAGCTGCCAATCTAATACTTTTACCATTGTATGTTACAGACTTCTTTTCCCGGGCTGCTTTCAGGATTTTCTCTTTGTCACTAAGACTTGTAAATTTTACTATTAGGTGACGGGGTGTGGGCCTATTCTTATTGATTTTGAGGGGCATTCTCTGAATCTCCTGAATTATGATGCTCATTCCCTTTGCCATATTGGGGAAATTCTCCCCAATAATTCTCTCCAGTATACCTTCTGCTCCCCTCTCTCTTTCTTCTTCTTCTAGAATCCCAATTTTTCTAATGTTTTTCGTCTTATGGTGTCACTTATCTCTCGAATTCTCCTCTCATGGTCCAGTAGCTGTTTGTCCCTCTTTTGCTCAGCTTCTTTTTTTTTTTTTTTTTTTTTTTTTTTTTTTTCCAATTTATTTATTTTCAGAAAAACAGTATTCATTATTTTTTCACCACACCCAGTGCTCCATGCAAGCTGTGCCCTCTGTAATACCCACCACCTGGTACCCCAACCTCCCACCCCCCCCGCCACTTCAAACCCCTCAGACTGTTTTTCAGAGTCCATAGTCTCTCATGGTTCACCTCCCCTTCCAATTTACCCAAATTCCCTACTACTCTCTAACGCCCCTTGTCCTCCATGCTATTGGTTATGCTCCACAAATGAGTGAAACCATATGATAATTGACTCTCTCTGCTTGACTGATTTCACTCAGCATAATCTCTTCCAGTCCCGTCCATGTTGCTACAAAAGTTGGATATTCGTCCTTTCTGATGGAGGCATAATACTCCATAGTGTATATGGACCACATCTTCCTTATCCATTCATCCGTTGAAGGGCATCTTGGTTCTTTCCATAGTTTGGCGACTGTGGCCATTGCTGCTATAAACATTGGGGTACAGATGGCCCTTCTTTTCACGACATCTGTATCTTTGGGGTAAATACCCAGGAGTGCAATTGCAGGGTCGTAGGGAAGCTCTATTTTTAATTTCTTGAGGAATCTCCACACTGTTCTCCAAAGAGGCTGCACCAACTTGCATTCCCACCAACAGTGTAAGAGGGTTCCCCTTTCTCCACATCCTCTCCAACACATGTTGTTTCCTGTTTTGTTAATTTTGGCCATTCTAACTGGTGTAAGGTGATATCTCAATGTGGTTTTAATTTGAATCTCCCTGAGGGCTAATGATGATGAGCATTTTTTCATGTGTCTGATAGCCATTTGTATTTCTTGATTGGAGAAGTGTCTGTTCATATCTTCTGCCCATTTTTTGATGTGTTTGTCTGTTTCGTGTGGGTTGAGTTTGAGGAGTTCATTATAGATCCTGGATATCAACCTTTTGTCTGTACTGTCATTTGCAAATATCTTCTCCCATTCCGTGGGTTGCCTCTTTGTTTTTTTGACTGTTTCCTTTGCTGTGCAGAAGCTTTTGATTTTGATGAAGTCCCAGAAGTCTATTTTCGCTTTTGTTTCCTTTGCCTTTGGAGACGTATCTTGAAAGAGGTTGCTGTGGCTGATATCGAAGAGATGACTGCCTATGTTCTCCTCTAAGATTCTGATAGATTCCTGTCTCACGTTGAGGTCTTTTATCCATTTTGAGTTGATCTTTGTGTACGGTGTAAGAGAATGGTCGAGTTTCATTCTTCTACATATAGCTGTCCAGTTTTCCCAGCACCATTTATTGAAGAGACTGTCTTTTTTCCACTGTATATTTTTTCCTGTTTTGTCGAAGATTAATTGACCATAGAGTTGAGGGTCCATATCAGGGCTCTCTACTCTGTTCCACTGGTCTATGTGTCTGTTTTTATGCCAGTACCATGCTGTCTTGGTGATCACAGCTTTGTAATAAAGCTTGAAATCAGGTAAGGTGATGCCGCCAGCTTTATTTTTGTTTTTCAACGTTTCCTTAGCGATTCGGGGTCTCTTCTGATTCCATACAAATTTTTGGATTATTTGCTCCAGCTCTTTGAAGAATGCCGGTGGAATTTTGATCGGAATGGCATTAAAAGTATAGATTGCTCTAGGCAGTATAGACATTTTAACAATGTTTATTCTTCCGATCCAAGAGCATGGAATGGTCTTCCATCTTTTTGTGTCTTCTTCAATTTCTTTCATGAGTGTTCTATAGTTCCTCAAGTATAGATCCTTTACCTCTTTAGTTAGGTTTATTCCCAGGTATCTTATGGTTCTTGGTGCTATAGTAAATGGAATCGATTCTCTAATTTCCCTTTCTGTATTTTCCTTGTTAGTGTATAAGAAAGCCACTGATTTCTGCACATTGACTTTGTATCCTGCCACGCTGCTGAATTGCTGTATGAGTTCTAGTAGTTTGGGGGTGGAGTCTTTTGGGTTTTCCATATAAAGAATCATGTCATCTGCGAAGAGAGAGAGTTTGACTTCTTCATTACCAATTTGGATACCTTTTATTTCTCTCTGTTGTCTGATTGCTGTTGCTAGGACTTCTAATACTATGTTGAACAAGAGTGGTGAAAGTGGGCATCCTTGTCTTGTTCCTGATCTCAACGGGAAGGCTGCAAGCTTTTTCCCATTGAGGATGATATTTTCTGTGGGTCTTTCATAGATAGATTTGATGAGGTTCAGGAATGTTCCCTCTATCCCTATACTTTGAAGCGTTTTAATCAGGAACGGATGTTGGATTTTGTCAAATGCTTTTTCTGCATCAATTGAGAGGACCATGTGGTTCTTCTCTCTTCTCCTATTAATTTGTTGTATCACATTGATTGATTTACGAATGTTGAACCATCCTTGTAGCCCAGGGATGAATCCCACCTGATCATGGTGGATAATCTTTTTAATGTGTTGTTGGATCCTGTTGGCTAGGATCTTGTTGAGAATCTTAGCATCAATATTCATCAGTGATATTGGTCTGAAATTCTCCTTTTTGGTATGGTCCTTGCCTGGTTTGGGGATCAGGGTAATGCTGGCTTCATAGAAAGAGTCTGGAAGTTTTCCTTCTGCTTCAATTTTTTGAAACAGCTTCAGGAGAATAGGTGTTATTTCTTCTTGGAAGGTTGGTAGAATTCCCCAGGGAATCCGTCAGGTCCTGGGCTCTTGTTTTTTGGGAGATTTTTGATCACTGCTTCAATCTCGTTATTAGATATCGGTCTATTCAGGTTGTCGATTTCTTCCTGGTTCAATTTTGGTAGTTTATATTTTTCCAGGAATGCATCCATTTCATCAAGGTTGCTAAGCTTATTGGCATATAACTGTTCGTAGTAACTTCTGATGATTGTTTCTACTTCCTTGGTGTTAGTTGTGATCTCTCCCCTTTCATTCATAATTTTATGAATTTGGGATTTCTCTCTTTTCTTTTGGATTAGTGTAGCCAGCGGCTTATCGATCTTATTGATTCTTTCAAAAAACCAGCTTCTAGTTTCATTGATACGTTCTACTATATCTCTGGTTTCTCCCTCATTGATCTCAGCTCTAATCTTGATGATTTCCCTTCTTATGTGTGGAGTTGGTTTGATTTGTTGTTGATCCTCCAGTTCTTTAAGGTGTAGAGACAGCTGGTGTGTTCTGGATTTTTCAATTTTTTTGAGCAAGGCTTGGATGGCTATATATTTTCCCCTTAGGACCGCCTTTGCTGTATCCCATAGGTTTTGGACCGAAGTGTCTTCATTCTCATTGGTTTCCATGAATTGTTTCAGTTCTTCTTTGATCTCCTGGTTGATCCAAGCATTCTTAAGCAAGGTGGTCTTTAGCTTCCAGGTGTTTGAGTTCCTTCGGAACTTTTCCTTGTGATTGAGCTCCAGTTTCAAAGCATTGTGATCTGAGAATATGCAGGGAATAATCTCAGTCTTTTGGTATCGGCTGAGTCCTGATTTGTGACCCAGTATGTGGTCTATTCTGGAGAAGGTTCCGTGTGCACTTGAGAAGAATGAGTATTCTGCTGTTTTAGGGTGGAATGTTCTGTATATATCTATGAGGTCCATCTGGTCCAATGTGTCGTTCAATGCTCTTGTTTCTTTATTGATTTTCTGCTTCGATGATCTGTCTAATTCTGAAAGAGGCGTGTTAAGATCACCTACGATTAGTGTATTCATATCAATATGACTCTTTATCTTGATTAACAGTTTTCTTAAGTAATTGGCTGCTCCCATATTGGGAGCATAGATATTTACAATTGTTAGATCATCTTGGTGGATAGTCCCTTTAAGGATTATGTAGTGTCCTTCTGTATCTCTGACTATAGTCTTTAGTTTGAAGTCTAATTTATCTGATATGAGAATCGCTACCCCAGCCTTCTTTTGAGTCCCATTGGCATGAAAGATGCTTCTCCACCCCTTCACTTTCAGTCTGCGTGTATCTTTAGGTTCAAAATGGGTCTCTTGTAGACAGCATATGGATGGGTCCTGTCGTTTTATCCAATCTGCAACCCTGTGCCGTTTTATGGGTGCATTGAGGCCATTCACATTGAGAGTGATTATTGATAGATACGTTTTTATTGACATCGAGTTACCTATGAAGTCTTTCTTTCTGTAGACTGTCTCTATATTTCTGTTCAATTCTATTCTTGGGATTTTTCCTCTTTTATAGAACCCCCCTTAATATTTCCTGCAGTATCGGCTTGGTGGTTGCATAGTCTTTTAAGTCTTGCCGGTCTTGGAAACTCTTTATCTCTCCATCCATTTTGAATGTCAGTCTTGCTGGATAAAGTATTCTTGGCTGCATGTTCTTCTCATTTAGTGCCCTGAATATATCTTGCCAGCCTCTTCTGGCTTGCCAGGTCTCTGTGGACAGGTCTGACGTTATTCTGATGGGCTTCCCTCTGTAAGTAAGGAGCCTCTTTGCCCTGGCAGCTTTCAAGAGATTATACCTACAATTATAATTTCTCAATTTGACTATCAGGTGTCGTGATGTTTTTTTGGAGTGTATAATCTTGGGTGGAGACCGTTCAGCCTCTAGTCCATGAACGCTGGTTTCATTCGCGAGATTCGGAAAGTTTTCATGAAGGACTTGTTCCACGACATCTTCTAGACTTCTTTCTTTCTCCTCCCCTTCAGGAATTCCAATAATTCTGACGTTGGAACGCTTCATGGCATCACTTATTTCCCTAATTCTGCTTTCGTGGGATCTAAGCTGTTTGTTCCAGGCTTCCTCCTGATCCTTTCTCTCTATCTGTTTGTCTTCCAGATCACTAATTCTATCTTCTGTCTCAGTTACCCTAGCTTTGAGAGAGTTTAGATTGGATTGGAACTCATTGAGAGCATTGTGGACCTCCTCCCTGGTAGCTTTAAGCTCCGCCCTAACATTGTGAACATCCTGTCTGGTCGCTTTCAGTTCGGCTCTAATCAATTCTGTTTGGTCATCCATGGCTTTCTCCAACCTAGCTATTGCCTGGATAATTGTTAGCCTGAATTCTCTTTCCGACATATTGTCTATGTTGATAGCCGTTAGCTCTGTTGCGGAAGGTCCATCCTCTGTATTTTTCTTCTGTTGGGCATTCCTCCTCCTAGTCATTTTGGTGGGAGAAGACTGAACAGATGTAGCTGGATGTATCAACTCTGGTGCAGTCAAGGTGCACCCTGGAACACTTCCTGATCTCCGTCTCAGAAGCCTCAGTCTGGGTGCAGAAGCTGAATAAATTCCCCCTTGGATGCTGGCAGTGCAGGTTCCAAGTTAAAGACCCTGGGGGCGCAGGATCTTTTGCTCGTCCCCAAAGCCAAGGCAGTGGCGGCTGTCTGGGAGCTCCTGACCGCCAGAGAGGTTCCAAGCAGCGATCGCACACTGAGATTTTGCCGCTGGCCGGGGCTGGGAGTGCCCGGCTTGCGCGCACCTCTTTTCAGAGGCGGCCGTGGGTCGGGCGCGCGTCTGGGGCACTGAGAACGGGGCGCTGGTCCCTAAGCCGCAGGCTGGGCTTTTGCGCGCCTCTGTCCGGGGAAGAGTTTCGCGGGCGCGAGGCTTAGACTTTGAAACAATGGCCCGGGTCAAGAAGCGCCCCAGGGCCTTAGAAACCCAGGAGAGCTGGAGCGACGTGCACGCGCATCTCAAGCTTTGTGGTAGGGCTAGCGCGCGTTGTGCAGACCGGCTCCCATCCCCTCACAGGAGCCGGAACCCTGCGCTCTGGGGCACGCTGGCGGCTTAGGGACCAGGAGCCGGTTTCTCCGCCGCACTCTCTCTGCCTCCGCGCCGGGGAGGCCGTCTGGGACCGGGGACTCAAGCCCCTGTCCCTAGCCGCCCCGATTCCCACAGTTTGCCCCCGCGATCCTTTGCTCTTTTGGAGTGCTTTCAACCAGTCTCCGAGTTAATGCTGGTCCCCAGACGCAGGGCACTCTCGCTCGTATCGGGGTATTACTTTTGCACCGGTCGCCTCTGGTGGCTCCCTCCCCCTTTTGTTTATCTTCCGATATCAGTCCGCTGTTCCCATTCCGCTTTACCTGCTCACTGGCGTCTTCTGCCCCTGTAGAGATCCAGACGTGTATAATTCTGATCTCAGGCTGATTTCATGGGTGATCAGAGTTCTTTGGTAGGTAATCAGCTCACTTTGGGGTACCAGCTGAAAAGACGCCTCTTCCTAGTACCCCGCCATCTTGTCCCCCCTTTGCTCAGCTTCTTTATCCTCTGTCTTTTGGTCTTCTATATCACTAATTATTTCTTCTGCCTCATTTATCCTAGCAGTGAGAGCCTCCATTTTTTATTGAACCTCATTAATAGCGTTTTTGAATTCAACATGGTTAGATTTTAGTTCTTTTATTTCTCCAGAAAGGGCTTTTATATCTCTGGAGAGGGTTTCTCTAATATCTTCCATGCCTTTTTCAAGCCTGGCTAGAACCCTGAGAATTGTTATTTTGAACTCTAGATCTGAGATATTACCAATGTCTGTATTGATTAGGTCCCTAGCCTTCGGTACTGCCTCTTGTTCTTTTTTTTGTTGTGAATTTTTCCACCTTGTCATTTTGTCCAGCTAAGAGTATATGAAGGAGAAAGTAAAATACTAAAAGGGTGGCAACAATCCCAGAAAAATATCCTTTAACTAAATCAGAAGAAATCCCAAATCGTGAGGGGGGATTTCTCCCCCTTCACGATTGGGTAAGGGATCTCCTCTGATTGGGTTCTCCTCTGATTGGGAACTCCCAATCTCTTCTGATTGGGATCTCTTCTGATTTGGGGATAAAAAGAGGTTCAAAAAGAAAAAAAGAAAAAAAAGAATTAAAAAAAGAGATTGAATTAAAAATTGAATCAAGAATTAAAAAAAGAATTAAAAAAAGAGATTGAAGAGATTGGGATATCTTCTGATTTGGGGATAAAAAGAGGTTCAAAATAAAGAAAGAAAAATAGAATTTAATAATGGAAACGAATAAAGAAAATTATAAAAAAGGAAATATATATATATTAGATAAACTAAATAAAAATAAAGGGTAAAAGTTAATAAAAAATTTAGCAGAAGAAGAGAAAAAAATGAAAAGAAAAAATTAAATTAACTGCAAGACTAAAAAATCACAGAAAGAAAGACACGAGTTCCGTGGTTTGTTTTCTCCTCCTCTGAAATTCTGCTGCTCTCCTTGGTATTGAAACTGCACTCCTTGGTAGGTGAACTTGATCTTGCCTGGATTTCTTTTTGATCTTCTAGGGGAGGGGCCTGGTGCAGTGATTCTCAAGTGTCTTTGCCCCAGGGAGAATTGCACCGCCTTTACCAGGGGCCGGGCTGAGTGATCCGCTTGGCTTTGCTTTCAGGAGCTTTTGTTCCCTGAGTGCTTTCCGTAGAGTTCCGGAGGATGGGAATACAAATGGCGTCCTCCTGGTCTCTGGTCCAGAGTATCGAGAGCCCAGGGCCCCGCTCCCCAGTGCGCCCTCAGCGAACAGCTCCTAGTAACTCGCGTCTGCCTAACCTCCGGCCGCGCTCCGAGCTCACCGAGCCTGTGACCGGTTCAAGGCAACACCGAGCTGTGAGCTTACTGTCAGCTCTGTCTCTGTAGCCGGCTTTCCCGTTCCAATATCCGCAAGCTATGCAACACTCAGACACCCCCGATCCTTCTGTGACCCTGCGAGACCTGAGGCCACGCTGACCCTGCGAGGTCTTCACACCGGTTTAGCCTCTGGAGCGATGTCCCTCAGCAGAACAGACTTTTAAAAGTCCTGATTTTTTTGCTCCGCTGCTCCGCCGCTTGCCGGGAGCCGTCCCCTCCCCCTGGGGTCTATCTTCCGGACGCTTTGGATTCACTTCTCCACCAGTCCTACCTTTCAGAAAGTGGTTGTTTTTCTGTTTCTAGAATTGCTGTTCTTCTTCTCTTCGAACTGCCGATGGATTTGCAGGTGTTTGCAATCTTTAGATAAGCTCTCTAGCTGATCTCCTGCCAGCTGAAGCAGTCTCAGCCTGCTACTTCTCCGCCATCTTGACTCCTCTGTCCATTTGTATGTCTTCATTGGAGAAGTGTCTGTTCATATCTTCTTCCCATTTTTTGATATGTTTGCCTGTTTCGTGTTTGTTGAGTTTGAGGTGTTCATTATAGATCCTGGATATCAACCTTTTGTCTGTACTGTCATTTGCAAATATCTTCTCACATTCCGTGAGTTGCCTTTTTGATTTTTTTTTTTTTGACTGTGTCCTTTGCTGTGCAGAAGCTTTTGATTTTGATGAAGTCCCAAAAGTTTATTTTCGCTTTTGTTTCCTTTGCCTTTGGAGACATATCTTGAAAAAAGTTGCTGTGTCTGATATCAAAGAGATTACTGCCTATGTTCTCCTCTAGGATTCTGATGTATTCCTTCCTCACGTTGAGGTCCTTTATCCATTTAGAGTTTATATTTGTGTACGGTGTAAGAGAATGGTCGAGTTTCATTCTTCTACATATAGCTGTCCAGTTTTCCCAGCACCATTTATTGAAGAGACTGTCTTTTTTCCACTGTATATTTTTTCCTGTTTTGTCGAAGATTAATTGACCATAGAGTTGAGGGTCCAGATCTGGAATCTCTATTCTGTTCCACTGGTCTATGTGTCTGTTTTTATGCCAGTACCATGCTGTCTAGGTGATCACAGTTTTCTAATAAAGCTTGAAATCAGGTAACGTGATGGCCCCAGCTTCAATTTTGGTTTTCAACATTTCCTTAGTGATTCGGGGTCTCTTCTGATTCCATACAAATTTTAGGATTATTTGCTCCAGCTCTTTGAAGAATACTGGTGGAATTTTGATGGGAATGGTATTAAAAGTATAGATTGCTCTAGGCAGTATAGATATTTTAACAATATTTATTCTTCTGATCCAAGAGCATGGAATGGTCTTCCATCTTTTTGTGTCTTCAGTTTCTTTCATGAGTGTTCTGTAGTTCCTCGAGTACAGATCATTTACCTCTTTGGTTAGGTTTATTCCCAGGTATCTTATGGTTCTTGGTGCTATAGTAAATCGAATCGATTCTCTAATTTCCCTTTCTGTATTTTCATTGCTAGTGTATAAGAAAGCCACTGATTTCTGCACACTGACTTTGTATCCTGCCACGTTCCTGAATTGCTGTATGAGTTCTAGTGTTTGGGGGTGGAGTCTTTTGGGTTTTCCATATAAAGAATCATATCATCTGCGAAGAGAATATGACTTCTTCATTACCAATTTGGATATCTTTTATTTCTGTTTGTTGTCTGATTGCTGTTGCTAGGACTTCTAATACTATGTTGAACAAGAGTGGTGAAAGTAGGCATGCTAGTCTTATTCCTGATCTCAATGGGAAGGCTGCAAGCTTTTTCCCATTGAGGATGATATTTGCTGTGGGTCTTTAATAGACAGATTTGATGATGTTCAGGAATGTTCCCTCTATCCCTATACTTTGAAGCGTTTTAATCAGGAACAGATGCTGTATTTTGTCAAATGTTTTTTCTGCATCAATTGAGAGGACCATGTGGCTCTTCTCTCTTTTCATATTAATCTGTTGTATCACATTGATTGATTTGCGAATGTTGAACCATCCTTGTAGCCCAGGATTGAATGCCACCTGATCATGGTGGATAATCTTTTTAATGTGCTGTTGGATCCTGTTGGCTAGGATCTTGTTGAGAATCTTAGCATCCATATTCATCAGTGATATTGGTCGGAAATTCTCCTTTTTGGTAGGGTCCTTGCCTCGTTTGGGGATCAGGGTAATGCTGGCTTCATAGAAAGAGTCTGAAAGTTTTCTTCTGCCTCAATGTTTTGAAACAGCTTCTGAGAATAGGTGTTATTTCTTCTTTGAAGGTTTGGTAGAATTCCCCAGGGAATCTGCTTCAATCTTGTTACTAGATATTGGTTTATTCAGGTTGTCTATTTCTTCCTCGTTCAATTTTGGTAGTTTATATTTTTGCAGGAAGGCATCCATTTCATCTAGGTTGCTAAGCTTATTTCCATATAACTGTTGATAATAACTTCTGATGATTATTTCTACTTCCTTGGTGTTAGTTGTGATCTCTCCCTTTTCATTCATAATTTTATGAATTTGGGCTTTCTCTCTTTTCTTTTGGTTTAGTGTGGCCAATGGTTTATCGATCTTATTGATTCTTTCAAAAAACCAGCTTCTAGTTTCATATGATACCTTCTACTGTATCTCTGGTTTCTACCTCATTGATCTCAGCTCTAATCTTGATGATTTCCCTTCTTATGTGTGGAGTTGTTTTGATTTGTTGTTGATCCTCCAGTTCTTTCAGGTGTAGAGACAGCTGGTGTGTTCTGGATTTTTCAATTTTTTTGGGGGAGGTTTGGATGGCTATGTATTTTCCCCTTAGGACTGCCTTTGCTGTATCCCATAGGTGTTGGACAGAAGTGTCTTCATTCTCATTGGTTTCCACGAATTGTTTCAGTTCTTCTTTGATCTCCTGGTTGATCCTAGCATTCTTAAGCAAGGTGGTCTTTAGCTTCCATGTGTTTGAGTTCCTTCTGAACTTTTCCTTGTGATTGAGCTCCTGTTTCAAACCATTGTGATCTGAGAATATGCAGGGAATAATCTCAGTCTTTTGGTATCAATTGAGTCCTGATTTGTGACCCAGTATGTGGTCTTTTCTGGAGAAGGTTCCATGTGCACTTGAGAAGAATGAATATTCTGTTCTTTTAGGGTGGAATGTTCTGTATATATTTATGAGTTCCATCTGGTACAATGTGTCATTCAATGCTCTTATTTCTTTATTGATTTTCTGCTTCGATAATCTGTCTATTTCTGAGAGTGGTAGGTTAAGATCTCCAACGATTAGGGAGGGGACAAGATGGCGGGGTAGTAGGAAGAGGCGTCTTTTCAGCTGGTACCCCAAAGTGAGCTGATTACCTACCAAAGAACTCCGATCACCCATGAAATCAGCCTGAGATCAGAATTATACACGTCTGGATCTCTACAGGGGCAGAAGACACCAGTGAGCAGGTAAAGCGGAATGGGAACTGCGGACTGATATCGGAAGATAAACAACGTGGAAGGGAGCCACCAGTGGCGACCAGTGGGAAAGTAATACCCCAATCTGAGCGAGAGTGCCCAGCGTCTGGGGACCAGCAGTAACTCGGAGACTGGTTGAAAGCACTCCAAAAGAGCAAAGGATCGTGGGGGGAAATTGTGGGTATCAGGGCGGCTATGGAGAGGGGCTTAAGTCCCCGGTCCCAGGCTGCCTCCCTGGCGCGGAGGCAGAGAGAGTGCGGCGGAGAAACCGCTCCTTGTCCCTAAGCCACCAGCGCGCCCCAGAGCGCGTGGGTTCCGGCTCCTGTGAGGGGATGGGAGCCACGCCGGTCTGTGGAACGCGCGCTAGCCCTACCACAAAGCTCGAGATACGCGCCCATGTCCCTCGAGCTCCCCTGAATTACTGAGGCCCAGCCGGCGCTCCTTGACCCGCGCCATTGTTTCAAAGCCTAAGCCGCGCACACGCGAAACTCTTCCCTGGACAGAGGCGCGCAAATGCCCAGCCTGGGGCTTAGGGACCAGCGCCCCGTTCTCAGTGCCCCAGATGCGTGCCCGACCCACAGCCGCCTCTGAAAAGAGGTGCGCGCAAGCCGGGCTCTCCCAGCCCGGGCTGGCGGCAAAATCTCAGTGTACGACTGCTGCTTGGAACCTCTCTGGCGGTCGGGAGCTCCCAAACAGCCGCCATTGCCTTGGCTTTGGGTACGAGCAGAAGATCCTGTGCCCCCAGGGTCTGCAACTTGGAACCTGCTCTGCCAGCGGCCAAGGGGGAATTTATTCAGCTTCTGCACCCAGACTGAGGCTTCTCTCTGAGAGATCAGGGTGCGGTTAGATTTCTTCTAATACTACAAAAACCATCAAAGGCGGTCAAGGTGAGCGGAAAAAATGTGAACAAGCATAAAAACCGCTTTTTATGCCTGAAAGCCTGAAAAAAAAACCAGTTTCCCCAGAGCCCACCCCCTTGAATGGGCCGGGAGGACTCAACTCAGGAAACATCATTGACTGACAACCCACGTGGCAGGCCCCTCCCACAGAATAGAAACCAAGAAAGAAAAAAAAAAAAGACTTCAAGAGAACAACCACTACTTCATAGAAAAACTTGTATTGTTCCCTCATTTCCACTATTCCGGTTCTTCTTTTTTTTTTTTTTTTTTACACATAGGTAATTTTTTTAACCTAATTATCATCACAGCGAGCTGTACAGTACATCAAATTCCATAATACCTTTCTAACCTGAACTTTTTGGTACATACACCTATGATTTTCTTTTGCATTTTTATTTTTTGAATTCCTTTTTTTTTAAATTTTAGTTTAGTTTAGTCTAGTATATTCCTTTTTATTTTTATCCTCTAATATTCATATAGAGTTAACTTCAAAGTAATCCCCTTTCCCCAATCAATACTACCCCTATAGGTAAACCAATTTTTAATCCCCTTTATCTTAGGAAAGTTGAGTCCTTTAACAAAGATATCAAGATACATCCAGGAGGAATCAAAACAACCTTCCTCACACACACTGAGAATTTATAAGAACTCTCCCATCTTCTTCCACCAGTGTTTCTGTGTTTTTTGTGTTTGTCCTGATAGCATATAAATCTTACACTTGTGGTGCTTTTTGACGAGGTTCTTTCATTATTTGCCTATATATATATATATATATATATATATATATATATATATATTCTTTCTCTTGCCATATAATTGTATCAGTCTTTTTATCTCTTTTTGTTAGTCTACTTCATAAATCTTACCTTGGGGCCCATCCGGGCTGAACCTTCTCTTTCATCTTCCCTTTCTTTCCTGTCGCTCTCTCTCTCTCTTTTTTCTTTTTTGTTTTTTGTTTTTCTTTTTCTTCTTTTGCTTTTTTTCTTTTTCTTTTTTTTTGTATCTCGTTTGTGTGGGGAATCCTGATTGCTCAGAAGTGTTCCTGGGTGCACCTTGACTGCACCAGAGTTGATACATCCAGCTACATCTGTTCAGTCTTCTCCCACCAAAATGACTAGGAGGAGGAAGGCCCAACAGAAGAAAAATACAGAGGATGGACCTTGTGCAACAGAGATAACGGCTATCAACATAGACAATATGTAGGAAAGAGAATTCAGGCTAACAATTATCCAGGCAATAGCTAGGTTGGAGAAAGCATGGATGACCAAACAGAATTGATTAGGGCCGAACTGAATGCGACCAGACAGGATGTTCACAATGTTAGGGCGGAGCTTAAAGCTACGAGGGAGGAGGTCCACAATGCTCTCAATGAGTTCCAATCTAATCAAAACTCTCTCAAAACTAGGGTAACTGAGACAGAAGATAGAATTAGTGATCTTGAAGACAAACAGATAGAGAGAAAGAATCAGGAGGAATCCTGGAACAAAAAACTTATATCCCACGAAAGCCGAATCAGGGAAATGAATGATCGTGGAACAAGTCCTTCATGAAAACTTTCCGAATGTCGAGAATGAAACCAACGTTCATGTACTAGAGGCTGAATGGTCCCCACCCAAGATTATACATTCCAAAAAAACATCACGACACCTGATAGTCAAATTGAGGAATTATAATTGTAGGTATAATCTGTAGAAAGCCGCCAGGGCAAAGAGGCTCCTTACTTACAGAGGGAAGCCCATCAGAATAACGTCAGACCTGTCCACAGAGACCTGGCAAGCCAGAAGAGGCTGGCAAGATATATTCAGGGCACTAAATGAGAAGAACATGCAACCAAGAATATTTTATCCAGCAAGACAGACATTCCAAATGGATGGAGAGATAAAGAGTTTCCAAGACCGCCAAGGCTTAAAAGACTATGGAAGGGGGGGGACAAGATGGCGGGGTACTAGGAAGAGGCGTCTTTTCAGCTGGTACCCCAAAGTGAGCTGATTACCTACCAAAGAACTCTGATCACCCATGAAATCAGCCTGAGATCAGAATTATACACGTCTGGATCTCTACAGGGGCAGAAGACGCCAGTGAGCAGGTAAAGCGGAATGGGAACAGCGGACTGATATCGGAAGATAAACAAAAGGGGGAGGGAGCCACCAGAGGCGACCGGTGCAAAAGTAATACCCCGATACGAGCGAGAGTGCCCTGCGTCTGGGGACCAGCATTAACTCGGAGACTGGTTGAAAGCACTCCAAAAGAGCAAAGGATCGCGGGGGCAAACTGTGGGAATCGGGGCGGCTAGGGACAGGGGCTTGAGTCCCCGGTCCCAGACGGCCTCCCCGGCGCGGAGGCAGAGAGAGTGCGGCGGAGAAACCGGCTCCTGGTCCCTAAGCCGCCAGCGTGCCCCAGAGCGCAGGGTTCCGGCTCCTGTGAGGGGATGGGAGCCGGTCTGCACAACGCGCGCTAGCCCTACCACAAAGCTTGAGATGCGCGTGCACGTCGCTCCAGCTCTCCTGGGTTTCTAAGGCCCGGGGGCGCTTCTTGACCCGCACCATTGTTTCAAAGTCTAAGCCTCGCGCCCGCGAAACTCTTCCCCGGACAGAGGCGCGCAAAAGCCCAGCCTGCGGCTTAGGGACCAGCGCCCCGTTCTCAGTGCCCCAGACGCGCGCCCGACCCACAGCCGCCTCTGAAAAGAGGTGCGCGCAAGCCGGGCACTCCCAGCCCCGGCCAGCGGCAAAATCTCAGTGTGCGATCGCTGCTTGGAACCTCTCTGGCGGTCAGGAGCTCCCAGACAGCCGCCACTGCCTTGGCTTTGGGGACGAGCAAAAGATCCTGCGCCCCCAGGGTCTTTAACTTGGAACCTGCACTGCCAGCATCCAAGGGGGAATTTATTCAGCTTCTGCACCCAGACTGAGGCTTCTGAGACGGAGATCAGGAAGTGTTCCAGGGTGCACCTTGACTGCACCAGAGTTGATACATCCAGCTACATCTGTTCAGTCTTCTCCCACCAAAATGACTAGGAGGAGGAATGCCCAACAGAAGAAAAATACAGAGGATGGACCTTCCGCAACAGAGCTAACGGCTATCAACATAGACAATATGTCGGAAAGAGAATTCAGGCTAACAATTATCCAGGCAATAGCTAGGTTGGAGAAAGCCATGGATGACCAAACAGAATTGATTAGAGCCGAACTGAAAGCGACCAGACAGGATGTTCACAATGTTAGGGCGGAGCTTAAAGCTACCAGGGAGGAGGTCCTCAATGCTCTCAATGAGTTCCAATCCAATCTAAACTCTCTCAAAGCTAGGGTAACTGAGACAGAAGATAGAATTAGTGATCTGGAAGACAAACAGATAGAGAGAAAGGATCAGGAGGAAGCCTGGAACAAACAGCTTAGATCCCACGAAAGCAGAATTAGGGAAATAAGTGATGCCATGAAGCGTTCCAACATCAGAATTATTGGAATTCCTGAAGGGGAGGAGAAAGAAAGAAGTCTAGAAGATGTCGTGGAACAAGTCCTTCATGAAAACTTTCCGAATCTCGCGAATGAAAACAGCGTTCATGTACTAGAGGCTGAACGGTCTCCACCCAAGATTATACACTCCAAAAAAACATCACGACACCTGATAGTCAAATTGAGAAATTATAATTGTAGGTATAATCTCTTGAAAGCTGCCAGGGCAAAGAGGCTCCTTACTTACAGAGGGAAGCCCATCAGAATAACGTCAGACCTGTCCACAGAGACCTGGCAAGCCAGAAGAGGCTGGCAAGATATATTCAGGGCACTAAATGAGAAGAACATGCAGCCAAGAATACTTTATCCAGCAAGACTGACATTCCAAATGGATGGAGAGATAAAGAGTTTCCAAGACCGGCAAGACTTAAAAGACTATGCAACCACCAAGCCGATACTGCAGGAAATATTAAGGGGGGATCTATAAAAGAGGAAAAATCCCAAGAATAGCATTGAACAGAAATATAGAGACAGTCTACAGAAAGAAAGACTTCAAAGGTAACTCGATGTCAATAAAAACGTATCTATCAATAATCACTCTCAATGTGAATGGCCTCAATGCACCCATAAAACGGCACAGCGTTGCAGATTGGATAAAACGACAGGACCCATCCATATGCTGTCTACAAGAGACCCATTTTGAACCTAAAGATACACGCAGACTGAAAGTGAAGGGGTGGAGAAGCATCTTTCATGCCAATGGGACTCAAAAGAAGGCTGGGGTAGCGATTCTCATATCAGATAAATTAGACTTCAAACTAAAGACTGTAGTCAGAGGTACAGAAGGACACTACATAATCCTTAAAGGGACTATCCACCAAGATGATCTAACAATTGTAAATATCTATGCTCCCAATATGGGAGCAGCCAATTACTTAAGAAAACTGTTAATCAAGATAAAGAGTCATATTGATATGAATACACTAATCGTAGGTGATCTTAACACGCCTCTTTCAGAATTAGACAGATCATCGAAGCAGAAAATCAATAAAGAAACAAGAGCATTGAACGACACATTGGACCAGATGGACCTCATAGATATATACAGAACATTCCACCCTAAAACAGCAGAATACTCATTCTTCTCAAGTGCACACGGAACCTTCTCCAGAATAGACCACATACTGGGTCACAAATCAGGACTCAGCCGATACCAAAAGACTGAGATTATTCCCTGCATATTCTCAGATCACAATGCTTTGAAACTGGAGCTCAATCACAAGGAAAAGTTCCGAAGGAACTCAAACACCTGGAAGCTAAAGACCACCTTGCTTAAGAATGCTTGGATCAACCAGGAGATCAAAGAAGAACTGAAACAATTCATGGAAACCAATGAGAATGAAGACACTTCAGTCCAAAACCTATGGGATACAGCAAAGGCGGTCCTAAGGGGAAAATATATAGCCATCCAAGCCTTGCTCAAAAAAATTGAAAAATCCAGAACACACCAGCTGTCTCTACACCTTAAAGAACTGGAGGATCAACAACAAATCAAACCAACTCCACACATAAGAAGGGAAATCATCAAGATTAGAGCTGAGATCAATGAGGGAGAAACCAGAGATACAGTAGAACGTATCAATGAAACTAGAAGCTGGTTTTTTGAAAGAATCAATAAGATCGATAAGCCACTGGCTACACTAATCCAAAAGAAAAGAGAGAAATCCCAAATTCATAAAATTATGAATGAAAGGGGAGAGATCACAACTAACACCAAGGAAGTAGAAACAATCATCAGAAGTTACTACGAACAGTTATATGCCAATAAGCTTAGCAACCTTGATGAAATGGATGCATTCCTGGAAAAATATAAACTACCAAAATTGAACCAGGAAGAAATCGACAACCTGAATAGACCGATATCTAATAACGAGATTGAAGCAGTGATCAAAAATCTCCCAAAAAACAAGAGCCCAGGACCTGACGGATTCCCTGGGGAATTCTACCAAACCTTCCAAGAAGAAATAACACCTATTCTCCTGAAGCTGTTTCAAAAAATTGAAGCAGAAGGAAAACTTCCAGACTCTTTCTATGAAGCCAGCATTACCCTGATCCCCAAACCAGGCAAGGACCCTACCAAAAAGGAGAATTTCAGACCAATATCACTGATGAATATGGATGCTAAGATTCTCAACAAGATCCTAGCCAACAGGATCCAACAACACATTAAAAAGATTATCCACCATGATCAGGTGGGATTCATCCCTGGGCTACAAGGATGGTTCAACATTCGTAAATCAATCAATGTGATACAACAAATTAATAGGAGAAGAGAGAAGAACCACATGGTCCTCTCAATTGATGCAGAAAAAGCATTTGACAAAATCCAACATCCGTTCCTGATTAAAACGCTTCAAAGTATAGGGATAGAGGGAACATTCCTGAACCTCATCAAATCTATCTATGAAAGACCCACAGCAAATATCATCCTCAATGGGAAAAAGCTTGCAGCCTTCCCGTTGAGATCAGGAACAAGACAAGGATGCCCACTTTCACCACTCTTGTTCAACATAGTATTAGAAGTCCTAGCAACAGCAATCAGACAACAGAGAGAAATAAAAGGTATCCAAATTGGTAATGAAGAAGTCAAACTCTCTCTCTTCGCAGATGACATGATTCTTTATATGGAAAACCCAAAAGACTCCACCCCCAAACTACTAGAACTCATACAGCAATTCAGCAGCGTGGCAGGATACAAAGTCAATGTGCAGAAATCAGTGGCTTTCTTATACACTAACAAGGAAAATACAGAAAGGGAAATTAGAGAATCGATTCCATTTACTATAGCACCAAGAACCATAAGATACCTGGGAATAAACCTAACTAAAGAGGTAAAGGATCTATACTTGAGGAACTATAGAACACTCATGAAAGAAATTGAAGAAGACACAAAAAGATGGAAGACCATTCCATGCTCTTGGATCGGAAGAATAAACATCGTTAAAATGTCTATACTGCCTAGAGCAATCTATACTTTTAATGCCATTCCGAACAAAATTCCACCAGCATTCTTCAAAGAGCTGGAGCAAATAATCCAAAAATTTGTATGGAATCAGAAGAGACCCCGAATCGCCAAAGAAACGTTGAAAAACAAAAATAAAGCTGGCGGCATCACCTTACCTGATTTCAAGCTTTATTACAAAGCTGTGATCACCAAGACAGCATGGTACTGGCATAAAAACAGACACATAGACCAGTGGAACAGAGTAGAGAGCCCTGATATGGACCCTCAACTCTATGGTCAATTAATCTTCGACAAAACAGGAAAAAATATACAGTGGAAAAAAGACAGTCTCTTCAATAAATGGTGCTGGGAAAACTGGACAGCTATATGTAGAAGAATGAAACTCGACCATTCTCTTACACCGTACACAAAGATCAACTCAAAATGGATAAAAGACCTCAACGTGAGACAGGAATCTATCAGAATCTTAGAGGAGAACATAGGCAGTCATCTCTTCGATATCAGCCTCAGCAACTTCTTTCAAGATACGTCTCCAAAGGCAAAGGAAACAAAAGCGAAAATAGACTTCTGGGACTTCATCAAAATCAAAAGCTTCTGCACAGCAAAGGAAACAGTCAAAAAAACAAAGAGGCAACCCACGGAATGGGAGAAGATATTTGCAAATGACAGTACAGACAAAAGGTTGATATCCAGGATCTATAATGAACTCCTCAAACTCAACCCACACGAAACAGACAAACACATCAAAAAATGGGCAGAAGATATGAACAGACACTTCTCCAATCAAGAAATACAAATGGCTATCAGACACATGAAAAAATGCTCATCATCATTAGCCCTCAGGGAGATTCAAATTAAAACCACATTGAGATATCACCTTACACCAGTTAGAATGGCCAAAATTAACAAAACAGGAAACAACATGTGTTGGAGAGGATGTGGAGAAAGGGGAACCCTCTTACACTGTTGGTGGGAATGCAAGTTGGTGCAGCCTCTTTGGAGAACAGTGTGGAGATTCCTCAAGAAATTAAAAATAGAGCTTCCCTACGACCCTGCAATTGCACTCCTGGGTATTTACCCCAAAGATACAGATGTCGTGAAAAGAAGGGCCATCTGTACCCCAATGTTTATAGCAGCAATGGCCACAGTCGCCAAACTATGGAAAGAACCAAGATGCCCTTCAACGGATGAATGGATAAGGAAGATGTGGTCCATATACACTATGGAGTATTATGCCTCCATCAGAAAGGACGAATATCCAACTTTTGTAGCAACATGGACGGGACTGGAAGAGATTATGCTGAGTGAAATCAGTCAAGCAGAGAGAGTCAATTATCATATGGTTTCACTCATTTGTGGAGCATAACCAATAGCATGGAGGACAAGGGGCGTTAGAGAGTAGTAGGGAATTTGGGTAAATTGGAATGGGAGGTGAACCATGAGAGACTATGGACTCTGAAAAACAGTCTGAGGGGTTTGAAGTGGCGGGGGTGTGGGAGGTTAGGGTACCAGGTGGTGGGTATTACAGAGGGCACAGCTTGCATGGAGCACTGGGTGTGGTGAAAAAATAATGAATACTGTTTTTCTGAAAATAAATAAATTGGGAAAAAAAAATAGAGACAGTCTACAGAAAGAAAGACTTCAAAGGTAACTCGATGTCAATAAAAACGTATCTATCAATAATCACTCTCAATGTGAATGGCCTAAATGCACCCATAAAATGGCACAGGGTTGCAGATTGGATAAAACGACAGTACCCATCCATATGCTGTCTACAAGAGACCCATTTTGAACCTAAAGATACACGCAGACTGAAAGTGAAGGGGTGGAGAAGCATCTTTCATACCAATGGGACTCAAAGGAATGCTGGGGTAGCGATTCTCATATCAGATAAATTAGACTTCAAACTAAAGACTGTAGTCAGAGATACAGAAGGACACTACATAATCCTTAAAGGGACTATCCACCAAGATGATCTAACAATTGTAAATATCTATGCTCCCAATATGGGAGCAGCCAATTACTTAAAAAACTGTTAATCAAGATAAAGAGTCATATTGATATGAATACACTAATCGTAGGAGATCTTAACATGCCTCATTCAGAATTAGACAGATCATCGTAGCAGAAAATCAATAAAGAAACAAGAGCATTGAATGACACATTGGACCAGATGGACCTCATAGATATATAAAGAACATTCCACCCTAAAACAGCAGAACACTCATTCTTCTCAATTGCACACGGAACCTTCTCCAGAATAGACCACATACTGGGTCACAAATCAGGACTCAAACGATACCAAAAGACTGAGATTATTCCCTGCATATTCTCAGATCACAATGCTTTAAAACTGGAGCTCAATCACAAGAAAAAGTTCCGAAGGAACTCAAACACCTGGAAGCTAAAGACCACCTTGCTTAAGAATGCTTGGATCAACCAGGAGATCAAAGAAGAACTGAAACAATTCATGGAAACCAATGAGAATGAAGACACTTCTGTTCAACACTTATGGGATACAGCAAAGGCAGTCCTAAGGGGAAAATACATAGCTATCCAAACTTCCCTCAAAAAAATTGAAAAATCCAGAACACACCAGCTGTCTCTACACCTGAAAGAACTGGAGGATCAACAACAAATCAAACCAACTCCACACATAAGAAGGGAAATCATCAAGATTAGAGCTGAGATCAATGAGGTAGAAACCAGAGATACAGTAGAACGTATCAATGAAACTAGAAGCTGGTTTTTTGAAAGAATCAATAAGATCGATAAGCCACTGCCTACACTAATCCAAAAGAAAAGAGAGAAATCCCAAATTCACAAAATTATGAAAGAAAAGGGAGAGATCACAACTAACGCCAAGGAAGTAGAAACAATCATCAGAAGTTATCACAAACAGTTAAATGCCAATAAGCTAAGCAACTTGGATGAAATGGATGCATTCCTGGAAAAATATAAACTACCAAAATTGAACCAGGAAGAAATCGACAACCTGAATAGACCGATATCTAATAACGAGATTGAATCATTGATCAAAAACCTCCCAAAAAACAGGAGCCCAGGACCTGACGGATTCCCTGGAGAATTCTACCAAACCTTCAGAGGAGAAATAACACCTATTCTCCTGAAGCTGTTTCAAAACATTGAAGCAGAAAGAAAACTTCCAGACTCTTTCTATGAAGCCAGCATTACCCTGATCCCCATACGAGGCAAGGACCCTACCAAAAAGGAGAATTTCCGACCAATATCACTGATGAATATGGATGCTAAGATTCTCAACAAGATCCTAGCCAACAGGATCCAACAACACATTAAAAAGATTATCCACCATGATCAGGTGGGATTCATCCCTGGGCTACAAGGATGGTTCAACATTCGTAAATCAATCAATGTGATACAACAAATTAATAGGAGAAGAGAGAAGAACCACATGGTCCTCTCAATTGATGCAGAAAAAGCATTTGACAAAATCCAACATCCGTTCCTGATTAAGACGCTTCAAAGTATAGGGATAGAGGGAACATTCCTGAACCTCATCAAATCTATCTATGAAAGACCCACAGCAAATATCATCCTCAATGGGAATAAGCTTGCAGCCTTCCCATTGAGATCAGGAACAAGACAAGGATGCCCACTTTCACCACTCTTGTTCAACATAGTATTAGAAGTCCTAGCAACAGCAATCAGACAACAGAGAGAAATAAAAGGTATCCAAATTGGTAATGAAGAAGTCAAACTCTCTCTCTTTGCAGATGACATGATTCTTTATATGGAAAACCCAAAAGACTCCACCCCCAAACTACTAGAACTCATACAGCAATTCAGCAACGTGGCAGAATACAAAGTCAATGTGCAGAAATCAGTGGCTTTCTTATACACTAACAATGAAAATACAGAAAGGGAAATTAGAGAATCGATTCCATTTACTATAGCACCAAGAACCATAAGATACCTGGGAATAAACCTAACTAAAGTAGTAAAGGATCTATACTTGAGGAACTACAGAACACTCATAAAATAAATTGAAGAAGACACAAATAGATGGAAGACCAATCCATGCTCTTGGATCGGAAGAATAAACATTGTTAAAATGTCTATACTGCCTAGAGCTATCTATACTTTTAATGCCATTCTGATCAAAATTCCACCGGCATTCTTCAAAGAGCTAGAGCAAATAATCCTAAAATTTGTATGGAATCAGAAGAGACCCCGAATCGCTAAGGAAATGTTGAAAAACAAAAATAAAGCTGGCGGCATCAACTTACCTGATTTCAAGCTTTATTACAAAGCTGTGATCACCAAGACAGCATGGTACTGACATAAAAACAGACACATAGACCAGTGGAACAGAGTAGAGAGCCCAGATCTGGACCCTCAACTCTATGTCAATTAATCTTCGACAAAACAGGAAAAAATATACAGTGGAAAAAAGACAGTCTTTTCAATAAATGGTGCTGGGAAAACTGGACAGCTATATGTAGAAGAATGAAACTCGACCATTCTCTTACACCGTACACAAAGATCAACTCAAAATGGATAAAAGACCTCAACGTGAGACAGGAATCTATCAGAATCTTAGAGGAGAACATAGGCAGTAATCTCTTTTATATCAGCCACAGCAACTTCTTTCAAGATACGTCTCCAAAGGCAATGGAAACAAAAGCGAAAATAGACTTCTGGGACTTCATCAAAATCAAAAGCTTCTGCACAGCAAAGGAAACAGTCAAAAAAACAAAGAGGCAACCCACGGAATGGGAGAAGATATTTGCAAATGACAGTACAGACAAAAGGTTGATATCCAGGATCTATAATGAACTCCTCAACTCAACCCACACGAAACAGACAAACACATCAAAAAATGGGCAGAAGATATGAACAGACACTTCTCCAATCAAGACATACAAATGGCTATCAGACACATGAAAAAATGCTCATCATCATTAGCCCTCAGGGAGATTCAAATTAAAACCACATTGAGATATCACCTTACACCAGTTAGAATGGCCAAAATTAACAAAACAGGAAACAACATGTGTTGGAGAGGTGTGGAGAAAGGGGAACCCTCTTACACTGTTGGTGGGAATGCAAGTTGGTACAGCCTCTTTGGAGAACAGTGTGGAGATTCCTCAAGAAATTAAAAATAGTGCTTCCCTACGACCCTGCAATTGCACTCCTGGGTATTTACCCCAAAGATACAGATGTCGTGAAAAGAAGGGCCATCTGTACCCCAATGTTTATAGCAGCAATGGCCACAGTCGCCAAACTATGGAAAGAACCAAGATGCCCTTCAACGGATGAATGGATAAGGAAGATGTGGTCCATATACACTATGGAGTATTATGCCTCCATCAGAAAGGACGAATATCCAACTTTTGTAGCAACATGGACGGGACTGGAAGAGATTATGCTGAGTGAAATCAGTCAAGCAGAGAGAGCCAATTATCATATGGTTTCACTCATTTGTGGAGCATAACCAATAGCATGGAGGACAAGGGGCGTTAGAGAGTAGTAGGGAATTTGGGTAAATTGGAAGGGGAGGTGAACCATGAGAGACTATGGACTCTGAAAAACAGTCTGAAGGGTTTGAAGTGGCGGGGGTTGGGAGGTTGGGTTACCTGGTGGTGGGTATTATAGAGGGCACAGCTTGCATGGAGCACTGCGTGTGGTGAAAAAATAATGAATACTGTTTTTCTGAAAATAAATAATTTGGGGAAAAAAAACAAATTATTCCAACTCCACACATAAGAAGGGAAATAATTAAGATTAGAGCAGAGATCAATGAGGTAGAAACTAGAGATACAGTAGAACATACCAATGAAACAAAAAGCTGTTTTTTTTTCAATTAATAAGATATATAAAACATTTGCCACACTAGTGCAAAAGAAAAGAGAGAAAGCTCAAATTAATAAAATTATGAATGAAAAGGGAGAGATCACAGCTAACACCAAGGAAATGGAAACAATCACCAGAATTTATTATCAAGTTATATGTCAATAAGTTAAGCAACCTAGATGAAATTGATGCATTCCTGGAAATCTATAAACAGCCATAATTGATCCCTGAAGAAACTGACAATCTGAATAGACAGATATGTATTAACAAGATGGAAGCAGTTATCAAAAAACTCCCAAAAAACAAAAGCCCAGGACTTGAAAGATTCCCTGGGGAATTCTACCAAACTTTGAAAGAAGAAATAACACCTATTCTCCTGAAGCTGTTTCAAAAAATTGAAGCAGAAGGAAAACTTCCAGAATCTTTTTATAAATCGAACATTACCCTGATCCCCAAACCAGGCAAAGAACTGAACAAAAAGGAGAATTTCAGACTAATATCGCTGATTAATATGGATGCTAAGATTCTCAACAGGATCCCAGAAAACAGGATCCAAGAGCACATTAAAAAGATTATCCACCATGACCAGGTGGTATTCAGCCCTGGTTTGCAAGGATGGTTCACTATTTGCAAATCAATCAATGTCATATAACAAATCAATAAGAGAAGACGGAAGAACCACATGGTCCTCTCAATTGATGCAGAAAATGCATTTTATAAAATCCAGCATCTGTTCCTGATTAAAATGCTTCGAACTCAGGGATAGAGGGAAAAACCCTCAACTTCAAAACATCTATGAAAAACCCACAGCAAATATCATTTTCAATGGTAAAAAGCTCACAGCCTTCACATTGAGATCAGGAACACGAAAAGGATGCCTTCCCTCACCAGTCTTGTTCAACATAGTATTAGAAGTCCTAACAACAACAATCAGAGAGCAAAGAGAAATAAAAGGTATCCAAACTGGCAACGAAGCAGTCAAACTCTCACTCTTCGCAGATGACATGATACTTTATATGGAAAACCCAAAAGACTCCACCACCAAACTGCTAGAACTCATACAGCAATTCAGTAACGTGGCAGGATACAAAGTCAATGTACAGAAATCAGTGGATTTCTTATACACTAACAAAGAAAATACAAAAAGAGAAATTAGAGAATCGATTCCATTTACTATAGCACCAAGAACCATAAGACACCTGGGAATAAACCTAACCAAAGAGGTAAAGAATCTGTACTCAAGGAACTGTAGAGCGCTCATGAAAGTAATTGAAGAAGACACAAAAAGATAGATGACCATTCCATGCTCTTGGATCAGAAGAATTAACATTGTTCAAATGTCTATACTGCCTAGAGCAATCTATATTTTCAATGCTATTCCGATCAAAATTCCACCAGTATTTTTCAAAGAGCTGGAGCAAATAATCCTAAAATGTATATGAAATCAGAAGAGAACCTGAATTGCTAAGGAAATGTTGAAAAACAAAAATAAAACTGGAGTCATCACTTTACCTTATTTCAAGCTTTACTACAAAGCTGTGATCACCAAGAAAGCATGGTACTGCCATAAAAACAGAAACATAGAACAGTGGAACAGATTAGAGACCCCAGATAGGGACCCTCAACTCCATGGTCAACCAATCCTCAACAAACCAGGAACAAATATACAGTGGAAAAAAGACAGTCTCTTCAGTAAATGGTGCTGGGAAAACTGGACAGCTATATGTAGAAGAATGAAACACAATCATTCTCTTACACCTTACACACACACACACACACACACACACTCAGACACAATGTTAGTCAGTGAGGCTGGGATGTGTCGCCTCTTTATAAGAAACAGCCCTGACTGGACAGTTTGATTCTCGATGCTTGTCACAAAATAAAGCTTTGCTTGACCTTCACTTTGTATAAGTCTCGCTGCTTTGATTATGGACCCTAACAGGGGCTCAGGCTGAGGGACAGAATGTGTATTAGTATCCAGGGACAGGTTCCTTAAGTGGGGGTGGCCTCGTTGGTCATGCAGGTTTCTCCTAATCTAGAGATTTTGTGCAGCTCCATAGAGCATGGTTTCCTTCTGGAGGACAGGCAGAGTCCTATTGTGTGGTTCTGGAGTTCTCTATCTGGAGGGCTTGTGGGCCAGCACTTTTGGGATGGGAGTCTGAAAACCCAAGCTAGGGTTAGGTATGGGCCTAGGTGCATGGCATACCTGATCACCTGTCCCTGGGGGAGCTACCTGGGGGACTCAGTTGTAAATGGAGCACAGGCTGAGAGTCGCAAAGCAAGTTTGTGTCCAGTGAGTCCTCAGAAAGAGCGCATGGCCTCCGCCATGCTGTTGTCTCCTACTCTCTGGATTTTACATAACTCCAAACAGCTAGAAATCCTTTTTCAGACGACAGGAAGAGTTCTGTTTTCTGTCTCAGGGATATCCCATATGCAGGGATTTGAGATAAAGCCACTGGGGACAGATATCTCTAAACACAAAGTAGGGTGAAAATTAGGGCCTAGGCACAAGGCAGTTCTGATCTGCTGGCTCTTGGGCTAGCTACGTGGGTGGCAGAGTAGAGGTCAGGGCTCAGGATGAATGACAGAATGTGTATTACTGTCCAAGACTTGCTTTTCTAAATGGGAGTGGCCTTAGGCTTGTGCATGTTTCTCCTAATCAGGGGCTTTTGTTCAACTCCATAGGTAAAGTTTCCTTCTGAAGGGCCGGGAGATTCCTGTGGTATGGCTCCTGAGTCCCCAGTATGGAAGGCTTGTGGGCCAGGACTCGGGAGAAAGAAGTCTGAAAACCCAAGCTAGGGTTTGGGAAAGGTCCTAGGGCATGGCAGGTCGGATCTACAGATGCTATGTTGAGCTCCTCAGGATCTGAACTTAGGGCAAATGTCAGGTATTTGCTCAGACTACAACTTGTGACCACTAGGGCTACCATAAGTTGAGGTGTACATGGAGGTGTCACCTGCATCGGGGGTTCTGCACAATGCCGAATAGCAAGGTTTCATTCTGGGAGACAGGTGGAGTCTTCTTGTATGGCTCTATGGTACCCCATTTGGAGGGATTCACAAGCAGGGTTCTGCAGATGGATACCTAAAAACACAAAATAGCATTAGATATAGGGCCTAGGAGCATATCCAGTCCAATCTGCCAACTCTGGCTTGTGGACAAGGACACTGAGGACAGAAGTGTGAAAACCCAAGCTAGGTCTAGGGCTTGGGCCTTGTAAATGGTAGGCCCAATGTACAGACCCTGAGGTGAGCTCCCCAAGAACTGAAGTTAAGGCGAGGGTCAGGATGTCACTCAGACTGGTGTTTGTGTCCATGCCATCTTCCAAATATGAGGTGGCCTCATGCGGCCTTGGAGGTTTCTCTTACTCTGGGGTTTGTGCACAGTTCCGAACAGATTGGTCTATTCTGGGGATAGGTGGTGTCCAGTTTTGTTGCTCAGGGTTCCTCCATATGGAGGGATTTGGGAGCAGGGTTCCACATATGGATGCGTGAAAACCAAAGCTACAATAAGGGTTAGGTCCTAGTGGCATGTCAGTCCTTATATCCTGATTCTGGGGTGAGCTAACCACTGTTTTTGTTTGTTTGTTTGTTTGGTTGGTTTGGTTTGGTTTTTTAAATGAGGCTCAGGCTAAGGTTCACAATGGGTGTCTGTGCCCAGTGCAGCCTGCAAAAGTGAGTGTGGCCTCATGATCAACGCAGTTTTCTTCCATACCTGAGGGTTTTACATAGCTCCAAAAAGCAACAGGACTAGTTCTCTTTTGTTGCTCAGGGGTCCCCCATATGGAGAGATTCAAGACGAGGGCGCTGGTTATGGATGCCTGAAAACCCAACCTAGGGTTAGGAATAGGGCCTAACAGCATGACATGTCCGATGTGTTGGCTCTGGGGCCAGTTGTCCCGGTGGCTGATTAGAGTATGGGACACCGATTGTGTCAGACTTCATATTGGCGTCCATGGTAGTGAGCAAAACGGGTGACATTGTGGGCCGTGCTTGTTTCCCCCGATCTAGGGGTTTTGTGAAGGTCCATAGGGCATGGTTTCCTCATGGAGAGCATGGAAAGCCCTCTGGTATGGCCCAGCACTCTCCAATCTGGAGTCCTTTAAGTCCAGGACTCAATGAATGGAATTCTAAAAATCAAAGCTCGGTGTATGGTTAGGGTCTAGGCATGAATCCACAATCTACAGATTCTGAGTCAATCTTCTCAGACTCTGAAGTTAGGGCAAGTGTCAGGCATTCGCTCAGACCAGACTAGAATTTGGGTCCACTAGGGTTGTCAAATGTGTGGATGGCCTCCTGGGACCATAGAGGTTTCTCCTGCTCTGGGAGTTCTGTGAATCTTCAAATACCATGGTTTCATTCTTGGGGAGAGGTGGAGCCTTGTTGTATGGCTCAGGGATCCCCATATGGAAGGATTTGGGAGCAGGGCTGTGGATATGGATGCCTGAAATCCCAACCTAGAGTTAGCATTGGACACTAGGGGCATGGCAGGCTAATATTCAGACTCTGGGGCTAGCTGTGTGAGTGCCTGAGTGGAGTTCAGAACTCAGGCTGAGGGAGAGAATTTGTTTTAGGATCCAGGGTCCGGTTGCATCAAAGGTTGTGGCTCTTTGGCCATGGAGGTTTCTCCCAGTCTGGGAGTTTTGTGCAGCTCCATTGAGCATGGCATCCTTCTGGAGGTAGACAGAGTCCCATGGTATGGCTCTGAAGTTCTCTATCTGGAAGGCTTGTGAGCCAGCACTCTAGGGATGGAAGTCTGAAGAGCCATACTATGTTTAGGGCTAGGGCCTGGGTCATGGCAGGACCAATCTACAGACGCTGAGGTGAGCCCCCATGGATGTCAGGTTAGTGCAAGTGTCAGGATTTTGTTCAGCCTGGAGTTTGTGTCCATGAGATCTGAAAAATGTGGGTTTGGCCTCATGAGGACATGGAGTTTTGCACCTCTCTGGGGATTTTGCACAGTTACAAATAGTTTAGTCTATTCTGGGGGTTGTGTGGTGTCCTGTTTTATATCCCAGGAGTTCCTCATATGGAGGGATTTGAGAACAGGGTTGTGGGTATGGATGCCTGAAAACCTAACCTATGATAAGGGTTAGGTCCTAGTAGGATAGCAGTCCTTATATCCTGGTTCTGTGGTGAGCTACCCAAAGGGCCGTGTTGAAAACGGGGCTCAGGCAAAGGATCATGATGGGTGTTTGCATCCAGGGTTGGTTGCAAAGTAGGCATTGCCTCAGGGCTTACACAGTTTTCTTCCAACTCTGAGGCATTTACATAGCTCAAAAAGGCAAGGATTACTTTTGGGGGGCAGTAGGAATTCTGTTCTGTGGCTCAGGGGGTCCCCCATATGGAGGGATTCATGTGGAAGTCTCTGGGTATAAACGCCTGAAATGCCAACCTAGGGTTAGGATTAGGGCCTATGGGCATGGCAGGTCTGAACTGATGACTCTGGGGCCAGCTGTCCTGGTGGCTTACTGGAGAATGGGACTCAGATTGTGTCAGACTGCATAATATTGTCCAAGTTGGAGTAAAAAAAGTTATGTGGCATTGGGACCCGTTCACGTTTCTCCTAATCTAGGGGTTTTGTGCAGCTCCATAGGGCATGGTTTCCTTCTGGAGGGCATGGAGAGTCCTGTGGGGTGGATCTGAAGTCCCCAGACTGGAAGGATTTTATTCCAGGACTCAAGAAATAGAATCCTGAAAACCAACCCTCAGTGTATGGTTAGTGTGTATGGCATGGATCAATGATCTGCAGATTCTGAGGCAAGATCTCCAGATTCTGAAGTTTGGGTGAATCCCAGGCATTTGCTCAAACCTTATAAGAATTTGCATCCATCTGGGCTGCCAAATGTGTGGGTGGCCTGCTGGGTTAGGAAGCTTCTCCTGCTGGGGTTGTTGCACAGCTGCAAAAAGTATGGTTTCACTCTGGGGGAAACATGGAGTCCTGTTGCATGGCTCAGGGGTCCCCATATGGGAGTATTTGAGAGCAGGGCTCTGGGTATGGATGCCTGAAAACCCAACATAGGGATAGCATTATTGACTAGGGGCATGGAAGGTCGGATATTCTGACTCTGGGGCCAGCTACATGGGAGCCTGATTGGACATTGGGGCTTAGGCTGAGGAACAAAATATGTATTAGTATTCTGGGTCGGGTTCTGTAAATCGGGGAGCCCTTGTTGGCCATGCAGGTTTCTCCTAAACTGGGGGTTTCCTGTAGCTCCAAATAGTGTGATTTCATTCTGGGATAGAGGGGGACACATGCTGTTTGAATCAGGGGTCACCTTATGGAAGGATCTGAGAGCAGCGTTTTGGGAGTGGATTCCTGAAAACCGAGCCTATGTTTAGCATTAGGCACTAGGGGCAATGGAAGTCTGATCTGTCGACACTGTGGCCAGCTACGTGGGTGGCTGACTGGAGGTCAGTCTCAAGTTGAGGGACAGAATGTTTATTAGTGTCCTGGGTCGAGTTCTGAAAATCATAGAGGCCTCATTTGCCATGCAGGTTTCTCCTAATCTGGGGGTTTTGTACAGCTTCAGTGAACAGTTTCCTTTTGCAGGGTAGGCAGAGACCCAAGGTGTGGCTCTGGATTACTCTATCTGGAGGGTTTGTGGGCCAGAACTCTTGGGACGGAAGTATGAAACCAAAGCTAGGGTTAGTGTTAGGTCGTAGGGAATGGCAGACCCAATCTACAGACGCTGATGTGAGCTCCTGGGGATCTGAGGTGATTGCGAGTGTCAGGAGGTCGCTCAGCCTGGAGTTTGTGTCCATGAGGTCCGCCTAATGTGTGAGTGGGCTCATGGGACTATGGAGTTTTTTCCCACCCTGGGCTTTTTGCACAGTTCCCAATACTTTGCTCTATTCTGAGGGATAGGTTCTGTCCAGTTTTATGGCTCAGGGTTCCCACATATGGAGGGACTTGAGAGCAGTGTTCCAGGTGTGGATGCTTGAAAACCCAAACTACTATAATGGTTAGGTTGTACTGGCATTACAGTCTTTATATCCTGGATCTGGGGTGAGCTTCTCATAGTGCTGTGTTGAAAATGGGGCTCAGGGTAAGGATCACAATGGGATTTTGTGTCCAGGGCGGCCTGCAAATGTGGGCCTGGCTTCAGGGGCTACTCAGTTTTCTTCCATCTCTGGGGGTTTTACATAGCTCAAAAAGGCAAGGTTTTCTTCCAGGGGGCAGGAGCTGTTTTGTGGATCAGGAATCCTGTGTGGAGTGATTCAAGTGGAGGGTTCTGGGAACAGATGCCTGAAACCCAAACCAAAGTTTTGGAGTAGGGCCTAGGTGCATGGCAGATAAGATTTGCTGGCTCTATGCCAGCTGTCCCAGTACCTGATAGGAATATGGGCTCAGGTTGTGTCAGACTGTGTATTAGTGTCCAGGGTGGAGAACGAAAGTGGGGTGGCATTGGGGGGCATGCAGGTTTCCCCTGATCTAGGGGTTATGTGCAGCTCCATAGACCAGGGTTTCCTTTTGGAGGGCAGGGAGAGTCCTGTGGTGTGGTTCCAGATTCCCTAATCTATAGACCTTGCTTTCTAGGTCTCAAGGGATGGAATTATGACATCCCAAGTTCCCTTTATGGTTAGGGTGTAGGGCATAGATCCCTGATCTGCAGAAGCTGAGGTGACCACACCAGATTCTGAAATTATGCTGAGTGTCAGCCATTCTCTCAGGCCAGACGAGAGTTTGTCCACTAAGGCTGTCTAAGGAGTTGGTGGCCTCATGGGTCCATGGAGCTTTCTCTTCCTCTGGGGAATATATGTAGCCCCACAAAGTATGACTTCATTCTGGGGGAGATGTGGAGTCCTGTTATATGGCACAGATCTCCCCATATGGAGAGATTTGAGAGCAGGACTCTGGGTATGGATTCCTGAAAACCTAACCTAAAGTTAGCATTAGGGATTAGGGGCATGCCGGGTCCAATTTCCTGCCTCTGGGGCCAGCTACATGGATGACGTGCCTCTGGGGCCAGCTACATGGGGTTCAGGTTGGGGACAAAATGTGTATTAAAACCCAGGGTTGGGCGCCTGGGTGGCTCAGTGGGTTAAGCCGCTGCCTTCAGCTCAGGTCATGATCTCAGGGTCCTGGGATTGAGTCCCGCATCGGGTTCTCTGCTCAGCAGGGAGCCTGCTTCCCCCTCTCTCTCTCTGTCTGCCTCTCTGTCTATTTGTTATTTCTCTCTGTCAAATAAATAAATAAAATATTAAAAAAAAAAAAAAACAAACAAACCCAGGGTTGTGTTCCGTGAATGGGAGAGGCCTCGTTAGTCATGCTGGTTTCTCCAAACTGGGGCTTTGGTGGACCTCCAATGAACATGGTTTCCTTCTTTAGTTTATGCAGACTCGATGGTGTGGTTCTAGAGTTCTCTATCTGGAGTGCCTGTGGGCCATGGCTCTCGGGATGGAAGACTGAAAACTGAAGCTATGTTTAGGGTTAGAGCATAGGTGATGGCAGGCCCAATATACAGACACTGCGTGAGCTCCTGAGGATCTGAGGTAAAGGCAAGTGTCAGGAGGTCATACAGGCTAGAGATTGTGTCCATGTGATCTGCTGAATGTGGGGGTGGCCTCAAGGGGCCATGGAGTTTGCTCCCACTCTGGGGATTTTGCACAGTTTCAAATAGTTTGGCCTATTCTGGGGGATAGGTGGTGTCCTGTTTTATGGCTCTTGAGTCCCCCATATGGAGGGATTTGAGAGCAGATTTCTGCGTATGGATGCCAGAAGACCCAACTTGTGTTTAGGTTTAGGTCCTAGTGTTATGGCAGACCTTATATTCTGGCTCTGCAGTGCTACCCATGGGCCTGTGTTGAAAATGGGGCTCAGGCCAAGGGTCACAATGGGTGTTTGTGTCCTGGGCTGCCTGTAAATTTTCCTGTGTCCTCATTGGCAACACAGTGTTCTTCCACCTCTGAGGGTTATATATAGCTCCAATAAGCAAGGATTCCTGCTAGGGGGCAAGAGAAGTTCTGTTTGTTTCTCATGGATCCCCCGTGTGGTGTGATTTGAAAGGAGGGCTCTGGGTATGGATGTCTGAAACCCCAACCCAGGGTTAGGATTAGGCCCTAGGGCATGGTAGGTCTTATCTGCTGGCTCTGTTGCCAGCTAACCATGTGACTGATTGGAGGTCGGGACTCAAGTTGTGTCAAACTGCATATTAATGTCCAGGGTGGAGAATGAAAGTGAGGTGGCATCAGAGGCCATGCAAATTTGCCCTAATCAAGGGGTTTTGTGCAGCTCCATAGGGACAGGTTTCCCTCTGAAGTGGACAGAGAGTCTTATGGGTTGGTTCTAGAGTCCCTAGCCTGCAGGGCTTGCATTCCAGGATTCAAGGGATGGCATCCTGAAAGCCCAAGCTCAGTTTATGTTTAGGGTATAGGGCATGGATCCCCTATCTGCAGATGCTAAGATGAGCTCTCAAGATTCTGAAGTTAGGATGAGTGTCAGGCATTCGCTCAGACCGGACTAGAATTTGTGTCCACTAAGGTTGCAGATTGGAACTCACTGAGAGCATTTTGTACATAATCCCTAATAGCTTTCAGTTCTGTCCTAACATTGTGAACATCATCCCTGGCCGCTTTCAGTTCTTCCCTAATCAATTCCATTTGGTCACCCATGTCTTTCTCAAACCTAGCTATTGCCTGGATTATTGCTAGCTTGAATTCCTTTCCTGACATATTGTCTATTTCAATAGCTGTTAGCTCTGTTGCAGAAGGTCCATTCTCTATATTTTTCTTCCCTTGGGCATTTTTTCCTCCTAGTCATTTTTGTGAGAGATGGCTGAATGTATTAAGATGGATGTATTGACCTTGGTGCAGTCAAGGTTCCCCCTGGAGCCCTTCAGAGCGATCAGGATTCCCCACCCAAACAAGAGAAAAAAGAAAAGAAAAAGAAAAAAAGAGAGAGAAAGAGAGAGGGAAAAAAAAGGGAAGATAAAAGAGAAGACTTAGCCCAGTTGGCCCCAAGGTAAGATTTATGAAGTATACAAACAAAAGCAGACAAAGAAAAAGACTGATAAAAATATATGACAAGAGAAAATAATATATGTATATATAAAATAATATATAAAATTATATAATATATAATTTATTATATTATATATTATATACTATATATTATATTATATATTATATATTACATATATAATTATTATATAATCTATATAGTATAGAAAATTATATATATATATATATATATATATATATGTGCAAAAAAAGGAAGAACCTTTTTAAAAAGAGCCCCAAATATAAGATTTATATACTACCAGGACAAACAAAAATACACAGAAACAGTGGCAGAAGAAAAAGTTGGGAGAGTCGTTATAAATTCTCAGTGTGTGAGAAGAAGATTATTTTGATTCTTCCTGGATGTGTCTTGATATCTTTCTTAAAGGAATCAACTTTCCTAAGATAGAGGGCGATTAAAACTTGGTTTACCTACAGGGTTAGTATTGATTGGGGGAAGGGGATTGCCTTGAAGTTTAACTCTATATGAATATTAGAAAATAAAAATTAAAAAAAGAATAAACTAGACTAAACTAAACTAAAATTTAAAAAAAATAGAAAAGCAAAATAAAAACACTGGTATATGTATCAAAAGGTTCAGGTTGAAAGCTTATTATGGAATTTGAGGTACTGAACACCTCACTGTGATGGCATATAGGTTAAAAAATTATCTACATAAAAAAAAATGAACCAGAATAGTGGGAATTAGTTCAAAATAAAATTTGTATTTATGAAGTAGTGGTGGTTGTTCTCTTGTTGTCTTTTTTTTTTTCCTGTTTGGTTTTCTGGGGGATGGCCTGCATCGTGGGTTTTCAGTCAATGATGTTTCCTGAGTTAAGTCCTCCTGCCCCCTTCAAGGGGGTGGGCTCTGAGGAAACTGATTTTTCAGGCTTTTGTCCTCTGGGGGTTTTTACAGTTTTACAGTTTTTGATGGTTTTTGGAGGTTTAAAGGTTTAAAGGAAAGAAAACTGCACCCCAACCTCCCTCTCAGAGAGAAGCCTCATTGTGCACTCCTGTGGCTGCTGCAGAGCACATAAGTTCCCCCTCAGCTGCTGGCAGAGCAGGTTCTGAGTCGCAGTCCTTGGGGACAGAGGATCTCCTGCTTGTAAGCAAAACCACTGCAGCGGCGGCTGTCTGTGCAGCTCCAGACCACCAGAGAGGTTCCAAGCAGCGATTGCACAATGAGATTTTCCCGCTGGTCTGGGCTGCGAGTGCCTTGGTCTTTCCGGGTCAGAAAGCACTGGGCTGGCGCCTGCGCACACTTCTCCAAGGGGAGGGTGAGGGGTGTGCCCGTCTCAGGTTCTGATTGAATGACACAGGTCTAAGAGTGCCAGGCTGGTGCCTGCACACACTTCTCTCAGAGGAGGGTGTGGGGTGCACACGTCTCAGACACTGATAGCATGGTGCAGCATTCTGCCCTCTGGCGAGGCTCCCAGCCCCTCACAGAAGTCAGACCCCAGGCGTTCTTAGGCGTGAAGGCAGCTCAGGGACCAAGACCTGGTTTCTCCACTGCACTATCTCTGCTGCACTCTCTCTCTAGTTCAGCATCAGGGGTGGCTCTCCTGGGTCGGGGGAATTAAGCCTCTGTTCCTGCCGCCCTGATTCCCACAATTTCCCCCCATGATCCTTTGCTCTTTTGAGTGCTTTCAACCAGACTCCAACTTAATGCTGGTCCCCAGGTGCAAAGCACTCTCATATTGGGTTATTACTTTCCAATCGGCTGCCTCTGGTGGCTCCCCCCTCTTTTGTTTGTCTTCCAATATCAGTCCGACATTCCCACTCTGTTTTACCTGGCCACTGGAATTTTCTGTCCCTGTAGAGATCCAGACATGTATAATTCTGCTCTCAGGCTGATTTCATGGGTGATTGGAGTTCTTTGGTAGGTAATCAGATCACTTTAGTGTACAGGTTGAAACGGCACCTCCACCTACTTCCGTGCCATCTTGCATCCACCCCCTACTAAGGTTGCAGAATGTGTGGATGTCCTCCTGGTGTCATGGTGGTATCTCCTGCTGGGGGTTTTGCACAGCTCCAAATAATATGATTTCATTTTCTGTGAGAGATGGAGTCCTATTGTATGACTCTCAGGTTTTCATATGGAGGAATCAAGAGCAGGGTTCTGGGTATTGATGCCTAAAAAACCAACCTAGGGTTAGCTATTAGGGACAAGGTGCATGGCAGAATGATATGCTGACTCTGGGGCAAGCTACGTAGGTGGCTGATTGGCAGACAGGGCTCACACTGTGGGAAAGAATGTGCATTAGGGTCCAGTGCCCAGTTCTCAAATGGGTGTGACCTCAGTAGTCGTGCCAGTTCCTCCAAATCTGGGGGTTTTGTGCAACTCCAATGAGCATGGTTTCCTCCTGGAGGGTAGGCAGACCTCCATGGTGTGGTTCTGGATTTCTCTCTATATAGTGCTTGTGGGATAGGGCTCTTGGAACATAATTCTGAAAATCAAAGCTAGGGTTAGGATTAGCACTTAGGGCATGGCAGGCCTAATCTTCAGATGCTGGGCGAGCTTCCGGGGATCTCTGGTTAAGGTGAGTGTCAGGAGGTAACTCAGGATGAATTTTGTGTCCAGGCCATGTGCCAAATTTTGGGTGGCCTCAGGGGTCCATGGAGTTTGCTCCCACTCTGGGGTTTTTGTGCAGTTCCAAATAGTTTGGTCTATTCTGGGGGAAAGGTGGCTCCTGCTTTATGCCTCATGGATCCCCCGTACAGAGGGATTTGAGAACAGATTTTTGGGAATGGATTCCAGTATGTTTGTTTGGGGTTAGAACCTAGTGATATGGCAGGCCTTATATACTGGCTCTGCGAAGAGCTACACATGGGGCTGTGTTGAAAATGGGGTTCAGGCGAAGGGTCACAATGGGTGCTTGTTTCCTGGCTGGATGTAAACTTGGGCATGGCCTCAGGGGCACCACAGTGTTCTTCTACTTCTGAGGGTTATACAAAGCTGCAAAAAAGCAAGTAATCCTTCTGGGGGCAGAAGTTCTGCTCTGTATCTCAGGGTTCCCCCATGTGGTGGGATACAAGAAGTGGATTCTGGGTATGGATGCCAGAAAATCCAACCTAGGGTCATGATTAGGGCCTACAGGAATGGCAGTTCCGATCTGCTCTTTCTGTGGTCAATGGTCGCAGTGGCTGATTGGAGGACAGGACTTCCAGGTTCTGTCAGACTGCACATTAGTGTCCAGGGTGGAGAAAGTAGGGTGGCATTGTTAGGGTTCGTGATCAAAGGAATGAGACTGATAGAAAGCGAAGGTCAAGCAAAGCTTTATTTCACACCAAGCATCAAGAATCAAACTGACCGTTCAGGGCTGTCTCTTACAAAAAGGCAACGACGATGATCCCAACAAGGTCACTCCCAAGAAGGCTGCTCCAGACGAGGCTGCTCTGCAGATGAGGCTGCTCCACAGATGTGGCCACTCCATGATTGGAGCCGCTCCCAAGAAGAGGCCACTCCAGACAAGGTCACTTCCAGGACGAGGCCGCTGCTCGATGAGGTTGTTCCCCAGACAAGGCCGCTCCCAAGAAGAGGCCATTCTGGACAAGACCGCTTCCCAGATGAGGACACTCCTGATGATGAAGAGGCAATGATGACAGCGACGATGACAAGGAGGACAACCCAGAAGACACAGACTCAGCTCCCCATGATGCCACTCTGACAAGCATGCCACCCAGAGGAGGCCACCGCTGTGGACAAGGCCGCTAATGGCTTGGGGTTGCGAGGCATTTTGTGGCGAGGCTGCCGGCGGCTAGGGGCCGTTGGCGGCTAGGGGCCATTGGCATCTCAGGTCCACTGGCGTCTCAGGACTGGCGTCCAGGGGCTGCAGGCATCGGGACCGCTGACCGCTGGACTGCTGGACCACTGGTGTCTCAGGACTGCTGGCGTCTAGGGACAGCAGACGTCGGGACCGCTGATCGCTGGACTGCTGGTGTCTCCGACCGCTAGTGGCACGGGCCCGCTGGCAGCGCAACTGCCAGAGGCTGCAGCTTGGGGCTGCTCAAGGCGGGGCCACAGGTGGCTCGGGGCCCCCGGAGGCGGGACCACTGGAGGTTGGGCCGCAGGCGGCTAGAGGCTGCAGGTGGCGGCTCCGGGCTGCCAGAGGCAGGACCGCTAGAGGCGGCTCGGGGCCGCCAGAGGCTGGACCACTGGAGGCAGCTCGAAACTGCGGGTGGCTCGAAGCTGCAGGCGCCTGGAGACTGCCAGCAGAGGGACCGCTGGCCATGGGACTGCTGGTGATGGTTATAGCTCTTACAAGAGCTGTTACAGCTCTTCCGCTTCTCCGACTTTTTCTTCTGCTCCCGCCACAGATCTCCTGCTCCCCTGAACAGCCTCGCACACCAACCTTTATGGGGTTGGTTGAGCCCCGCCCCTACACAAGTGGCCAATCGGATCTCAATTCACCCTAGTGGGTATACGCGCACCCCACCGATTGGATGTCTCCAACCATCCTGCCCCACACCTACATCCAGAGTCCACAAGCAAGTTTCTCTGGGAGGGGAAGGCACTTACATTCCCTCCCCTTTTCTTTGGAGATTAGTCAAATCCTTGAATTTTCAGATAGTTCTATCTTATATTGAGCATATAAGAGTAACATTTTATTGCCCCAATTTTCTTTAGTACAGCAACAATAAACTTACAGTTTTTTAGTCTTAGTTTTAGTCCATGGTCATCAGGGTCTATCAGCTGCAGCTCCCATCTCTGGGGGGCATTCTTACTCTCGGCTCATTTGACATGACCCGCATGAACTCAGGCCCTAATGTCTTCTACTTTTTACTGTGGTGGGGATGGTTATGATAATAGTAAATGGCCCCTTCCAGCGAGGCTCCAAGTTTCCCACTTGATAGTGACGTATCCAAAACAAGTCCCTGGGATGCAGTTCCACCACTGTCTCTGTCCCAGTGTGGGCAGTTTGGATTCCTTCTTTTTAAGACAGACAGTAATGCCTGCAGTGACTGGAGTATAGAGTGATCAGTCATTTCTGCTAGGGCAACCTCCTGTAGCCTAGGACAGAGCGAGCGGGGGGTCCTACAAAATATTATTTCAAATATGTTCACCTTGATTAAATAGGGTGTACATTGCGCCCTGAGGAGAGCAAAAGGAAGGAGATCTATCCATCCACTGCCAGCCTCCAGAATTAACTTTGTCAAGGTCTCTTTGAGAGTCTGGTTCATTCTCTCTCCTTGCCCAGAGCTCTGGGGCCAGTAGGCACACTGTAGTTTCCAATTAGAGCCTTGACCATCTGTAGTGCCTTGGTGAATGCAATCAACTTCGCTTTTCCACTGAGGTCCTGTGTGGCAGGGCTGTCGTCCAGAGTCCCTGCTCAGGAGAAACCATCACAGCCCCCGCATACCTCTTTCCACTTACCATGTTACTACTCCCTTCTGTGAACAGAGTCATTTCTGCATTCAGGAGGGGAATGTCTCTGAGATCCGGCCTTATTTCCGTGACTTGGGTTAGGACATTCCTGCAGTCGTGTGGGGGGTCAGCCAGCACCTCTGGTAGCAATGTGGCTGGATTTAGCACTGCCGGGGGCCGGAAGATCACTTTTTTTTTTTTTTTTCATTCAGGAGGAGGGCCTGATACTCCGTCACTTGAGCATTTGTTATCCACCGGTCTGGTGGAGTCCAGAGAAGGCGCTCAATAATGTGGGTGGTGGTCAATATGAGATTTTGACCCAGAGTCAATTTGCATGCATCCTTGACCAGGAGGGAAGCAATGGAAGAAATTATGCAGAATCAAGGGGGGAAACCCTGCTGCTACTGGATCTAGTTTCTTGCTAAGATTGGCCACTGGCCTTCACCAAGGCCCCAGAGTCTTAGTCAAAACTCTTTAAGTCAGCCCTGCCTTTCCATCCACATACAAGTGGAAGGGCTTGGTAACACCTGGGATGACCAATGTTGTGGCACATAGTAAGGCTCTTTGTAATTCCCAAAATGCTCCTTCTGCCTCAGCTGTCCACACTCCACCATAGTGAGTCCTCCCTTAGCCAGTTCGTAGAGAGGTTGTGCCATCTCCGTGAAGGTGGCGTCCACAGCCTGCAGTAACACACTGTCCCAAGAAACTCCCTCTTGGAGATCAAAGTGAAAGCACCCGGTATTCCCAGGCAGTCTTCCATCCAAGTACTAACCAGGCCCGACCCTGCTTACCTTCCGAGATCAGACGAGATAAGGCACATACAGGATGGTATGGTCGTAGACAATCATAGGGTTCTTACCCAATATTCTCAGATGAGTTTACGTGACACCCTGTGTAACATGGAACCGTACTCCCCTTGCTGGAGGAAACCTAACTTTCTCATACCCTATTGTTACCTTAATTTGCCCAGGTTTGGTTAGATACCATATTTCTCTTGTTCAGAGTTACGTTGGCCCCCGGCCTTCTTGGGCTACTGATGTCTTGTGGTCATACACATTCTGTACAAGGAGGAGGTAGTGGAAGGTTTCTAAGTGCTTGGAACAGAATGATGTTTCAGACAGATGGACCTGTCATTCAAAGATGCAGAGGCTGGGGGGACAAGATGGCGGGGTACTAGGAAGAGACGTCATTTCAGCTGGTACCCCAAAGTGAGCTGATTACCTAACAAAGAACTCCGATCACCCATGAAATCAGCCTGAGATCAGAATTATACACGTCTGGATCTCTACAGGGGCAGAAGACGCCAGTGAGCAGGTAAAGCGGAATGGGAATGGCAGACTGATATCAGAAGATAAACAAAAGGGGGAGGGAGCCACCAGAGGCGACCGGTGGGAAAGTAATACCACAATACGAGCGAGAGTGCCCTCCATCTGGGGACCAGCATTAACTTGGAGACTGGTTGAAAGCACTCCAAAAGAGCAAAGGCTCGAGGGGGCAAATTGTGAGAATCGGGGCAGCTAGGGACAGGGGCTTAAGTCCCCGGTCCCAGACGGCCTCCCCGGCACGGAGGCAGAGAGAGTGCGGCGGAAAAACCAGCTCCTGGTCCCTAAGCCGCCAGCGCGCCCCAAAGCACGTGAGTTCCGGGTCCTGTGAGGGGATGGGAGCTGCGCCGGTCTGCAGAACGCGCGCTAGCCCTACCACAAAGCTTGAGATGCACGCGCACGTCCCTCCAGCTCTCCTGGGTTTCTAAGGCCCAGGGGTGCTTCTTGACCTACGCCATTGTTTCAAAGACTAAGCCGACTGCGCGCGAAACTCTTCCCCGGACAGAGGCGCGCAAAAGCCCAGCCTGCGGCTTACGGACCAGCGCCCCGTTCTCAGTGCCTCAGATGTGCGCCCGACCCACAGCCGCCTCTGAAAAGAGGTGCGCGCAGGCCGGGCACTCCCAGCCCGGGCCGGCGGCAAAATCTCAGTGTGCGATCGCTGCTTGGAACCTCTCGGGCGGTCAGGAGCTCCCAGAGAGCTGCCACTGCCTTGGCTTTGGGGACGAGCAAAAGATCCTGCGCCCCCAGGGTCTGGAACTTGGAACCTGTTCTGCCAGCGGCCAAGGGGGAATATATTCAGCTTCTGCACCAAGACTGAGGCTTCTCTCCGAGACGGAGATCAGGAAGTGTTCCAGGGTGCACCTTGACTGCACCAGAGTTGATACATCCAGCTACATCTGTTCAGTCTTCTCCCACCAAAATGACTAGGAGGAGGAATGCCCAACAGAAGAAAAATACAGAGGATGGACCTTGTGCAACAGAGCTAACGGCTATCAACATAGACAATATGTCGGAAAGAGAATTCAGGCTAACAATTATCCAGGCAATAGCTAGGTTGGAGAAAGCCATGGATGACCAAACAGAATTGATTAGGGCCGAACTGAAAGCGACCAGACAGGATGTTCACAATGTTAGGGCGGAGCTTAAAGCTACCAGAGAGGAGGTCCACAATGCTCTCAAAGAGTTCCAATCTAATCAAAACTCTCTCAAAGCTAGGGTAACTGAGACAGAAGATAGAATCAGTGATCTGGAAGACAAACAGATAGAGAGAAAGAATCAGGAGGAAGCCTGGAACAAACAGCTTAGATCCCACGAAAGCAGAATCAGGGTAATAAATGATGCCATGAAGTGTTCCAACGTCAGAATTATTGGAATTCCTGAAGGGGAGGAGAAAGAAAGAAATCTAGAAGATATCGTGGAACAAGTCCTTCATGAAAACTTTCCGAATCTCGCGAATGAAACCAGCGTTCATGGACTAGAGGCTGAACGGTCTCCACCCAAGATTATACACTCCAAAAAAAATCACGAAAACTGATAGTCAAATTGAGAAATTAAAACTGTAAGTATAATCTCTTGAAAGCCGCCAGGGCAAAGAGGCTCCTTACTTACAGAGGGAAGCCCATCAGAATAACGTCAGACCTGTCCACAGAGACCTGGCAAGCCAGAAGAGGCTGGCAAGATATATTCAGGGCACTAAATGAGAAGAACATGCAGCCAAGAATACTTTATCCAGCAAGATTGACATTCAAAATGGATGGAGAGATAAAGAGTTTCCAAGACCGGCAAGGCTTAAAAGACTATGCAACCACCAAGCCGATACTACATGAAATATTAAGGGGGGTTCTATAAAAGACGAAAAATCCTAAGAATAGCATTGAACAGAAATATAGAGACAGTCTACAGAAAGAAAGATTTCAAAGGTAACTCGATGTCAATAAAAACGTATCTATCAATAATCACTCTCAATGTGAATGTCCTAAATGCACCCATAAAATGGCACAGGGTTGCAGATTGGATAAAACGACAGGACCCATCCATATGCTGTCTACAAGAGACCCATTTTGAACCTAAAGATACATGCAGACAGAAAGTGAAGGGGTGGAGAAGCATCTTTCATGCCAATGGGACTCAAAAGAAGGCTGGGGTAGCGATTCTCATATCAGATAAATTAGACTTCAAACTAAAGACTGTAGTCAGAGATACAGAAGGACACTACATAATCCTTAAAGGGACTATCCACCAAGATGATCTAACAATTGTACATATCTATGCTCCCAATATGGGAGCAGCCAATTACTTAAGAAAACTGTTAATCAAGATAAAGAGTCATATTGATATGAATACACTAATCGTAGGAGATCTTAACACGCCTCTTTCAGAATTAGACAGACCATCGAAGCAGAAAATCAATAAAGAAACAAGAGCATTGAATGACACATTGGACCAGATGGACCTCATAGATATATACAGAACATTCCACCCTAAAACAGCAGAATACTCATTCATCTCAAGTGCACACAGAACGTTCTCCAGAATAGACCACATACTGGGTCACAAATCAGGACTCAACCGATACCAAAAGACTGAGATTATTCCCTGCATATTCTCAGATCACAATGTTTTGAAACTGGAGCTCAATCACAAGGAAAAGTTCCGAAGGAACTCAAACACCTGGAAGCTAAAGACCACCTTGCTTAAGAATGCTTGGATCAACCAGGAGATCAAAGAAGAACTGAAACAATTCATGGAAACCAATGAGAATGAAGACACTTCGGTCCAAAACCTATGGGATACAGCAAAGACGGTCCTAAGGGGAAAATAGATAGCCATCCAAGCCTTGCTCAAAAAAATTGAAAAATCCAGAACACACCAGCTGTCTCTACACCTTAAAGAACTGGAGGATCAACAACAAATAAAACCAACTCTACACATAAGAAGGGAAATCATCAAGATTAGAGCTGAGATCAATGAGGGAGAAACCAGAGATACAGTAGAACGTATCAATGAAACTAGAAGCTGGTTTTTTGAAAGAATCAATAAGATCGATAAGCCACTGGCTACACTAATCCAAAAGAAAAGAGAGAAATCCCAAATTCATAAAATTATGAATGAAAAGGGAGAGATCACAACTAACACCAAGGAAGTAGAAACAATCATCAGAAGTTATTACGAACAGTTATATGCCAATAAGCTTAGCAACTTAGATGAAATGGATGCATTCCTGGAAAAATATAAACTACCAAAATTGAACCAGGAAGAAATCGACAACCTGAATAGACCAATATCTAATAACGAGATTGAATCAGTGATCAAAAACCTCCCAAAAAACAAGAGCCCAGGACCTGAAGGATTCCCTGGGGAATTCTACCAAACCTTCAAAGAAGAAATAACACCTATTCTCCTGAAGCTCTTTCAAAAAATTGAAGCAGAAGGAAAACTTCCAGACTCTTTCTATGAAGCCAGCATTACCCTGATCCCCAAACCAGGCAAGGACCCTACCAAAAAGGAGAATTTCAGACCAATATCACTGATGAATATGGATGCTAAGATTCTCAACAAGATCCTAGCCAACAGGATCCAACAACACATTAAAAAGATTATCCACCATGATCAGGTGGGATTCATCCCTGGGCTACAAGGATTGTTCAACATTCGCAAATCAATCAATGTGATACAACAAATTAATATGAGAAGAGAGAAGAACCACATGGTCCTCTCAATTGATGCAGAAAAAGCATTTGACAAAATCCAACACCGTTCCTGATTAAAACGCTCCAAAGTATAGGGATAGAGGGAACATTCCTGAACCTCATCAATTCTATCTATGAAAGACCCACAGCAAATATCATCCTCAATGGGAAAAAGCTTGCATCCTTCCCATTGAGATCAGGAACAAGACAAGGATGCCCACTTTCACCACTCTTGTTCAACATAGTATTAGAAGTCCTAGCAAAGGCAATCAGAGAACAGAGAGAAATAAAAGGTATCCAAATTGGTAATGAAGAAGTCAAACTCTCTCTCTTCACAGATGACATGATTCTTTATATGGAAAACCCAAAAGACTCCACCCCCAAACTACTAGAACTCATACAGCAATTCAGCAACGTGGCAGGATACAAAGTCAATGTGCAGAAATCAGTGGCTTTCTTATACACTAACAATGAAAATAAAGAAAGGGAAATTAGAGAATCGATTCCATTTACTATAGCACCAAGAACCATAAGATACCTGAGAATAAACCTAACTAAAGAGGTAAAGGATCTGTACTTGAAGAACTATAGGACACTCATGAAAGATATTGAAGAAGACACAAAAAGATGGAAGACCATTCCATGCTCTTGGATCGGAAGAATAAACATTGTTAAAATGCCTATACTGCCTAGAGCAATCTATACTTTTAATGCCATTCCGATCAAAATTCCACCGGCATTCTTCAAATTGCTGGAGCAAATAATCCTAAAATTTGTATGGAATCAGAAGAGACCCCGAATCGCTAAGGAAATGTTGAAAAACAAAAATAATGCTGGCGGCATCACCTTACCTGATTTCAAGCTTTATTACAAAGCTGTGATCACCAAGACAGCATGGTACTGGCATAAAAACAGACACATAGACCAGTGGAACAGAGTAGAGAGCCCTGATATGGACCCTCAACTCTATGGTCAATTAATCTTTGACAAAACAGGAAAAAATATACAGTGGAAAAAAGACAGTCTCTTCAATAAATGGTGCTGGGAAAACTGGACAGCTATATGTAGAAGAATGAAACTCGACCATTCTCTTACACCGTACACAAAGATCAACTCAAAATGGATAAAAGACCTCAACGTGAGACAGGAATCGACATAGGCAGTAATCTTTTTGATATCAGCCACAGCAACTTCTTTCAAGATACGTCTCCAAAGGCAAAGGAAACAAAAGCGAAAATAATCTTCTGGGACTTCATCTAAATCAAAAGCTTCTGCACAGCAAAGGAAACAGTTAAAAAAACAAAGAGGCAACCCACGGAATGGGAGAAGATATTTTCAAATGACAGTACAGACAAAAGGTTGATATCCAGGATCTATAATGAACTCCTCAAACTCAACACACACGAAACAGACAGACACATCCAAAAATGGGCAGAAGATATGAACAGACACTTCTCCAAACAAGACATAGAAATGGCTATCAGACACATGAAAAAATGCTCATCATCATTAGCCCTCAGGGAGATTCAAATTAAAACCACATTGAGATATCACCTTACACCAGTTAGAATGGCCAAAATTAACAAAACAGGAAACAACATGTGTTGGAGAGGATGTGGAGAAAGGGAACCCTCTTACACTTTTGGTGGGAATGCAAGTTGGTGCAGCCTTTTGGAGAACAGTGTGGAGATTCCTCAAGAAATTAAAAATAGAGCTTCCCTATGACCCTGCAATTGCACTCCTGTGTATTTTCCCCAAAGATACAGATGTCGTGAAAAGAAGGGCCATCTGTACCCCAATGTTTATAGCAGCAATGGCCACAGTCGCCAAACTATGGAAAGAACCAAGATGCCCTTCAACGGATGAATGGATAAGGAAGATGTGGTCCATATACACTATGGAGTATTATGCCTCCATCAGAAAGGATGAATACCCAACTTTTGTAGCAACATGGACGGGACTGGAAGAGATTATGCTGAGTGAAATCAGTCAATCAGAGAGAGTCAATTATCATATGGTTTCACTCATTTGTGGAGCATAACCAATAGCATGGAGGACAAGGGGCGTTAGAGAGGAGTAGGGAATTTGGGTAAATTGGAAGGGGAGGTGAACCATGAGAGACTATGGACTCTGAAAAACAGTCTGAGGGGTTTGATGTGGCGGGGTGTGGGAGGTTTGTGTACCAGGTGGTGGGTATTATAGAGGGCACGGCTTGCATGGAACACTGGGTGTGGCAAAAAAATAATGAATACTGTTTTTCTGAAAATAAATAAATTGGAAAAAAAAGATGCAGAGGCTGCAGAGAGCCCGCATATTCAGGAATGTGTCAGTATCTCCATGTGTATCAATCGGGACAGGTCCCTGGCAGCCTCCGATGGCCAAGATTTGAAGCCTCGTCTCCCGAGCTCCTCCCATGAGCCCTTGTGTGACCCATCAAGTCCAGACATCAGAGAAGAGGGACGGGTAGCTCATGGAGCTTCAGAGACTTTTCTTCCCATTGGAAGATGGCTACCTAGACTCAAAGTAGACCTTCAGACTCTCGTTTTTCTAGGTCTGAAAGCCAACACAGAGGTGCTGAGCAGAGTCCAAATTCATTGCACAGAAGACCCCTTGTTCCATCACCCAGATTCTGGGTGGAGGAGCCCAGAGAGAACAGCTGTGGTCTGCTCTGCCATCAGAGCAGGGCTGTCCCTGGATGCTCTCCTGCTCGCGTCCCTCGCGGGAATTTAGAAGTGTCTTAGCTAAGGTCTGTCTGTATGAACCCTGGACCAGGCTACTTCGTGGATTAGACGACCGTTATGCCATATGATGCCCCACGAGATTCAGGTTACAGTCCACTCAGACTCCATAGTGGAAGCGGTGGAGCCATAGAGATACATTCACACAGTCAGGCACTCTTCAGATTCAAACTTTTACATATCTCCTACTTTTTACATACAAAGTTGCTTTTATCATTTCCATCAGTCTTTTTTTTTAATGTGCAGTAGAATTTTATTTTATTTTTTTTCCAATTTATTTATTTTCAGAAAAACAGTATTCATTATTTTTTCACCCCACCCAGTGCTCCATGCAAGCCGTGCCCTCTATCATACCCACCACCTGGTACCCCAACCTCCCACCCCCCCGCCACTTCAAACCCATCAGTCTTAATTATACTTAACAGAATTTTGTACTCTTAGAAATACCTTAACCTCTACTGAAGACTAAATATAAACCAATTGTGAGTTGTTGCAACAGAATTCTTTAGATGGCAAATTTATCAATCAGTTAAGCACAGAACGTGTTCACCAGCAGATTTAAAAAGTACAAATCCAGTTCCAGCAACCAGCGCCCTAGCACTTCATCTCATTTGGTTAAGATCTAGATGTTCAACAAATTTAACTCCATTTGTCATTCAAGCAACCCTTCACAGTTTCAGGTTACCAAAGACTTCGGAAGTCACTGTAACAATTACTCATTTAAACCTTGAAACAGACAGTTAACCATCAGCCCAGCCATCCCTTCGCCAACAGACCTCATGTTCCACCTGGGTCCATTCCACTTCAGATGCCATGTTTTCCCTGCCAGCAAGGGGGAGGGGCTAGGCTGTCCTCGTCTGGCCAGAGAAGGCAAGGAATTCCCCGAAACAAAAGAAGTTTCAGCAGCTGCTTGGGAATATTCCTTAAAGTCTGTCTCGAGGTCGGTTCATCCCACAGTGCCAGTTCTGCTTACCAAATGTGGCCCACTAGGCACTCATATTCCACGCCTGGCTCCAATGAGCATCATCATTGGACATCTCAACCCGGCATTTGACTAACTCCAGTTGGCTCGTTATAGCCCTTAACACGAAATGAGTGAGGGAGAAGCCCCACAATCTATTATGAGGGACGGAGAGATGAAAGCCAGCGTACCCTTAGTCTCTGCTTGCCACATTCCTTCAACCATAACAAACAACACAACAGACAACAAAAAGGCAAAAACAAACAAACAAACAACCACAACCCCAGCGGCCCGCATCCAGAGCCTGCTGTTCTGAGGGACTTTCTTGGTCCCCTGCAAACACAACAAACCACACAATAGACAACATAAGAACCAGACAAAGACAACTGCAGACCCAGTGATTCTTACCCAGAACTTGCCACTGATGGTGGCTATCTTTATCCCCCAACCGCCTAAGGAGACTTGAACCCCTCAACTGTCTAAGGGGAGGCGGGGGACTCATACCCCCCGACTTCTAGGGGGACTCGAACCCCCAGACCACCCAGTGGGACTCAAACCCCCCGAACACGCAGGAGACTCAAATCCCCTCAACTGGCGGGGGACTCGTAACCCCCGACTATCCAGGGGACTCGCACGCCCTGACAGCCCAGGGGGACTCGAACCCCCTGCTGGTCTATCAGCAGAGGGATGGGGCATCCCCGTATCCACTCCAGCCCTGGGGAGCATGGCTGCATCCAGCTTCTCCCCGGTGGGCTATACCCTGGAGCTCCAACCAGACAGTCAGATAGGATCCCAATACCTCCGATCCCAATGCCTCAGATCCCAATATCTGTGATCCCCAGTACCTCAGATACCAATACCTCAGATCTCAATAACTCCGATCCCAATACCTCCAGAGGCTTTTCCTAAAAATTCCTATGCTGGCTCAGTTCTCGTCGTTTTATCCCGGACGAGCCCCCAAATTCCGTTATCAAATTCCGTTATCAAAGGAATGAGACTGATAGAAAGCGTAGGTCAAGCAAAGTTTTATTTCCCACCAAGCATCAAGAATCAAACTGACCGTTCAGGGCTGTCTCTTACAAAAAGGTGACGATGATGATCCCGACAAGGTCACTCCAAAAAAGGCCGCTCCAAACGAGGCTGCTCCACAGATGAGGCCACTCCATGATCGAAGCCACTCCCAAGAAGAGGCCTCTCCAGACAAGGTCACTTCCAGGACGAGGCCGCTGCTCAATGAGGTTGCTCCCCGGACAAGGCCGCTCCCAAGAAGAGGCCATTCTGGACAAGGCCGCTTCCCAGATGAGGACACTCCCAACAATGAAGAGGCAATGATGACAGCGACAATGACAAAGAGGACAACGCAGATGACACAGAGTCTGTTCCCCACGATGCCACTCTGACAAGGCTGCCACCCAGAGGAGGCCACCACTCCGGACAAGGCCGCTTGTGGCTCGGGGTGGCGAGGCATTTTGTGGCAAGGCTGCTGGCGGGTAGGGGCCGTTGGCATCTCAGGTCCGCTGGCGTCTTGGAACCGCTGGCGTCCAGGGGCTGCAGGCGTCGGGACCACTGACTGCTGGACCGCTGGACAGCTGGTGTCTCGGGACTGCTGGCAACTAGGGGATGCAGGCATCTGGACCTCTGACCACTGGACCACTGACCTCTGGACTGCTGGTGTCTCCTACCGCTGGTGGCATGGGCCCGCTGGCAGTGCAACTGCCGGAGGCTGCAGCTCGGGACTGCTGAAGGTGGGGCCGCAGGCGGCTCGGGGACCCCAGAGGCGGGACCACTGGAGGCTGAGCCACAGGCGGCTGGAGGCTGCAGGTGGCAGCTCTGGGCAGCTGGAGGTGGTTCGAAGCTGCAGGCGGCTCGGGGCTGCTGGAGGCAGGACCACTGGAGGCAGCTTAAAGCTGCAGGTGGCTCAGGGCTGCCGGAGGTGGGACCACCGGAGGTGGGGCCGCAGGCGGCTGGAGGCTGGAAGCTATGGCTCTGGACCGCCGGAATCTCGACGCTGCTGGCGGCTCGAAGCTGCAAGTGGTTCGGCACAGCCAGAGGCAGGACCGCAGGGGGCTGGAGGCTGCAGGTGGCTGGAGACTGCCTGCAGAGGGACCTCTGGCCGTGGGACTGCTGGCGATGGTTATAGCTCTTACAAGAGCTGTTACAGCTCTTCCGCTCCTCTGACTCTTCCTTCTGCTCCCGCCACAGCTCTCCTGCTCCCCTGACAGCCTCACACACCAACCTTTATGGGGTTATTTGAGCCCCGCCCCTACACAGGTGGCCAATCGGATTTCAATTCACCATAGTGGATATATGCACCCCACCAATTGGATGTCTCCACCCAGCCTGCCCCGCCCCTACATCCAGAGTCCACAAGCAAGTTCCTCTGGGAGGGGCAGGCCCTTACAGCATCCAGGGCTGGAACATTTGCCCTGACCAAGGTGTTTTGTGCATTTCCATAGGGAACCTCTTATGGGGTGGCTACAGAGTCTGGAGCTCTTTCATTTCAGTATTCAAGGGAGGGGATTCAGAGAACCCAAGCTCATTTTCCGGTTAGATTGATGGGCATGGATCTCCTATCTGCTGATGCTGAGGTGAGGTCTCCAGACTCTGAAGTTAGAGTGAGTGACAGGCGTTCACTCAGAACAGAATAGAATTTGTGTCCACTAGGGCTGCAGAATGTGTGCATGTTCTCCTGGGACCTTGGAGGTATCTCCTGCTGGGTGATTTTTCACAGCTCCAAATAGTATGATTTCATTCTTTGTGAGAGGTGGAGTCCTGTAGTATGGCTTAGGGGTCCCCCGTGTGGAGCGATTCAAGAGCAGAAACACCAATGTAGGGTTAGAATTAGGGCCTACCAGAATGGCAGTTCTGATCTGCTGGCTCTGGAGCCAGCTATCCTGGTGGCTGATTGGAGGGCAGGACTTGGTTGTGTCAGACTGCGTATTAGTGTCCAGGATGGAGAACGAACATGGGGCGGCATCAGGGGCCATGCACCTTTGCCATAATCAAGGGGTTTTGTGCAGCTCCATAGGGCATGATTTCTTTCTGGAGGGCACAGAGAGTCCTGTGGGCTGGCTCTGGAGTCCACAATCTGGAGCCCTTGCATTCCTTAATTCAAGGGATAGAATTCTGTAAGCCCAAGCTCAGCTTATGTTTAAGGTATGGATATCCTATCTGCAGATGCTGAGGCGAGTTCTCCAGTTTCCGAAGTTAGGGCAAGTGTCAGCATTGCCCTAACTTCAGAACAGACTAGAATTTGTGTCCACTAAGGCTGCAGAATTTGTGCGTGTCCTCCTGGGGCCATGGAGAAATCTGCTCGGGGATTTGTGCAGCTCCAAATAGTATAATTTCATTTATGGTGAGAGGTGGGGTCCTGTTTTATGGCTCAGACATCCTCCTTGTGGAGGGATTGAAGTGGAGGGCTCTGTGTTTGGATGCCTGAAACCTCAATCTAGGGTTAGGATTTGGGCCAAGAGGCATAGCAGTTCCCATCTGATGCCTCTGGTGCCAGCTTTCCCAGTGGCAGGTTGGAGGACAGTACTCAGATTGTCAGACATGGTGGAGAATGAAAGTGGGGGGCTTTGGGGGCCTTGCACCTTTGCCCTGATTTAGGCAGCTCTATCGGGCATGGTTTACTTTTGGAGGACTCCAAATGGCAAGGTTTCCTTCTGTAGGACAGGGGGTGACCGCTTTGATGCCCCATGGATCCCCCATACAAAAAAGATCCCAGAGCAGGGCTCTACATATGGATGTCTGGACACCTCACCTCGTGTTCCCATTGGTGCTTGGGAATAAGGCAGATTCTACCTGCTAGTTCTGGTGCGAACTACCCAGGAGGCTGAATGGAAATGGAGTCTCATGTTGATGGGTCATAATGCAGGTTTGTGTCCAGGGAGACCATGGAATGTGGCCATGGCTCAGGGGCCATGCAGGATTCCCCAGTCCTGAGGATTGGACACAGCTCCAAAGAGCAAGGTTATCTTCTGGGACCAGGACGTGTTCTGTTCTGGCCCTCCGGGAACCCCATATGTTGGTTTTAGATACCAGGCCCCTGAGGACAGATGCCTTCAAACCTAAGCTAGGCTTCAGATTAGGGCATAGGGGCATGCCAGGTTCAATCTTCTGTCTCTGGGTCCACAGATCTGGGTGTCTACCTGGATGTTGATGCCTAGGGTGTGTAAGACTGTGCATTTGAGTTCAGGGTGCCCTATGACATTGGGGTGGCCTCAGTACCCTTGCAGGTGTCTCCTAATCCATAGGGTTTGGACAACTGTAAAGGGCACAGTTTCCTTTGGGTGGGCAGGCACAGTCCTGCATTGTGGCTCCAGAGGCTCCAGCCTTGAGGGTGTGGGTCAGGGCTCTGGGGACAGAAGTCTGAAAATGCAATCTTGGGTAAGGGTTAGGGTAAAGGTCGAGGTTATGGCAGGGCAGAACTGCAGACCCTGAGGGAAGCTCCTCAAGATCTGTAGTTAGGGCGAGTGTGAGGTGGTAGCTCAGGCTTTTCCTCTGGATTTTGTGTCTAGGCTGGCCCCAGAATATATGTGTGGCCTCATGGGGCCAGGGAAGATTCCGCCTCGCTGGGGATTTGCCAGGCTCCCAATATTTTGGTGTCATTCAGGGGAAGGGAGGAGTTGTGTTTTCTGTCTCAGGCGTCCCCCAAAAAGAGGGATTCCAGAGCAAGGCTTTGGGTACTAGCACCCGGAAAACCTCGACTTGTGTCAGGATTTGGGCCTAGGGCCATGGATAGCCCTACATGTGGGCTTTTGTTCCAACCCCTGAGAGGCTTTATTTGGAAACAGTGCTCAGGCTGAGGGTCACAATGCATGTTTGTTCCCTAGGCTGCCCTCAGTAGTGGGCATGGCCTCCTGGTCCACGAAGGTCTCTTCTCCTCTAAGAGTTAGACACCTGTCCCAACAGCAAGGTTTCCTGCCATGGGCAAGGAGGAGCTCTGTTTTGTGCATCAGTTTCCCCCATATGCAGGGATTTCAGCTCAGGTCTGGGGACAGATGCCTGAAAACCCAGGTTGGTTAGAGATGACGGCCTAGGGCCAGGGCAGGTCTGATCTGCTGGATATGGAGCCAGCTGTCTGGTGACTTTCAGGAATTCTGGGCTTAGGCTGTATCGGACAGAGCATTAGTGCACAAGGAGGCCTATGCAATTGGAGTGTGGTCGAATGTGGTGCCGGTGGATCCTCATTTAGGGTTTTTCTGTAGCACCAAAGGTCACTTTTTCTTTCTGCTTGGCAGGCAGAGTGCTGTGTGGTGGCTTCAGAATTCCCAGTCTGGGTGGCTTGTGGGCCAGAAGTGTGAGGAGGGAAGTCCGAGAACACAAGCTAGGGTTAAGTTTAAGGCCTAGAGCAGGGCAGGTCCATTATTCAGAGAATGACTGAGATCTCCAAAATCAGAAGTAAGGGCGAATGTCAGACGTGCGCTCAGGCTGGATTTTGTGTCTGTAATGGCCGCCTAGTGGAGGAGCGGCCTCATGAGAACATCGGGGTTTTCCCACTCTGGGGGTAATGAGGTGATCCAAATGGTAAGGTTTCCTTCTGTAGGACAGGGGGTGACAGCTTTGATGCCCCAAGGGTCCTCCATACAGAAAGATCCCAGAACTCAGGGTCCACGCAGGATTCTCCGGCCCTAAAGATTGAACACAACTCCAAAGAGCAAGGTTCACTTCTGGGGACAGGAGTTGTTCTGTTCTGGACCTCCGGGTACCCCATACATTGGGTTTCGAGACCAGGACACTGGGGACAAATGCTGGCAAATCTAAGTTAGGTTTCAGATTAGGGCTGAGGAGCATGTCACGGTCAATCTTCTACAATCTTCTTCTTCAAGGACATGGTCCTTGGGGTCTGCCTAGAGGTGGATGCCCAGGTTGTGTCAGACTGTGCACTTTTGCTCAGGACAGACTACGAAATTGGGGTAGCCTCGGAGGCCTTGCAGGTGTCTCCAAATCTGGAGGATTTGGCAACTGTAAATGGCACACTTTCCTTTGGATGAGTGGGCACAGTCCTTCGGTGTGGCTCTGGAGGACCCAGCCTTGAGTTCGAGTGGGACAGGGCTCTGGAGACAATATTCTGAAAACACATACTCGGGTTAGGGTTAGGGCCGAGGGGATGGCAGGCCTGAACTGCAGACAATGAGGGAAGCTCCTCAGGATTTGAAATTAGGGCGAGTGTGAGGCTGTAGCTCAGGCTTTTGCCTCTGAATATTGTGTATACGATGGCCCTGGAATGTAGGGGTGGCCTCATTGGGCAATGGGAGATTCTACCTTTCTGGGGCTTTTGCCTGGCTCCCAATAGTTTGGTGTCATTCAAGGAAAAGGGAGAATTTGTGTTTTTTGTCTCAGGGGTTCACAAAAAGAGGGATTCCAGAACAGAGCTCTGGGTATGGGTGCCTGGAAAAACCCACCTTGGGTCAGGATTTGGACCTAGGGGCATGGCAAACCTGATATGGGGCCTTTTGGTCCAATTCCCAAGTGGCTTTATTTGGATATGGGTCTCAGGCTGAGGGTCACAATGCGTGTTTGTTCCCTAGGCTGCCCTCAGGAGAGGGTGTAGCCTCCAAGGCCAGGCAGATCTCTCCTCTTCTGAGGGTTTGAACACCCTTCCCAACAACAAGGTTTCCTACCATCGGTAAGGAGGAGTTCCGTTTTGCACATCAGGTTTCCCAATAGGCAGGAATTTGATTTAAGGTCTAGGGACAGATGCCTGAATACCCAGTTTGGTTAGAGATGATGGCTTCAGGCCATGGCAGGTCCCATCTGCATGATATGCATTTAGGTATCTGCGTTGCTTACAGGAAGTTGGGGCTTGGGTTCTGTTAGAGCATTAGTGCACAGGGCTGCCTATGCAATTGGCGTGCCGTCGAGGGCGGTGCACGTTGTTCCTCATCTGGGGTTTCTGGGCCAATCCATAGGGCACTACTTCTTTCTGGTGGGCAGTCATAATGCTGCCTTGTGGCTCCAGAATTCCCAATCTAGAGGGCTTGTTGTCCAGGCGTGTGAGGACGGAAGGCTGTAAACACAAGCTAGGGTTAGGTTCAGGTCCAGGGGCATAGCAATTCCAGTGTACAGCGGCTGATTCAAGATCTCCCGCACCTGAGTATGCGTGAGTGTCAGATGTTCGCTCATGCTGAAATTTCCATCCATGATGGCTGACTAATGGAGTGGTGGCCTCATGAGGCAATGGAGGTTTATACATGCCGTGGCTTGTGAGCTGCTCCAAACAGCAATGTTTCCTTGTGCAGGACAGGGGAGTCAGGTGTGATGGCTCCAGCAGTAGCAGTAGCAGAGGTCTACACATGGATGTCTGGAAAGCCCACCTCAAGTTATCATTGAAACCTAGGGACATGGCAGGTTCTATCTGGTGGCTCTGGGGCGAAGTGCCAAGGGGGCTGAATTGATGTGGAGTCTCATGATGATGGGTCACAATGTTTGTTTGTGTTCCAAGGAGACCTTAGAATGTGGGGGTGGCTCAGGAGCAATACAGGATTCTCCTACCCTGAGGGTTGGAAACAGCTCCCAAGAGCAAGTTTTCCTTTTGGGGACAGGAAGTGTTCTGTTTGTGGCTCAGGGACCACATATTGCACCATATGTTGGTATTCCTGAACAGACCTCTGGGTACAGATGCCTGAAAACATAAGCTAGGATTCTGATTAGGTTTTGAGGGCATGTCAATTTCAATCTTCTGTCTTTAGGGCCATTTACCTGGCTGTCTGACTGGAGGTAGGTGCTCAGGGTGTGTCAGACTGCACATTTTTATCCTGAGCGGGTTACGAATTTGGAGTTCACTCAGGGGCCTTGCAGATTTCTCCTAATCTGAAGGGTTTTGGGAACTGGGAAGTGCAGAGTTTCCTTCAGAAGGACGGGCACATTCCTGTGGTGTGTCGCCAGTGGACCCTCCTAGAGGGCCTGTGGCTAGCCCTTTGGAGACAGAAGTTTGCCAACACATAATCGGGGAGCAATGTAATGGCAGACCCGATCTGCAGATGATGAGGGCAGCTCCTCTGGATCTGAAATTAGGGTGAGTGGGAGCCAGTAGCTCAGGCTTTTTTCTCTGAATGGTGTGTCTAGCATGGCCGTGGACTGTAGGGGTGGCCTCATGGGGCCATGATAGTTTCTCTCTGTGGATTCTGCCCAGATCCCAATAATTTGGTGTCATTCTGGGGGAATGGAAGAGTCCTGTTTCTGTCGCAGAGGTTCCCTAACAACAGGGATTTCAGAGATGAACTCTGGGTCTGGGCACTGGGAAAACCCCACTGAGGGTTTAGATTTGGGCCTGGGGAATGACAGGCCCAATATGCGGGATCCTGGTCCAGCTACAGAGGGGGCTTGTTTGCAAACGGGCTCAGGCTGAGACTTACAATACGTGTTTGTGCCCAGCGTTCCCTCTTGAGTGACCATGTTCTCATGGGCCATGCAGTTGGAGCCAACTCTGAGGGCATGACACCCCTCCCAACAGCAAGGTTTCCTGCCTTGGGGAAGGAGGAGTACTCTTTTGTGTATCAGTTTCCCACATAGGTGGGGATTTGAGATAAGGTCTGGGGACAGATGCCTGAATACCCAGGTTGGATAGAGATGCCAGACCCAGGCCATGGCACTTCTGATGTGCTGGATATGCGAACTTCTCTCTGGGCGGCTGACCAGATGTCTGGGCCAGGCTGTGTCAGACAGAGCACCAGTGCCCAGGGCAGCCTAGGAAATTGGGTTGCAGTCGAGGGCCATGCACATTCATCCTAGTGGGGTTTCTGGGCAGAGCCATAGGGCACTTCTTTCCTGTGGGCATGCAGAGTGCTGCGTGGTGGCTCCAGAATTAAAAATCTGGAGTGCTTGTGAGCCAGGAGTGTGAGGACAGAAGTTTGAAAAAACAAGGTAGGGTTAGGTTTCAGGCCGAGGGCATGGCAGGTCCACTCTGCAGAGGCTGAATCAAGATCTCAAGCATCTGAAGTAAGGGCTAGCATCAGACATTGGCTCAGGTGGGTTTGTATACATCATGGCCCCTTAATGGAGGGGTGGCCTCATGATGCCATGGAGGTTTTCCCACTCTGGGGGTTAGTGCTGCTCCAACAAGCACATTTTCCTTCTTTGGGACAGGGGGACTTCTGTTTGATGGCTCAGGGATGTCCCATACCGAAAGATTCTGGAACATGGCTCTACGGGAGGATACCTGGAAACCCCCCTGTCTTGTACGAATTGCAGTGTAAGAACATGAGAGTTTCGATCTGCTGGCTCTAGGGGGAGGTACCTAGGAGACTCAGTTGAAACTGAGTCTCATGTGATGGGTCACAATGTAACTTTGAATATGGGGATTCCTTGAAATGTAGTGTTGGCTCAGTAGCAATGCAGGATAATCCTACACTCAGGCTTTGACACAGATTCAAAAAAACAGGTTCCCTTCTTTGGACAGTAGGTGCTCTGTCTTGGGCCTCTGGAAACCCCATATATTGGTTTCTGAGACCAGGCTTCTGGGGACAGATGCCTGAAAACCTAATCTAGGGCTCAGATTAGGGACTAGGGGCATGTCAGGTTCAATGTTTTGTTTCTAGGGCCATCTACATTTGTGAATGACAGGAGGTATTTGCTCACAGTGTCAGACTGTACATTTTTGTCCAGAGAAACCTGCAAAATGGGGTGTCATCGGGAGCCTTTTTTTGCTTCCTATAAACTGGAGGTTTTTGGAAACTGTAAAGGGCAGTTTCCTTTGTGAGGGCAGACACAATCCTGAGGTTTGGCTCCTGCGCCCCATCCTGAGGGGCTGTGGGCAAAGACTCTGGGAATAGAAGTCTGAAAAAATGCTGTCCAGGGGCACCTGGGTGGCTCAGTGGGTTCAAGCCTCTGGCTTCGGCTCAGATCATGATCCCGGGGTCCTGGGATCAAGCCCCGCATCAGGCTCTCTGCTCAGTGGGTAGCATGCTTCCCTCTCCCTCTCTGCCTGCCTCTCCGCCTACTTGTGATCTCTGTCTGTCATATAAATAAATAAAATCTTTAAAAAAATTCACTGTCGGTTTAGGGTTAGGATCAAGGGTATGGGCAGCTGGATCTGCAGTCCCTGACCAGCTCCTCAGGATCTGAACTTAGCGTGAGTGTGGGGCAGGAGCTCGGGCTTATGTCTCTGGATTTTGTTGTAAGGGCCTGGTTGGCCAGAGGGAACCATTTTGTTACAGTGATCTTAGATTGACCCTATGCAGTGAACTTAGATTGACCCTGCCCTCCCAGAGGAACTTACTTGCAAAGCATAGATACAAGGGCAGGTCAGGCCAGATGAAGACATCCAATCAGTGGGGTGCACATATATTTTTTGAGGTGAGTTTAAATTCCATTGGCCACCAGTGTGTGGGTGGGGCTCAACCACCCCTATAAAGGCTAGTCTGTGAGGCTGAGGTTGGGGAGGAGTAGGAGAGCCGTTGGAGGAGTAGGAGAGCCATCGGAGGAGAATGAGAGTGGTCAGAGGAGTAGGAGAGCTGTCAGAGAAGAAGGAAAGCCAGAGAAGAAAAAGGAGAGCCAGAGCAGAAGAAGGAGAGCCGTGGTTTGAGGAGAAGGAGAGCAGTCAGAGGAGTAGGAGAGTCATCAGAGCCGAGAGAGCTATCAGAGCTGTCAGAGCTGTCAGAGCTCTTGTAAGAGTTGTCAGAGCTGTCAGAGTTCTTGTAAGAGCTGTAAGAGCCATCAGAGCCATCAGAGCTCTTGTAAGAGCTGTCAGAGCTGTCAGAGCTCTTGTCAGAGCTGTAAGAGCCGTGAGAGCCGCCAGCGGCCCTGATGTCCCGAGTCGCAGCCTTGTCGAGCGGCCTTGCGGGAGCAGTTTCATTCTGGGGAGCAGTTTCATTAGGGGAGCCACTTCCTCGACATGAGGCCTCCTTGGTGAGGGCCTAGTCAGGAGCAGCATCGTCTGGGGAGAGGCCTCGTCCATAGTGGCCACATTGGGAGTGGCCTTGCCGGGGTCATTGTCGTCACCTTTTCGTAAGAGACAGCCCTGACTGGTCTGTATGGTTCTTGATGCTTGGCATGAAATAAAGCTTTGCTTGACCTTCACTTTGTATCAGTCTCGTTCCTTTGATCACGGACCCTAACATTGTGGGCTCGTCGAGGATCAAATGACAAGAACTGAGCCAAGATCGGAATTTTAGGGAAAAGTTTCCAGAGGTATTGGGATCTTGGGTATTGGGATATTGGGTATTGGGATACTATCTGTCTGTCTGGTTGGAGCCTCAAGTTATAGCCCACCGGGGAGAAGCTGGATGCAACGATGCTCCAGAGGGCTGGAGTGGATGCAGGGATGCCCCATCCATCTGCTGGTAGATCGACAGTGGGTTCGATTCCCCCTGGTTATTTGGGGGGTTCGAGTCCCCCTGGGAAGACAGGGCATTTGAGTCCCCCTAGACGGTTGGGGGGTTCGAGTCCCCTTAGACTGTTGAGGGGTTCGAGTCCCCCTAGGGGGTTGGGCGATAAAGAAAGCCCCCACCAGTGGCAGGTTCTGGGTAGGAATCGTTGGGTCTACAGTTCTCTTTGTCTGGTTCTTTTGTTGTCTGTTTTGTGGTTTTTGTGTTTGCAGGGGGTCAAGAAAGTCCCCACCAGCAGCAGGCTCTGGATCAGGATCACTGGATCTACAGTGGTCTTTGCCTTGTTTTTTTTTTTTTTTTCTTTTTGTGTTTGTTTTGTTTTGTTGTTGTTTTTGTTGTCTGTTGTGCTGTTTGTTGTATTTGGAGAAATGGGACAAAGGGGAGTAAGGGGCCTGTGACATCGCTAGGTCTTGTTCTTGAACATTTCAAGGATTTTCAAGGTGAAGCCACTGAGTCAGGTGACAAGGTTTACCCGGGAAAACTAAAAACACTCTGCCAACTAGAGTGGCCCACTTTCTCCACACGGTGGCCGCAGGAAAGAACATTTGCCTTGACTCAGATCTATTCTACCCTGAGTGAGATCTCTGATCTACATTGAGACCAAATACCGTACATTGTGGCCTGACAGTATCTGAAGGAGAGCCACTGTCATGGCTCAAGTCCCACCTTCCCCCTGCTAATGAAACCATTTCCCTCCCTCTAAGGCAGGTCAGAGCACCAAAACCAGAACAGATAGATGAGGGGGAACCAGGGAAGAAGACGGTTCTACCTCCACTGGATATGGAGGATGTGGAAATCCCCCCCATTTCTCCTCTAAATCTGACTTTTGGTCCCGAAATGCCTTTACCAGTCCACCTCATGCACAGTTGGGGTCCACTTATGGGACCACCAAGCAGAGAGATCATCCTGATCCTTCCCCTTTCCTCTATCCCCCTCAGCCTCCCTTTACCTCACCAGTACTGCCTGTGCCAATGCTGTCTCTTCGTGAGGTTGCTCTACCAGATGGGAGAGTACGGCCCTACATAAGCTATATCCCTTTCTCCTCTTCTGAAATCTAAAACTGGAAGACCCAACACAAATCCTTTTCTGACCACCCTCAGGATTTAATTAGCATCTTGGAGACTGTCTTTCTTACTCAGCAACCTACCTGGGTGGATATTCAATGGCTCCTTATGGCTCTCTTTAATGGGGAAGAGCGGGATCGCATCATGTGAGAAACCCATAAGGTGATATGCGAGAGACTTGGCAGGGACCTTGATCCCCGCCGAAAGGAGGACTACTGCCAGAGGGAACCCCACGACTGGGATCCAAACTCTGATGAAGGTAAGGAGAGCTTACCTTTCTACCACCAGGATCTACTGGGAGGCCTCTGTGCAGCTTCAAGGAGACCCATAAATTTATCTAAAATTAGTACGGTGACTCAAGGTAAGAATGAGTCTCCAGGAGCTTTCCTAGAAAGGCTAATTGAAGCCTATAAAATGTATAACCTGATCGATCCTGAAGCACCCGAAAATCAGAGGGCAATGAATCTTCCTTTTGCCAGTCAGTCAGCCTCAGATATAAGGAGGACATTTCAGAATATTGAGGGTTTTGAAGGGAAGAATCTGACTGAGTTAATGGGAATAGCAGAAAAGGTGTTTAACAACAGGGATGCACAAGAGGATGAAAAACAGACCAAAAAAAAAAAAAAACTGGTTAAGGTTTTGGCATGACATGAGGTGGGGAGGAGACAGGTAGGGGATAGTAAATGGAAGGAAAAGCCTAAGCACAGAGAAGGCAAGTGAGAAGACTTAGATTCAGATCAGTGCACTTACTGTAAGGAAAAAGGACATCGGGCCATGAAGTTCCCTAAAAGGAAGACAGCAATGCTTGCCACCAGAGACTGAAGGGGCCATTGTTAGGAGCCCCTCCTCGAACCTCGAGTAAAAATTGAAGTGGAGTGGAAATCAGTTGATTTTTTGGTGGACACGGTAGCCCAATTTTTATCATTACTTAAACCTATGAGAAAACTATATGGAGAGGAAGTTTGGGTACAAGGAGCAAATGACACGGAGAGACATAAATTGACAACAGAAAGAACTTTGAATTTGGCCTCAGGAGTAGTTAAACATTGATTTTTAGTCCTCCCTAATGCCCCATATAACTTGATGAGGAGATATCCTCTACAAATTAAGAGCTGGCATTCAGTTCTCAGAAGGAGGCATGACTGTAACCTTGAGAAAACCCACTGTACAAGTGATTATGGCAACAGTAGATGAATACCTCCTTTACGAGCCAGTCTCAAAACCAGAGCTAACAAAGTCGGGGTGGAAGCCTTCTCCAAATGCTACAGGACGAGTTTCCCCAGGTCTGGGCATAAGGAAAGACCCCTGGCTTGTCCAAGGAACAACCTCCAATGGTGGTACAATTAAAGGCGACAGCTACGGCTATTTGCGTTTGGCAGTACCCCCTTCCACATGAAGCAAAGGAAGGGATCAGAAAACACATTAACCACCTCTGAGGAGACAGGATCCTAGTTCCTTGCAAATATCCATGGAACACACCTTTGCTGACCATTAAAAACACCGAGACTGGGGAGTACCGACCAGTCCAGGACTTGCTGGAAATTAATAAACGGTTTGAAGATATCCACCCAATGGTGCCTAACCCCTATACACTACTCTCCCTTCTGGGACCACATAGAACTGTGTATACATTCTTAGATCACAAGGATATATTTTTCTGTATAACTTTAGCAAGGGAATCTCAGCCTCTTTTTGCTTTTGAGTGGTCCGACCCACAGAAAGTGTTTCAAGACCAGCTCTCCTGGACAAGACTTCCCCAAGGGTTCAAGAATTTGCCCAATATCTTCGACGAGGCCTTACATGAGGATTTGCGTGAGTACTGAAGCTCCAACCCAGGAGTCACTCTGTTACAGTACGTTGATGACTTGCTAGTAGCTGCTGAGAACTATGAGTCATGTTTGCAGGGGACGAGAGCTCTCTTACAGACTCTGCAGGAAAAAGGGTATTGGGTGTCAGTAAAGAAAGCACGGCTCTGTCAGAGCCATGCCACTTATCTAGGCTTTGATCTCCATGAGGGAGTGCATTCACTGTCTGAGTCCAGGAAAGAGGTGATCACCCAATACCCCCGGCCCACCATGTCCCAACAACTGAGCAAGTTTCTTGGGATGGTGGGATACTGTAGGATGTGGATACTGCACTTTGTAGAGATTGCCTGACCTCTCTATGAACTGGCAAAAGGAGCGCTCACTATGATAGAGTGGACAGTGGAGGCAGAAGGATCATTTTGGAATTACAGACAGCCTTGCTGAGTGCCCCAGCATTGGCCATCCCAGATGTTACCAAGCCCTTCCAATTATATGTGGATGAAAATGTAGGGGTGGCCAAAGGAGTTTCAACTCAGACTCTGGGGCCTTGGGGAAGGCCAGTAGCCTATCTTAGCAAGAAACTAGATCCAGTAACAGCTGGATTTTCCCCTTGCCTCCGCATAACTGCTGCAACAGCCCTCCTGGTCAAGGATGCAAGTAAATTGACTTTGGGTCAAAATATCATTGTAACCACCACCCACGCTATTGAGGGCCTTCTCCTGGCTCCACCAGACCGATGGATGATGAACGCCCGAGTGACGGGGTATCAGGCCCTTCTCCTCAATGAACCAAGAGTGACTTCCAGCCCCCAGCGGTGCTAAATTCAGCCACACTCTGCCAGAGGAGGTAGCTGACCATCCATTTGACTGTGGGGAGGTCCTAACCCATGTCACAAGAAAAAGGCCAGATCTTGGAGACATTTCCCGCCCTGATGCCGAGATGACTCTGTTCACAGAAGGCAGTAGCAACATGGTCAATGAAAAGAGGTATGCAGGGGCTGTGGTGGTTTCTCCTGTGCAGAAACTCTGGACAGCAGCCCTACCACATGGAACTTTGGCACTAAAAGCAGAACTGATTGCACTCACTAAGGCACTGCAGATGGCCAAAGGTAAAACCGCCAACATCTATATGGACAGTAGGTATGCCTTTGCTACTCTCCATATACATGGGGCTATTTATAAAGAAAGGGGCCAATTAACAGCAGAAGGAAAAGGAACTAAAAATAGAGGAGAAATATTGGCTCTCCTCAAGGCTATTTGGGACCCAAAAGAGGCAGCTGTTATGCATTGCCCAAGACACCAAAAGGGGACTGATCTGATTTCAAAAGGAAACCACTTAGCAGATCAAGTCGCAAAGCAAGCAGCCCCATAAACAGTACAAGAACTGGTTACACTCCAGAAACCACCCCTACCAGGAAAAAAAAAAAAAAAACTATTCAGAAGAAGATTTAAAGTATCTACAGAAATGGGTTAAATTGGACTATGAAGGGGATTGGGCTAAGACTGAAGCAGGAAAAATAATTCTACCTCAAAAACTAGGTAAGAAGTTAGTAGACCAGATACATCAGGGTACTCGTTTGGGGATACGCAAACTCAAGCCCTTATAGGCAAGCAATTTCAGGTTTCTAAATTAGGGCATATGGTTGAGGATGTAGTTGATAGATGTGCTCAATCCCAGGCAGTTAGTGTGGGAAGAGCTAAAATGGGAAGAGGGAAAACAGAAAGAGGTAAGGAACCAGGAATTTATTGGGAAATAGATTTTACAGAAATGAAACTGAGAAAATATGGGCACAAATATATGTTAGTTTTTGTAGATACCTTTTTAGGCTTGGTAGAGACTTTTTCCACCAAACATGAGATGGCAGGAGTGGTTGCCAAAAAGCTACTAGAAGAAATAATGCCTAGGTTTGGGCTGCCTCTCGCGATTGGGTCAGACAATGGCCCTGCATTTGTCAGTTCAGTCTTACAGACATTGGCCAAGGCCATGAGCAGTAATTGGAAACTACATTGTTCCTATCAGACCCAGAGTTCCGGGCAAGTAGAGAGAATTAACCGGACTCTTAAAGAGACCTTGACAAAACTAATTCTGGAGACTGGCGTTGGATGGGTGGATCTCCTTTCCTTGCTCCTATTTTTACCTGTTTATGTAAAGTATAGGTGGGAAATTAGATGAACGGAATTAGGAAAAATGGAAAAGTTTATACAAAGTGTTGAATGGCTAACTTATCAACCGACTGTGTACTACTGTTACTTTTATGGCCCCTGTATTATAAACGCCCTAATGTCATTTATACCAAAGAAAAATTAGAGCTATAAAATGTTAGTCTTACATGCTCAATGTAACATAGAAATGGCTGAAAAATCAAGGATTTGACTAATCTCCAAAGAAAAGGGGTGAATGTAAGGGCCTGGCTGGTCAGAGAGAGCCAATTTGTTGCATTGAACTTAGATTGACCCTGACCCTCCCAGAGGAACTTAATTGCAAAGCATAGATAAAAGGGCGAGTCAGGCCAGGTGAAGACATCCAATCAGAGGGGCATGAATATATTTATTGAGGTGAGTTTAAATCCTATTGGTCACCTGTGTGGGAGCGGGGCACAACCACCCTATAAAGGTAAGTCTGTGAGGCCTAGGTTGGGGAGAAGAAGGAGAGCCATCAGAGGAGTATCAGAGGAGTATAAGAGTCGTCGGAGGAGTATAATAGTCGTTGGAGGAGTAGGAGAGTCGTCTGGGAAGTGGGAGAGTCGTCAGAGCCTGGAAAGCTGTCAGAGCTCTTGTAAGAGCCGTAAGAGTCGTCAGAGCCATCAGAGCTGTCAGAGATCTTTTAAGAGCTGTAAGAGAGCCATCAGATCTCGTCAGAGCTGTAAGTGCTGTCAGAGCACTCAGAGCTCTTGTAAGATCTGTCAGAGCTGACAGAGCTCTTGTCAGAGCTGTCAGAGCCGTGAGAGCCACCAGCGGCCCCCTCTCCAGTGGCCCCGCCACCCCGAGCCTCAGGCTCAGGGAGCGGTCTCACCAGAGCAGCCCCTCTCCGGAGAGCAACAGTGACTGGGGAGCAGCCTCGTCCAGAGGAGCCACATTGGGAGAAGCCTTGCCAGAGTCATCGTTATCACATTTTCGTAAGAGACAGCCCTGACCAGTCAGTTTGATTCTTGATGCTTGGTACGAAATAAAGCTTTTCTTGACCTTTGCTTTGTACCACTCTTGTTCCTTTGATCACAGACCCCAACAATGGGTTTGGGTACTGCCTCACCCAAACAAGGCTTAGGATTTGGGCCTAGGGGCATGACAGGCCTGCTCTGTGGCCTCCTGCTACAACCACATTGGGGGCTTCTTTGAAAGGAGTCTCAGGCTGGGGGTCACTATGCCTTTTGTGCCCAGCTGTCCCTCCTGAGTGGGCATGGTTTCATGAGCCATGCAGCTGGCACCCACTCTGAGGATTGGACAACTATCTCAACATTCAGTTTTCCTGCCATGGTGAAGGAGAAGTACTTTTTTGTGTTTCAGGTAATGCCATGGGCAGGAATTTGAGCTACGTTCTAGGGATAGGTACCTGAATACCCAGGTTGGTTGAGATGATGGCCTCGGGCCAAGGCAGGTCCCACCTGCAGAATATGGGGATCGCTATCTGGGTGGCTGACAGGAGGTCGGGGCTTGGGCTGTGTCACACAGATCACTAGTGCACAGGGCGTCCTATGATATAGCGGTGCTGTTGAGAGCCATGCAGGTAGATCCTCATGTGGGGTTTCTAGGCAGACCCATAGGGCACTTCTTCTTTCTGGTGGGCAGGCAGAAGGCTGTGTTGGGGCTGCAGAATTCCCAGTATGGAGGGCTTGCAGGCAAGGAGTGTGAGGATGGAAATGTGAAAACACCAGCTTCAGGTTAAGTTCAGGGCCGAGTGCATGGCAGTTCCAATGTGCAGCGGCTGTTTTGAGATCTCCAGAACCTGAGTATGGGCAAGGGTCAGATGTCTGCTCAAGCTGGAATTTGTATCCACGATGGCCAAGGAATGGTGGGATCACCTCAAGAAGCCTTGGAGGTTTTCCCAAGCTGGAGCTTGGGAGCTTCTCCAAACAGCAAGGTGTCCCTCTGAGAGACAAGAGAAGTACGGTTAGAGGGCTCCTGGGTCCCCAATACAGACAGATTCGATAGTAGAGCTCTCTGAATGGAGGACTGGAAAGCCACCCTTGCATTAACATTGCAGCTGAGGAAAAGGGCAGGCTTTATCTACTTGCTCTGGGGACGATGTTCCAAGTGATCTGAGTTGATGGATGTTCTCATTCTGACAGGTCACAATGCTGCTTGGTGTCCAGAGAGACCTTAGAATGTGGCGATGGCTCTGGGGCCATGCAGGATTCTCCTACACTCAGTGTTGGACGCAGTTCCCAAGAGCCATATATCCTACTTAGAACAGGAGAGGTTCTGTTGTATGGCCCAGGGACCACATGTTGGACCACATTTTGGTTTTCCAGAACAGGTCTCCGGGGACACAGGCTTCAAAACCTTGGCAAGGACCAGTGACGTCTTAGGGGCATGTCAGGTTCAATATTCAGATTCAGGGACATGTACCTGCCTGCCTTCCAGGAGGTATGTGCTGAGGATGTGTCAGACAGCGCATTTTTTTTTTTTCCAGAGCGGCCTACGAAATTGGTGTGGGCTCAGGAGCTTTGCAGGTTTCTCCTTATATGGAGGGTTTGGGGAACTGAGATGGGCAGATGTTCCTTGGGAGAGAGGCCCGGTGATGTGATGTGCTTCTGGAGGCCCCATCCTGGAGGGCATGTGGGTCAGGGCTTTGGGACCGAAGACTTCAGAACCAAACTCTGGTAATGGTTAGGGGCTAGGTGATGGCAGGCCATATCTGCAGGGCCATATCTGCAGACCCTGAGGTCAGCTCCTCGGGATTTGAAATTTGGGCAGCTGGGAGTCAGTAGCATAGGCTTTCCTATTGGGCTTGTGTATCTAGGACAGCAAAGGAATGGACAGGTGGCATCATGGGTCCATGGCAGATGCTTCCTATCTGAGGATTCTGCTCTGCTCCCCAAAGTTTGGTGTCTATCTGGGGGAAGTTTTGAGTGCTGTATTCCGTCTGAATAGTCCTGCACAAACAGGGATTCCAGAGACAGGTTCTGGGCTTGGGCGCCAGGATAACCCCAACAAACATTAGGATTTGGGCTATGGGCATGAGAAGCACACTCAGTGGCCTCCTAGTCATGCTCCCGAAGGGGCTTGTTTGAAAGGGGTTGTAAGCTGAGGGTCACAATGTCTGTTTGTGTCCAGTTGCCCCTCCTGAGTGGGCGTGGTCTCATGCGCCATGCAGCTGGCTCCCACACTGAGGGCTGGACAACTATCTAAACATCCAGTTTTCTTGCATTTGGGAAGGAGGCGAACTCTTTTTTGCTTTAGGCTCCCCCTGGGCATGAATTTGAGCTATGTTCTGGGGAGAGGACCTGAATACACAGGTTGGTTGTGATGACGGCCTCGGTCCAAAGCAGTTCCCACCTGCAGGATATGGGGCTCGCTATCTGGGTGGCTGACAGGAGGTCGGGGCTCGAGCTGTGTCACACAGATCATTAGTGCACAGGGCGGTCCATGATATTCAGGTGCCAATGAGGGCCATGCAGGTGGATCCTCACATGGGGTTTCAGGGCAAACTTCAGGGAACTTCTTCTTTTTGGTGGGAAGGCAGAAGGCTGCGTTGTGGCTCCAGAATTCCCAATATGGAGGACTTGCAAGTGAGGAGTGTGAGAACGGAAATCCGAAAACACTAGCTCCGATTAAGTTCAGTGCCAAATGCATGGCAGTTCCAATGAGCAGCGGCTGAGAAAGTGCCAGCACCTGAGAAAGGGCGAGTGTCAAATGTCTGCTCACACTGGAGTTTGTATGCATGATCCAACAAATGGTGGAGTGGCCTCAAGAATCCTTGGAGTCTTTCCCAAGCTGGAGCTTGTGAGCTGCTCCAAACAGCACGTTGCACTTCTGTGGGACGAGGAAGTCCGGACGGAGGGCTCCAGGTTCACCCATATGGAATGATTTGACAACAGTGCTCTCTGAATGGATGCCTTAAGGTCCCTACTCGTGTTACCATTGGAGCCGAGGAGCAGGGCAGGCTTGATCTGAAGGCTCTGGTTCGAAGTTCCAAGTGATGTGGGTAGATGGAGGTTCTCAGTCTGATGGATCCCAATGATGCTTGGTGTCCAGGGGGACCTTAGAATGTGGCGATGGCTCTGGGGCCATGCAGGATTCTCCTACACTGAAGTTTGGACCCATTTACCAAGAGCCAGTTTTCTTTCTCAAGAAGGAGGGTTTCTGTTGTATGGATCAGGGACCACAAGTTGGATCATATGTTTTTTTTTTAAAAAAACAGGCTTCCAGGGACTCAGGCCTGAATACCTTATCCAAGGATCCAGTGAGGTCCTAGGGGCATGTCAGGTTTAATCTTCAGACTCAGGGACATTGACCTGCGTGTATTCCTGGAGCTATGTGCAGAGGATGTGTCAAACTGTGCATTTTTTTCCAGAGCGGCCTATGAAATTGGTGTAGGCTCAGGATCTTGCAGGTTTCTCCTAATCTGGAGGGTTTGTTCAACTGGGACAGGCACATTTTCCTCAGGAGAGCAGGTCCAGTGATGTGGTGTGGTTCTGGAGGCCCCATCCTATAGGGCTTCTCTGTTAGGAATTTGGGATGGAAGTCTTCAGACCCAAACTCAGGTAAGGGTTAGGAGCGAGGTGATGGCAAGCCATATCTGAAGACCCTGAGGTCAGCTCCAGGGGTTTTGAAATTCGGGCAGGTGGGAGGCAGTAGCACAGGCTTTTCTGTCTAGATTATGTGTCTTGGATGGCCATGGAATGGACGGGTAGCCTCATGGGTCCTTAGGAGATGCTTCCTATCTGGGGATTCTGCCTGGCTTCCAGGAGTTGGGTGTCTTTCTGGGGGAAGGGAAGTGTGCTGTTTTCTGTCTCAGGAGTCCTGGCCAAACAGTGATTCCAGAGATGGGTTCTGGGTCTGGGCACCTGAATAACCTCAGAAAGGATTAGGATTTGGGCTATAGGCATGACAGGCCTGCTCTGTGGGCTCCTAGTCATGCTCCCGAGGGGGCATGTTGGAAAGGGGTCTCAGGCTGAGGGTCACAATGCCTGTTTCTGCCCAGCTTCCCCTTTTGAGTGGGCGTGGCCTCATGCGCCATGCAGCTGGCTCCCACTCTGAGGGTTGGACAACCATCTCAACACCCAGTTTTCCTGGCATGGGGCAAGACGATCACTTTTTTTGTGCTTCAGCTTCCCCCATTGGCAGGAATTTGAGCTACTTTCTGGGGACAGGTACCTGAATCCCAGGTTGGTTAAGATGATGGCCTCGGGCCAAGGCAGGTCCCACCTGCAGGATATGGTGCCTGTTATCTGGGTGGCTGAAAGGAGGTCGGTGCTCGTGCTGTGTCACACAGATCATTAGTGCACACGGCGGCCCATAATATTGGGGTGCCAATGAGGGCATGCATTTGTATCCTCATGTGGGGTTTCAGGGAAAACCCATAGGGCATTTCTTTTTGGTGGGCAGGCAGAAGGCTGTGTTGTGTCTCCAGAATTCCCAATAAGGAGGTCTTGCAGGCGAGGAGCGTGAGGATGGAAGTCTGAAAACACTAGCTCCGGTTAAGTTCAGTGCTGAATGCATGGCAGTTCCAATGTGCTGTGGCTGTTTCGAGATCCCCACCACCTGAGAAAGGGTGAGTGTCAGATGTTTGCTCACGCTGGAGTTTGTATGCATGATCCAACAAATGGTTGGGTGGCCTCACGGATCCTTGTTGGTTTTCCCAAGCTGGAGCTTGTGAGGTGCTCCAAACAGCAAGGTGCCCTTCTGTGAGACAATGGAAGTCCGGTTAGAGGACTACAGGATCCCCCATATGGAATGATTAGACCGGAGTGCTTAAGACCCAGAATCAGGTTAGGGTTATGGGCGTGGTGATGGCAGGCCACATCTGCACACTCTGAGGTCAGCTCATCGGGTTGTGAATTTTGCGTGGCTGGGAGGCAGTAGCACAGGCTTTTCTGTATGTATTGTATGCCTAGAATGGCCATGGAATGGACGGGTGGCCTCATGGGTGCATGGGAGAATCGTCCTATCTGGGGATTCTTCCCTGCTCCCAAGAGTTTGGTGTCTTTCTGGGGGAAGGGAAGAGTGCTGTTTTCCATCTCAGGGGTCCCGCCTAAACAGGGTTTCCAGAGACAGGATCTGGGTCTGGGCACTGCCTCAGCCAAACAAGGGTTAGGATTTGGGCCTAGGGGCATGACAGGCCCGCTCGGTGGGCTCCTGCTCCAACCACCTCGGGGCTTGTTTTAAAGGGGTCTTAGGCTGAGAATCACAATGCCTGTTTGTGCCCAGTTGCCCCTCCTGAGTGGGTGCCGTCTTATGCACCATGCAGCTGGCTCCCACTCTTAGGGTTGGACAACCATCTCAATATCCAGTTGTCCTGCCAGGGGGAAAGAAGCATACTCTTTTGTGTTTCAGGTTCCCCCATGGGCAGGAATTTGAGCTATGTTCTGGATGCACGACCTGAATACCCAGGTTGGTTGAGATGACAGCCTTGGGTCAAATCAGTTCCTACCTGCAGGATATGGGGCCCGCAACCCAGATGGCTGACAGGAGTTCGGGGCTCGGGCTGTGTCGCACAGGTCATTAGTGCACAGGGTGGCCTATGATATTGGAGTGCTGTTCAGGGCCGTGCACGTAGATCCTCATGAGGGGCTTCTATCCAGACCCATAGGGCAATTCTTCTTTCTGGTGAGGAGGCAGAAGGCTGTGTTGAGGCTGCAGAATTCCCAATATTGAGGGCTTTCAGGCATGGAGTGTGAGGACAGATGTTTGAAAACACCAGCTAAGGTTAAGTTCAGGTCCGAATGCATGGCAGTTCCAATATACAGTGGCTGTTTCGAGATCTCCACCATCTGAGTAATGGCGAGGGTCAGATGTCTGCTCAAGCTTGAATTTGTATCCATGATGGCCAAGGAATGGTGGGGTCACCTCAAGAATCCTTGGAGGCTTTCCCAAGCTGGAGTTTGTGAGATGGTCCAAATAGCAAGGTGCCCTTCAGCGAGACAGGCAAAGTCCGATTAGAGGGCTCCAGGGTCCCCCATATGGAAATATTCAATAGCATAGCTCTCTCAATGGAGGCCTGGAAAGCCCACCTCGCATTATCATTGCAGCCGAGGAACGGGAAAGGCTTGATCCGCTGGCTCTGAGGAGGAAGCTCCAAGTGATCTGGGTTGAGAGAGGTTCTCAGTCTGATGGGTCATGATGCTGCTTGGTGTCCAGGGAGATCTTAGAATGTGGCAGTGGCTATGGAGCCATTCACGATTCTCCTAAGCAGAGACTTGGACACTGTTACCAAGAGCCAGGTTTCCTCTTTGGGACAGGAGGGGTTCCGTTGTATGGCTAAGGGACCCATGTGGGATTATTGTTGGTTTTCCAGTACAGGGCTCTGTGGACAGAGGCCTGAAAACCTAAGCTATGTTTCTGATGAGGTCCTAGGGGCATGTCAGGTAGAATCTTCAGACTCAGGGCCGTTGACGTCCATGTCTTCCTGGAGGTAGGTTCTGAGGTTGTGTCAGACTGCATTTTTTCCAGAGCGGCCTATGAAATTAGGGTGGGCTCAGGGAACTTGCAGGTTTCTCCTAATCTGGAGGGTTTGGGCCACTAAGATGGGCAGATTTTCCTCGGGACAGTAGGCCCAGTGATGCGGTGTGGTTCTGGAGGCCCCTTCCTGAAGGGCAAGTGGGTCAGAGCATTGGGGCAATAGTCTTCAGACCCAAACTCGGGCAAGGGTTAAGTTCAAGGTGATGGCAGGCCATATCTGCAGACCCTGAGGTCAGTTCATCGGGATCTGAAATTCGGGCGGCTGGGAGGCAGTAGCACAGACTTTTCTATCTGTATTGTATGTCTGGGATGGCCAGATAATGGACGGGTGGCCTCATGGGTCCATGGGAGATTCTTCCTATCGGGGACTCTGCCCTGCTCCCCAGACTTTTGTGTCTTTCTGGGGGGAGGGAAGAGTTCTGTTTTCTGTCTCAGGTATCCCAGCCAAACAGGGATTCCAGGGAAGGTTCAGGGTCCGGACAACTGGATAACCCCAGGAAGGATTACGATTTGGGCTATGGGCATGAGAAACCCGCTCTGTGGACTCCTAGACATGATCCGGTGGGGGCTTGTTTGAGAGGTGTATCAGGCTCAGTGTCACTATGCCTGTTTGTGCCCAGCTGCCCCTCCTGAGTGGGCGTGGTCTTATGCGCCATGAATCTGACTCCCACACTGAGGGTTGGACAACCATCTCAACATCTAGTTTTCCTGCATGGGGAAGGAGGCACACTCTTTTGTGCTTTAGGTTCCCTCCTGGGCAGGAATTTGAGCTACGTTCTGAGGAGAAGTTACTGAATACCCAGGTTGGTTGAGATGACAGCCTCAAGCCAAAACGGTTCTCACTGGCAGGATATGGGGCCCGCTATCTGGGTAGCTGTCAGGAGGTCGGGGGTCCGGCTGTGTCACAGAGATCATTAATGCACAGGGTGGCCAATATATTAGGGGGCCGAAGAGGGCTGTGCAGGTGGACACTCAGGTGTCATTTCAGGGAAAACCCATAGGGCACTACTTCTTTCTTTTTTGCAGGCAGAAGGCTGCATTGTGGCTCCAGAATTCCTAATATGGAGGACTTGCAGGCGAGAAGTGTGAGGACAGAAGTCTGAAAACACTAGCTCCGGTTAAGTTCAGTGCTGAATGCATGGCAGTTCCAATGTGCAGTGGCTGTTTTGAGATCTCCACAACCTGAGTATGGGCCAGTGTCAGATGTCTGCTCACACTGGAGTTTGTATTCATGAGCCAACAAATGCTGGGGTGGCCTCAAGAAACCTTGGAGTCTTTCCCAAGCTGGAGCTTGTGAGCTGCTCCAAACAGCAAGGTGCCTTTCTGCGAGACAAGGGAAGTCCAGTTAGAGGGATCCAGGTCGCCCATATGGAAAGATTCAACGTCAGTGCTCTCTAAATGGATTCCTGAAAAGCCCTACCCCCATTGCTATTGCAGCCGAGGAACAGGGCTCGCTTGATCTGAAGCCTGTGTTTGGAAGTTCCAAGCGATCTGGGTTGACAGAGGTTCTCAGTCTGATGGGTCACAATGCTGCTTGGTGTCCAGGGAAACCATAGAATGTAGCGGTGGCTCTGGGGCCATGCAGGATTCTCCTACAGTGAGGGTTGGACCAAGATCCCAAGAGCCAGGTTTCCTTCTCGGGACAGAGGGGTTCTGTTGTATGGCTCAGGTACCACATGTTTGATCATATGTTTATTTTCCAGAACAGGCCTCTGGGGACACAGGCCTGAAAACCCAAGGCACGGATTCAATGAGGTCCTAGGGACATGTCAAGTTCAATCTTCAGACTCAGGGACATTGACCTGTGTGTCTTCCCAAAGGTATGTGCTAAGGATGTGTCAGACTGCACATTTTTTCCAGAGTGGCCTACAAAATTGATGCGAGCTCAGGAGCCTTGCAGGATTCTCCTAATCTGGAGAGTTTGGGCAACTGAGACAGGCAGATTTTCCTCAGGAGAGCAGGCCCAGTGATGTGGTGTGGTTCTGGAGGCAGCATCCTGGAGGGCATGTGGGTCAGGGCTTTGGGTTGGAAGTCTTCAGACCCAAACTCGGGTAAGGGTTAGGGGCGAGGGGATGGCAGACCATATCTGCAGACCCTGAGTTCAGCTGCTCCGGATTTGAAATTCAGGCAGCTGGTAGGCAGTAGCAGAGACTTTTCTGTCTGGAGTGTGTGTCTAGGATGGCCAGGGAATGGACGGGTGGCCTCATGGGTCCATGGGAGATTCTTCCTATCTGGGGATTCTTCCCTGCTCCCAAGATTTTGCTGTCTTTCTGGGGAAAGGGAAGAGTGCAGTTTTCCATCTCAGGGGTCCCGCCCAAAGAGGCATTCCAGAGATGTGTTCTGGGTCTGTGCGCTGCCTCACCCAAGCAAGGGTTAGGATTTGGGCCTAGGGGCATGCAGGCCTGCTCTGCGGGCTCCTGCTCCAACTCCCGAGGGGGCTTGTTTGAAAGGGGTCTCAGGCTGAGTGTCACAATGCCTGTTTGTGCCCAGTTGCCCCTCTTGAGTGGGTGTGGTCTCAAGCGTGCCATGTGCTGGCTCCCACTCCGAGGGTTGAACAACCATCTCAGCATCCAGTTTTCCTGGCATGGAAAAGAGGCATACTCTTTTGTGCTTCAGGATCCACCATGGGCACGAATCTGAGCTACGTTCTGAGGACAGGTACCTGTATACGAGGTGGGTTGAGAAGATGGCCTCAGGCCAAGGCAGGTCCAACCTGCAGGATATGTGGCCCGCTATCTGTGTGGCTGACAGGAGGTAGGGGCTTGGGCTGTGTTGCACAGATCATTAGTGCACAGTGTGAACTATGTTATTGGGGTGCTGCTGAGTGCCATGCAGGTAGATCCTCATTTGTGTCTCTGGGCAGACGCAAAAGGTACTTCTTCTTTCTGGTGGGCAGGCAGAAGATTGTGTTGTGGCTGCAGAATTCCCAATATGGAAGGCTTGCAGGCATGGAGTGTGAGGATGGAAGTGTGAAAACACCAGCTAAGGTTACGTTCAGGGCCGAGTGCATGGCAGTTCCAATATATTGGGGCTGTTTCAAGATCTCCAGCACCTGAGTAAGGGTGAGAGTCAGATGTCTGCTCAAGCTGGAATTCGTATCCATGATGGCCAAGGTATGGTGGGGTCGCCTCAAGAATCCTTGGAGGCTTTCCCAAGCTGGAGTTTGTGAGTTGCTCCAAATAGCTAGGTTTACTTCTGTGAGATAGGGGAAGTCCAATTATAGGGCTCCAGGGTCCCCCATATGGAAATATTCAATAGCAAAACTCTCTCAATGGAGGCCTGGAAAGCCCACCTTGCCTTACCATTAAAGCTGAAGAACAGGACAGGCTTGATCCACTGGCTCTGGGGACGAAGTTCCAAGAATTCTGAGTTGACAGAGGTTCTCAGTCTGACGGGTCACAATGCTGCTTGGTTTCAGGGAGACCTTAGAATGTGGCGGTAGCTCTGGGGCCATGCAGGATTCTCCCACACTGAGACTTGGACCCTGTTCCCAAGAGCCAGGTTTCCTCTTCGGGACAGGAGGGTTTTGGTTGTATGGCTCAGGGACCACATGTTGGTGTATATGTTGGTTTTCCAGAACATGCGTCTGGGGACAGAGGCCAGAAAACGTAAGCTAGGGCTCCTATGAGGTCCTAGGGGCATGTCAGGTTTAATCTTCGGACTCAGGGCCATGGACCTGGAGATAAGTGCTGAGAGTGTGTCAGACTGTGCATTTTTCCGAGCGGCTATGAAATTAGTGTGGGCTCAGAGGACTTGCAGATTTCTCCTAATGTGTAAGGTTGGGGCCACTGAGAAGGGCAGATTTTCCTAGCAGAGAAGGCCCAGTGATGCAGTGTGGTTCTGGCGGCCCCATCCTGGTGGGCATGTGGTTCAGGGCTTTGGGATGAAAGTCTTCAGACCCAACCTTGGGTAAGGTTTAGAGTCGAGGTGATTGGCAGGCCATGATGGCAGACCCTGTTGTCAGCTCCTCCAGTTTGAAATTCGGGCAGCTGGGAAATAGTAGCACAATTTTCCTGTCTGCACTGAGTGTCTCCGATGACCACGGAATGGATGGGTAGCCTCATGGGTCCATGTGAGACCCTTCCTATCTGTGGATTCTGCCCAGCTCCCAAGAGTTTGGTGTCTTTATGGGGGAAGTGAAGAGTTCTGTTTTCCATCTCATGGGTCCCACCCAAACAGGGATTCCAGAAGGGCTTCTGGGTCTGGGCACTGCCTTACCCAAACAAGGGTTAGGAATTGGGCCTAGGGGCATGACAACTCTGTGGGATCCTACTGTGGGCCCCTGTGGGCTTCTACTCCAACCACATTAGGGGCTTGTTTGAAAGGGGTCTCAGGCTGAGGGTCACAATTCCTGTTTGTGCCCAACTGCCCCTCCTGAATTGGTGTGGTCTCATGCGCCATGTGCTGGCTTCCACTCTGGGGGTTGAACAACCATTTAAACCTCCAGTTTTCCTGCCATGGGGAAGGAGGCATACTCATTTTTGCTTCAGCATCCGCCATGGGCAGGAATTTGAGCTACGTTATGGGGATATGTACTTGCATACCCATTTTGGTTAAGATGACAGCCTCTGGCCAAGGCATGTCCCAACTGCTGGATAAGGGGATCTCTATCTGGGTGGCTGACAGGAGGTTGGGGCTCGGGCTGTGGCACACAGATCATTAGTGCATAGAGTGGCCTATGATATTGGGTGCTGTTGAGGGCTGTGCAGGTAGATCCTCATGTGGGGTTTCTGGGCAGACCCATAGGGTACTACTTCTTTCTGGTGGGCAGGCAGAAGGCTGTGTTGTGGCTGCAGAATTATCAATATGGAGGGCTTACTGGCATGCAATGTGTGGACGGAGGTGTGAACATACCAGTTAAGGTTAATTTCAGGCCCGAACGCATGGCAGTTCCAATGTGATGCGGCTGTTTTGAGATCTCAAGCACCTGAGTAAGGAAGAGTTTCAGATGTCTGCTCACGCTGGAGTTTGCATGCATTGTGGCCAACGTATGGCGGGGTGGCCTCAAGAATCCTTGGAGGCTTTCCCAAGCAGGAGTTTGTGAGCTGTTCCAAACAGAAAAGCATCCTCTGCGAGACAGGGGAAGTCCAGTTAGAGTACTCCTGGGTCCCCCATATGTAAAGATTCGACAGCAGAGCTCTTTGAATGGAGGCCTGGAAAGGCCACCTTGCGTTACCATTATGGCCGAGGAACAGGGCCAGCTTGATCCGCTGGCTCTGCTTCAAAGTTCCACATGATTTGAGTTGACGGAGGTTTTCAGTCTGATGGGTCACAATGATGCTTGGTGTCCAGGAAGACCTAAGAATGTGCCGGTGGCTCTGGGACCATGCAGAATTCTCCTATTCTGAGGGTTGGCCCCAGGTCCCAAGAGCCAGGTTTCCTTCTTGGGACAGGAGGGGTTCTGTTGTATGCCTCAGGGACCATATGTGGACCATAAGTAGTTTTCCAGAGCAAGTATCTTGGGACAGAGGCTGGAAAACCTAAGAAAGGGGTGTATGTGAGGTCCTAGGGGTATGTCAATTCAATCTTCAGACTCAGGACCATAGAACTGCGTGCCCTCATTGTGGTAGTTTCTGAGGGTGTTTATGACTGTGTATTTTGTTACAAAGTGGCCTGTGAAATTGGAGTGGTCTCAGGGGCCTTGCAGGATTCTCCTAATCTGGGGTTTGGGGCTACTGAGATTGGCAGATTTTCCTCAGGAGAGCAGGCCCAGTGATGCGGTGTGGTTCTGGTAGCCCTTTCCTGGAAGGCATGTGAGTCAGGGCTTTGGGACTGAAGTCTTCAGACACAAAATCGGGTAAGGGTTAGGGGGGAAATGATGGCAGGCCCAATCTGCAGACCCTGAGGGCAGTTCCTCGGGATATGATATTCAGGTGGCTGGGAGGCAGTAGCACAGGCTTTTCTGTCTGGATTGTGAGTCAAGAATGGCCATGCAATGGACAGGTCGCCTAATGGGTCCATGGGAGATTCTTCCTATCCAGGGATTCTGCCCAGTTCCCAAAGTTTGCTGTCTTTCTGGGGAAGGGAAGAGTGCTGTTTTCCATCTCAGGGGTCCCGCCCAAACAGGGAATCCAAAGTCAGGTTCTGGGTCCGGGCACCTGGATAACCCCACCAAGGGTTAGGCTTTGGGGCATGAGAAAACTAGAGAAGTGGGCATGAGAAGCTCACTCTGTGGGCTCCTAGTCATGCTCATGAGGGGGCTTGTTTGAAAGTGGTCTCTGGATGAGGGTCACAGTGCCTGTTTGTGCCTTCTGCCCTTTTTGTGTGGGCATGGTCTCATGGGCCATGCAGCTGCCTCTCACTCTGAGGTTTGCACAAACAATTCAACATCCTTTTTTCCTAACTTGGGGAAGAATGAGTACTCTTTTGTTCTTAGGTTCCCCCATGGGCAGGAATTTGAGCTACATTCTGTGGAAAGATACCTGAATACCCAGGTTGGTTTGAGATGATGGCCTCGGACCAAGGCAGTTCCCACCTACAGGATATGGGGCTCATTTCTGGGTGACTGACAGGAGTTGGGGCCTCAGGCTGTGTCAGACAGAGTATTCGTGCACAGGGTGGCCTATGATGTTGGGGTGCCATTGAGGGCCGTGCAGGTGGATCTTCATGTGGGGATTCTGGGCACACCCATAGGGCACTTCTTTCTGGTGGGCATGCAGAAGGCTGCGTTGTGGCTCCAGAATTCCCAATATGGAGGGCTTGCAGGCAAGGAGTGTTGTGAGGGCATTCTGAAAACACAAGCTACGGTTAAGTTCAGTGCCAAGTGAATGGCAGTTCCAATGTGCAGTGGTTGTTTTGAGATCTCAAGAACCTGAAGAAGGAAAATTGTTAGATGTCTGCTCACGCTGGAGTTGTATCCATGATGGTCAATGAATTGTGTGGTGGCCTCAAGAAGCCTTGGATGGGTTCCCAAGATGGAGCTTGTGACCTGCTCCAAACAGCAGTATTTCCTTCTGTTCGACAGGGAAGTCCGTTTAGAGAGTTCCTCGTTCCCCCATATGGAAAGATACGACAGCAGAGCTCTCTGAATGAATGCCTTAAAAGTCACCTTGCATTACCATTGCAGCCAAGAAATAGGGCAGGATTGATCCGCTTACTCTGGTTTGAAGTTCCACGTGATTTGAGTTGATGTAGGTTCTCAGTCTGATGGGCCAAAATGATGTTTGGTGTTCAGGAACACCTAAGAATGTGCCGGTGGCTCTAGGACCAAAACACATTTGGTCATACCCCAACGATACTACTGATACAGTTATTTCTTTCTTTCTAGTTTTGTCTCATGTCACACTTTAGTAAAATTCATATTACTTCTTGACTACACTTCCTCTGCTCTTGTCGTTCTTGTCTCTTGTCCTCCTCTTATTCTTCCTGTTTTTTCGTACATATTTAGGATTGATATAATTTTAATTTCCTCTCATTTGAAGCTACTCTTGGAGGGGAGCCTAGGTGGATCAGTTGTTGAGTTTTAGCTCAGGTATTTTTCTTTTGGACCCTGGGATCCTGCCCAGAGTTGGACTCTGTGCTCAGTAGGGTGTCTGCTTGAAGTTTCTCTGCCTCTGCCCAACAGCCCCTCCAACACACTCTCTCCCTCTAATAAAAATTATTTAAAAAGAGATGAAAAATAAGAAAAACCTAAAAAATAAATAAAAGGCTAAAAATTAAAATACAAAGAATGCTACTTAGTGTTTTCCCTAAGCTCTGAAGATTTCCAGGCCTCTATTATCAGTAAACTTGAAAGGAGTGAATTGTTCATGCTGGTCTTCTAGGGAAGGGATCTCTTACCCTGATCATCAAGTGGACCCCAACTGGTGCAAATGCAGCTCTCCTAAGTAGCAGAGACAGGCCTCCGGGTAAGCAGGTCTGGATTCCAGTATGTGGTGCTGTATTACTCAGTGAAGGCATGCAGCACCAATGGGTGAGATGAATATCACTGCACCCTGCTCTCTACTTAGGAGCTGATAATTTTCACCCCAGATCTGCAGTGAGTCATCACAGGGGAAAAAGAATCCAACAGTCTTAACTCCTCAGTTTCTGTCAGAACTCTGTGTTCATGCTGCCAGTGACAAGGCATTTTTATTTCAGGCATGTGACTGAGTTCTAACTTCAATTTTTTGTTTGTTTTTAAGGATTTTACTTTTTATGTTAGAGAGAGAGTGAGAGAGAGAATGAGATGGGAGAAGGTCAGAGAGAGAAGCAGTCTCACCATGGAGCTGTGCACCTGATGGGGGACCTGATCCAGGGAGTCTGAGATGATGACCTGAGCCTGAGGCAGTTACATAAACAACTGAGCCACCCAGCTGATGCCAATTCCAATTTCTATGGATTCCTGTGTCACAGACCCACACCATACCTCCAGGGTGTTGGAGGTCTTGCCATGCTTCTGTTTTTTGCTGGACCCCTCTCAGGAAAGTGGACACCCAGTCATGCTGTGATTTGGGGTATAGGGCAACACAGAGCAGAAAGCAAGGACCTAGCTTCGTGTTTTTCAGCCATGTTTCTCTAAGTGATGTATGGGAACTCTGAAGCATCCAGGCCCCAGCTATTCATCTTCTGACCCCTGGGATCATGAGGTCATGCTGTCACATCTGGAATTCCACCCCACTTTTCCACTTGAACAGTTTTAAGCCACAAATGTACCCCATCATAGTCAACTCCTATGTGTCTCAATCAAACTCTTCATTGTCAATAAAAACGTTGCAGTAGGCTCCTTCAGGAAGGTGCCTCCCCTCTGCTGTATCCACAGTCATATCACCAACACAACTTATTCCCACACATGCCACTTAAACTCTGAAGCTGCTGCAGGCACCACAGTGAGAGCTAGAGGTTGCTCTTGAGGTGGTTCAGGATCTTCTTCTTGGGCTGGTGCTGTAGGTCCAAGAAGAGAAATTATCATCACCAAGATTGTCTTTTCATGTCCCTCCTAAATAAAGGAAAAATTTACCACCACTCAATGTTCTTTGAGTCCATGAAGCAATCCCTGGAAGGTCTCCCCTGATGGCAGGTCATAGTCACAGGGATCTGAGAATAATCACTACACCTGGACTACCAGTTGATGGAGACTTGCTCTGTGTAGCCAAAGCTGTTTCCTCCACTGGTCTATATCAGCCACACCTGGTCCTCCTCACCTCAGCATCTCAGTGGTTCTCCGCCCTCTGCCCCTCCACACCTGCTTGTCCTCTTTACACTCTAATAAAGAAATAAAACCCTGAAAAATAAATAAAAGATTGAGCTCAAAAGTGTACATTTAGGCCTTCAAGACCTGGCTGGAAATGCCCTCCTTTGTGTATTTCTTTGTCATCTTTCCTCTTGTGCTGATGGCATCAGATGTGCATGACAACCCAGGACGTGAGAAGACCCATTGTGGAGGGCCTCTGCATTTCTGAAAGACCACATAAAGGATTTCAGTCTCCTAATCTGAAGAGCCCCTCACACTGTCATGGGGGAAAATCTGTGGCGACATGCTACCAAAACTTGGGGAGTTACTTGATAATTAAGCATAATGTAGTATACCTACAACATGTTGAAATCACCAAGTTAACTTCAAGAGTTACCAGCTAAAAACTTTTAAAAATGACCAAGGAGTTACCTGGCTTCCTCAGTCAGTAGTATACTTGATCTCTGGGTTATGAAATTGAGCCCCACATCAGGCAGAGTTAATTAAAAAAAAAAAAAAAAAAAAAAAAAGAAAAACTAAAGAATTTACAGATTACCAAAATCGATGAGGCTCAAGCAATGGAGCTGCTCGATATTGGGATGGACCCTGTCTCCCATTCATTCAGCCACTGGGCACTGCACACTGAGATGGTACCAGTGCTTATCAGTCAACCAGTTTCTTCTTCTATGAGCTCAGGGTCTAGAGGAGAAGATGGACAAAAAAGAAACAAAAGTGTGATTGAAAAGAGCAATTGCTCCATAGGAAAAGAGCAATGGACCACATCTAAGTCCTGAGCTCCACCAGGTGAGGGGTATGACAAGGCTATCCTGATATGACATTGATAATTCCTATGGTAGGAAAAGGAGGAGACAGCCCTGCACGAATCTGAGTGTATTCAACCTGGCAGAGGACACCACGGAGCAGATGATTGCAGAATTCGATGTTCTCAGAGTGGAGGTTAGAAAGGAGGCCAGGGTGGCCAGAGGAAGCTGAGGAAGAGAGCAGAGAGGGAGCATAGGATGTCCCGGGCCAGGAGCAGTATGACAGAGTCAGTGCCCTTCTCCCAGTGCTGTGTGACCACATTTCCACACACTCAGTGGCTGAAACCACAAACACCGTCTCCCGGTCTCAGGGGATCAGGAATCCAGCAGTGCTTACTTGGGGGCTTCTTCTAGAGTCTCTCATTAATTTGTGGCTGTTGACAACAAACAGGTAGAACTTGCTTCACTGAGAACGTGAGATCATTTAGGGGCATGGGCCAGATACAGTCCATCTCAAAAACCTGAATTCCTCTGTCTGTTATTGACCCACAGTGCTAGGCCACAAACACATGTATGTGTCATGGTTCAACCTAGGGGCTTTTACTCCAGTCTGAAGATCTGAGAGAGAACATGGGTCAGAGTCAACATAAGGTTGGGCAATGAGCTTTTATATCCAAATCTCAGCAAGGACTTTGGGTCATGTTCCCATGTTCTGTTGAACAGAATTGAATCACTATATCCAGACCACATTCAGGGGAGGGAGTTACACAAGGATGTATACAGAGGAGTTGGGAAACAAGGAGCCCCTGAGGGGAGAAGGTGATGATCCCTGCAGGGTCCGTGCCTTGCCCCAAATCAGACTGGTAGGAAGGCTTACCAGGCACGAATCCAGCTCTTTGAGTACACTCAAAAGTGGGGTCCTGGTGCACATAGAATTTCACTGAGGCTCTGGAAAATGTTGTCTAGAAGGATGTGGTTATAGACATGGAAATGGTATTAGGCTGAGGGTGATCATTGGTATCATCTCCCAATGTTCTTGTCTGAGAGGGACCCCAGGTTATGGCAACACACTGAATCGACTGTTATCTACATCACACCCTTTGGAAAGGAGGTAATGGTTTGCACCCCAGGACAGGCAGTCTCTAAGGGTAAGGGTGCATTCTGACTATAAAGGACCAAGGCTCCAATCCCTTCTTTAGGGTTTCCAATGAAAATTAGAAGTCTAAGATCTTGTGAAGCTATTTTTCACCCATTGTAGGTGGGGCTATCATCTTCTGGGACTCTAGAATGTCAGCACTGATGAACACATGTGTGCACACAGGAGCAAGTGTGCATGTGCACAAAAAAACACACAAACCAGTTGGAACTGTCGGTGGGATGTGACTAGGAGCAGGTTCAAAGACGTTGATAGGAGGAAGGAAATTTGATTGGAGGTATTTCCTACATGTGACCCACAACTCTAACATCATAGATATTTTCCAACCTATGCCTGTGGATATCTGGTAGAAAGACATGATAGAACCATCTGTATTTTACAGAGAAGACCATCCCTGTCAGACACAATGGCTTATCTAGTGTCAAAAACAGGTAAGAATAGAGAGTTCGGTCTGAAATCAATGTGTTTCCAAGCTGGGGCCCTTGCTGCACCCAGACCTTCCTTGGGCCCTATGGAGAGGGGTGTGTTGATGTCACTATGTACAGATGTGGCCTTGAATGCAGAAAATGGATGAGGAGATGGCAAACCAGAGCACTGTTTCCATAGGTGTCAACACAGGAAGGGACTGGGGCAGGGGATCCAAGGATGTGATGTCACGTCCTTGACCATAGACGCCAACAGAACTTGGAACCCCTGCAACTAGGCACGCACGTTCTAGTGTAGTCCATATCTGGGTTACTTGGCTACAGAAATGTGATACAGAAAGATATTCTCTGGATGTTTTCCTACATTCCAGGGCTCTCGTTTTCAGAAACCCCAGGGGAATCGCTTTTTCACATGCTGCAGACATTGGTCCAAAACGTGGACCCCAACTCTTCAGGGCACATGGCAAGAGGTGCCATAAGGTATGTAATACTGAGAAGACTAGGCAATTTCCACCTCTATGAGCCATCCAAGGGCAGCTCCATTCCTTCCTCTTGAGTTTTAGGGAAAGAGGAATTTGTGGGGGTTCTGAACCATGGGCTATATAGTAGGTTGAGGAGAGTGGATACCCTGGTAATTCCTTCTTGTTCACACCCACGTCATTGTGGACAGGGTGGAAAGAGGATTCCAGAAGTGTCTCTTACCTGTGCCAGAGCCCATCCAAGATCCTGAAGCTGTGGCACGTTTATCTCCTTGATGGAGGTGTGTGCATACTGGGGTGTGGTTTTTCTCGAATGGAGTGCCCTTGGTCTGAAGACCAGCAAAGTCATCCATACAGGGCTCTGAGCGCTCCTGCCTGGCTTCTGGGCACTGTCTTTACAGAGCTCTACAAAGAAGATGAGGCAGGAGCTGAATGATGAGATTCTCTGCTCTACCGACTTGAAAAACAAGAAGGTGCCCCACACTGCCAACAGAGTACATTGCTGGTTCAAAATAAGTGCAGGTGTTGGGGAGATCCCACTCCAAGGATGTGAATACAGCACAAAGGTCCCCACTTCCTAGAAGCCAGCCTGGGCTTCTAGAGTCCAATAATCCCATGCATCTCCATCCCATCTCTTTCCCAAACTTGCCTCATGGTCCTGCCCATGCCTTGGACAGAAGCAGAGTCATTGTCCACATATTTATCAGAATATCATTAAAGAGACTTTAAACCATGTCTCATTTCATTAATCTAGAGTTATTTTTGCACTGTACTATGCATTTTCCTATTTCGTGATCTCAGGTGTCCCCGTTGGCCCAACAGCTCTTCCCCAAGTTCTGCAAGTCTTGCAAATGATCATGGTGAGTTGGGAGACTTTTATCCAAAGGGACCTTTAGCCCATGGTACTTTATCTCTTGCTCTGCTCCTTTGTTTTCATGGAACACATCTTTGAGGTCATTCCAGGGTCAGGTTAAGGGGCCTATTGCGCTGCACACCATCCCTGAAGGCCAGTCATTTATCACAGCCATTGAGCCCTTTACTAATGCAGGACTTTGATGTGATCCCCTTCTGTTACCAATGCACAGTACTCCACCCCATGTCCTTCATGACCTAATATTCTAAGCCCTCTCACCTAAAACATCTCTGTGTTTTCGTCTCAAGAATGGGATATGTTATCAGAAATCACAGGAATGGAAAAGATGGCAGCGAACTAGGAGGAGGCTCCATTTCCACCTGTACCCTGAATAGAGCTGATTATCTACCAAAGAACTCTGATCACCAATGAAATTAGCCTGAAATAAGAATTATACACGTCTGGATCTCTAATGGGGCAGAAGACTCCAGTGGGCAGGTAAAGCAGAGTGGAAACATTGGAACTGATATTGGAAGATAAACAAAAGGGAGAGGGAGCCACCATAAGTGACCCATTGGAATGTAGTACACCAATATGATTGTGCCCTCTGACTGGGGACGAGCATTAAATTGGAGTCTGGTTGAAAGCACTCAAAAAGAGCAAAGGATCTGGGGGAAATTGTGGGAATTGGGGTGGTGAAGGACAGGGGCTTAAGTCCCCAGACCAAGGACAGCAACCCCTGGCTCTGAGCCAGAGAGAGTGCAGGGAAGAAATCAAGTCATGGTACCTGAGCCATGAGCACACCTGAGAGTGCCTGGGTGGTGGCTCGCATGAGGGGCTGGAAACCAAGCCAGCCATCAGAACCACAGCCTTTTAGCACTCTCCATGCAAGTGCTGCACAGTGCTATGAGTCTGAGTCGAACCCCACACCCTGAGAGAGGTAGGTGGAGGCCCCAACCCAGCGCTCTCAGACGTGGAAAGTCTGAGCACTCCCAGCCCGGACCAGCAGGAAAATCTCAGTGTGCTATTGCTGCTTGCGACCTCTCTGGTGGTCTGGAGCTGCCCCACAGCCACCACTGTCGTTGTTTTGGGTACAAGCAGGAATTCCTGTGTCTCCAGGGATCACGACTGGGAACGTGCTCTGCCAGCAGCCAAGGGGGAATTTATTTGCTCTGGGGAAACAGACTGATGCTTCTCTCTGAGAGGGAGGTCTGAGTGCAGTTTGCTTTCCTCTAAACCTCTAAAAACCATCAAAAGCTGTCAAAGCGAGAGAAAACAAATGAAGAAACAAAGAAAAAACCTCCAGGGAACAAAAGCCTGAAAATTTGGTTTTCTGAGAGCCCACCCCCTTAAGGGGATCTGGAGGATCTTAACTCAGGAAACATTGCCTGGAAACCCCGGCGGCAGGCCTTCCCCCAGAAAGCCAACTGGAAAAGAAAAAATAAAAGACAAAAACGACCATTACTTAATAGATACAACATTTAATTTTAATTCATTCCCACTATTCTGGTTCAATACTTTTAAACCTATTTAACCATCACAGTGAGATGTCCAGTACATCAAGTTTTATAATAACCTCTCAACCTGAACTTTTTGATACCTATACCTATGTTTTTCTTTTGCTTTTCTATTTTTAATTATTGTTTAAATTTCATTTTATTTTATTTTATTTTATTTTTTATTTTTATGTTTTAATATTAATATAGAGTTAAACTTCAAGGTAATCCACTTTCCCAAATCAATGCTACACCTATAGGTAAACCAATTATTAATCCCCCTTTATCTTAGGAAAGTTCAGTCCTTTAACAAAGATATCAAGATACATCCAGGAAGAATCAAAATAACCTTCCTTGCCCACACTGAGAATTTGTAACTACTCTCCCATCCTTTTCTTCCACAAGTGTTTCTGTGGATTTGTGTTTGTCCTGGTAGTATATAAATCTTATACTTGGGTTTCTTTTTGATGAAGTTCTTTTTTTGCATATATATTTATTTTTTTCTCTTGACATCTACTTTTATCAGTCCTTTTGTTTGTCTCTTTTTGTTTGTATACTTCATAAATCTTACCTTTGGGCTGAGACTTCTATTTTATTTTATCTTTCATTTTCTCTCTCTCTCTCTCTCTTTCTTTTTTTCTCTCTTTCCTTTTTCTTTCATTTGTGTGGGGACTCTTGATTGCTTAGAAGTGTATCAGGGTGCACTTTGACTGCACCACAGTCGATACATTTAGCCACATCCGTCAGCCATCTCTCACCAAAATGACTAGGAGGAGGAATGCCCAAGAACATAAAAATTCAAAGACTTGGCCTTCTGAAACAGAGCTAATAGTTATTGATATAGACAATATGTCAGAAATGGAATTCAGGCTAACAATTATCCAGGTAATAGCTAGGTGGGTGAAAGCCATAAATGACAAAATGGAATTGATTGGGGCAGAACTGAAAGCCACACAGGATGATGTTCACAATGTTCTCAGTGAGTTCCAATCTAATCTAAATTCTCTAAAGGCTAGAGCAACTGAGACAGAATATAGAATTAGTGATCTGAAGGACAATAGATAGATAGAAAGGATCAGGAGGAAACCTGGAACAAACAGCTTAGAAAGTATGAAAACAGAATCAGGTAAATAAATGATGGGATGAAACATCCCATCATCAGAATTATTGGAATCCCTGAAGGGGAGGAGAGAAAAAGCAGTCTAGAAGATATTGTGGAACAAATTCTCCATGAAAATCTTCCCAATTTCCCAAATGGAACCAGCTTTTGTAGCAACACGGATGGGACTGGAAGAGATTATGCTGAGTGAAATAAGTAAAGCAGAGAGAGTCAATTATCATATGGTTTCACTTATTTGTGGAGCATAACAAAAAGCATGGAGGACATGGGGAGTTAGAGAGAAGGGGGTTGGGGTAAATTGGAAGGGGAGGTGAATCATGAGAGACTATGGACTCTGAAAAACATTCTGAGAGGTTTGAAGTGGCGGGGGGTGGGTGGGAGGTTGGGGTACCAGGTGGTGGGTATTATAGAGGGCATGGATTGCATGGAGAGCTAGGTGTGGTGAAAAAATAATGATACTGTTATGCTGAAAATAAATAAATGAAAAAAAAAGGTTTCTAAAATATAAAAAGAGAAAAATTAGATTTTAAATTAAAGACTGTAGTCAGAGATACAGAAGGACACTACATAATTATTTAAGGGACTATCCACCAAGATGATCTAACAATTGTAAATACCTATGCCAATAGGGGAGCAACAAATTACATAAGAAAACTATTAATCAATATAAAGTGTTATTTTGATATGGATATATTAATAGTAGGAGATCTTAACACGCCTCTCTCAGAAATAGACAGATCATCCAAGCAGAAAATCAATAAAGAAACAAGAGCATTGAATGACACATTGGACCAGATGGACCTCATAGATATATACAGAACATCCCACCCTAAAACAACAGAATAATCATGCTTCTCAAGTGCACATGGAACCTTCTCCAAAATAGACCACATACCGGGTCACAAATCAGGACTCAACCAACACCGAAAGACGAGATTGCTCCCTGCATATTTTCAGATCACAATGCTTTGAAACTGGAGCTCAATCACAAGGAAAAGCTTGAAAGGAATTCAAAAACCTGGAAGGTAAAGACCACCTTGCTTAAGAATGCTTGAATCGGGGGCGGGGGGACAAGATGGCGGGGTACTAGGAAGAGGCGTCTTTTCAGCTGGTACCCCAAAGTGAGCTGATTACCTTCCAAAGAACTCCAATTACCCATGAAATCAGCCTGAGATCAGAATTCTACATTTCTGGATCTTTACAGGGGCAGAAGACGCCAGTGAGCAGGTAAAGCGGAATGGGAACGGCGGACTGATATCGGAAGATAAACCAAAGGGGGAGGGAGCCACCAGAGGCGACCGGTGGGAAAGTAATACCCCAATCTGAGCGAGAGTGCCCTGCGTCTGGGGACCAGCATTAACTTGGAGACTGGTTGAAAGCACTCCAAAAGAGCAAAGGATCACGGGGGGAAATTGTGGGAATCGGGGCGGCTAGGGACAGGGGCTTAAGATCCCGGTCCCAGACGGCCTCCCCAGCACGGAGGCAGAGAGAGTGCGGCGGAAAAACCAGCTCCTGGTCCCTAAGCCACCAGCGCGCCCCAGAGCGCGTGGGTTCCGGCTCCTGTGAGGGGATGGGAGCTGCACTGGTCTGCAGAACGCGCCACGCGCATGTCTCTCCAGCTCTCCTGGGTTTCTAAGGCCCGGGGGCACTTCTTGACCTGAGCCATTGTTTCAAAATCTAAGCCGCGTGCGCGCGAAACTCCTCCCCAGACAGAGGCGCGCAATAGCCCAGCCTGCGGCTTACGGACCAGCGCCCTGTTCTCAGTGCCCCAGTCGCGTGTCCGTCCCACAGCCGCCTCTGAAAAGAGGTGCGCGCATTCTGGGCACTCCCAGCCCGGGCCAGCGGCAAAATCTCAGTGTGCGATTGCTGCTTGGAACCTCTCTGGCAGTCAGGAGTTCCCAGACAGCCGCCACTGCCTTGGCTTTGGGGAAGAGCAAAAGATCCTGTGCCCCCAGGGTCTGCAATTTGGAACCTGCTCTGCCAGCGGCCAAGGGGGAATTTATTCAGCTTCTGCATCCAGACTGAGGCTTCTCTCTGAGACGGAGATCAGGGTGCGGTTTGATTTCTTTTAATACTACAAAAACCATCAAAGGCGGTCAAGGTGAGAGGAAAAAAAGTGAACAAGCAAAAAAAAAAAAAACCGCCAGAGAACAAAAGCCTGAAAAAAACCAGTTTCCCCAGAGCCCACCCCCTTGAGGTGGGCGGGGGGACTCAACTCAGGAAACATCATTGACTGACAACCCACGTGGCAGGCCCCTCCCCCAGAAAACAAACCAAGAAAGAAAAAAAAAATAGGACTACAAGAGAACCACCACATTTGTATTATTCACTCGTTTCCACTATTCCGGTTCATATATATATATATATATATATATATATATATATATATATATATTTTTTTTTTTTTAAACATAGGTGATTTTTTAACCTATTTACCACCACAGCGAGCTGCACAGTACATCAAATTCCATAATACCTTTCTAACCTGAACTTTTTGATACATACACCTATGTTTTTCTTTTGCATTTGCATTTTTTGAATTCCTTTTTTAAAAATTTTAGTTTAGTTTAGTCTAGTATATTCCTTTTTATTTTTATCCTCTAATATTCATATAGAGTTAACTTCAAAGTAATCCCCTTTCCCAATAAATACTACCCCTATAGGTAAACCAATTTTTAATCCCCTTTATCTTAGGAAAGTTGAGTCCTTTAACAAAGATATCAAGATACATCCAGGAGGATCAAAACAACCTTCCTCGCACACACTGAGAATTTATAAGAACTCTCCCATCTTCTTCCACCAGTGTTTCTGTGTTTTTTGAGTTTGTCCTGATAGCATATAAATTTTACACTTGTGGTTCTTTTTGACGAGGTTCCTTACTTGCATATATATATATATATATATATATATTTTTTTTTTTTCTTTTCTTCTTTCTCTTGCCATATAATTGTATCAGTCTTTCTATCTCTTTTTGTTTGTCTACTTTATAAATCTTACCTTGGGGCCCATCTGGGCTGAACCTTCTCTTTCATCTTCCCTTTCTTTCCTGTCTTTCTCTCTCTTTTATCTTCTTTTCTTCTTATTATTATTCTTTTCCTTTTATTCTTTTTCTTTTTCTTTTCTTTTGTCTCTCATTTCGGTGGGGAATCCTGATTGCTCAGAAGTGTTCCAGGGTGCACCTTGACTGCACCAGAGTTGATACATCCAGCTACATCTGTTCAGTCTTCTCCCACCAAAACGACTAGGAGGAGGAAGGCCAAACAGAAGAAAAATACAGAGGATGGACCTTCTGCAACAGAGCTAACGGCTATCAACATAGACAACATGTAGGAAAGAGAATTCAGGCTAATAATTATCCAGGCAATACCTAGGTTGGAGAAAGCCATGGATGACCAAACAGAATTGATTAGGGCCGAACTGAAAGCGACCAGACAGGATGTTCACAATGTTAGGGCGGAGATTTAAGCTACCAGGGAGGAGATTCAAAATGCTCTAAATGAGTTCCAATCTAATCTAAACTCTCTCAAAGCTAGGGTAACTGAGACAGAAGATAGAATTAGTGATTTGGAAGACAAACAGATAGAGAGAAAGGATCAGAAGGAAGCCTGGAACAAACAGCTTAGAACCCATGAAAGCAGAATCAGGGATATAAATGATGACATGAAGCGTTCCAACGTCAGAATTATTGGAATTCCTGAAGGGGAGGAGAAAGAAAGAAGTCTAGAAGATATCGTGGAAAAAGCCCTTCATGAAAATTTTCCGAATCTCCTGAATGAAACCAGCGTTCATGTACTAGAGGCTGAACGGTCTCCACCGAAGATTATACACTCCAAAAAAACATCACGACACCTGATAGTCAAATTGAGAAATTATAATTGTAGGTATAATCTCTTGAAAGCTGCCAGGGCAAAGAGGCTCCTTACTTACAGAGGGAAGCCCATCAGAATAACGTCAGACCTGTCCACAGAGATCTGGCAAGCCAGAAGAGGCTGGCAAGATATATTCAGGGCACTAAATGAGAAGAACATGCAGCCAAGAATACTTTATCCAGCAAGACTGACATTCAAAATGGATGGAGAGATAAAGAGTTTCCAAGACCGGCAAGGCTTAAAAGACTATGCAACCACCAAGCCGATACTGCAGGAAATATTAAGGGGGGTTCTATAAAAGAGGAAAAATCCCAAGAATAGCATTGAACAGAAATATAGAGACAGTCTACAGAAAGAAAGACTTTAAAGGTAACTCGATGTCAATAAAAACATATCTATCAATAATCACTCTCAATGTGAATGGCCTAAATGCACCCATAAAATGGCAAAGGGTTGCAGATTGGATAAAATGACAGGACCCATCCATATGCTGTCTACAAGAGACCCATTTTGAACCTAAAGATACACGCAGACTGCAAGTGAAGGGGTGGAGAAACATCTTTCATGCCAATGGGACTCAAAAGAAGGCTGGGGTAGCGATTCTCATATCAGATAATTTAGACTTCAAACTAAAGACTGTAGTCAGAGATACAGAAGGACACTACATAATGCTTAAAGGGACTATCCACCAAGATGATCTAACAATTGTACATATCTATGCTCCCAATATGGGAGCAGCCAATTACTTAAGAAAACTGTTAATCAAGATAAAGAGTCATATTGATATGAATACACTAATCGTAGGAGATCTTAACAAGCCTCTTTCAGAATTAGACAGATCATCGAAGCAGAAAATCAATAAAGAAACAAGATCATTGAATGACACATTGGACCAGATGGACCTCACAGATATATACAGAACATTCCACCCAAAAAATCAGAATACTCATTCTTCTCAAGTGCACATTGTACCTTCTCCAGAATAGACCACATACTGGGTCACAAATCAGGACTCAAACGATACCAAAAGACTGAGATTATTCCCTGCATATTCTCAGATCACAATGTTTTGAAACTGGAGCTCAATCACAAGGAAAAGTTCCGAAGGAACTCAAACACCTGGAAGCTAAAGACCACCTTGTTTAAGAATGCTTGGATCAACCAGGAGATCAAAGAAGAACTTAAACAATTCATGGAAACCAATGAGAATGAAGACACTTCGGTCCAAAACTTATGGGATACAGCAAAGGCGGTCCTAAGGGGAAAATATATAACCTTCCAAGCCTTGCTCAAAAAAATTGAAAAATCCAGAACACACCAGCTGTCTCTACACCTTAAAGAACTGGAGGATCAACAACAAATCAAACCAACTCCACACATAAGAAGGGAAATCATCAAGATTAGAGCTGAAATCAATGAGGGAGAAACCATAGATACAGTAGAACGTATCAATGAAACTAGAAGTTGGTTTTTTGAAAGAATCAATAAGATCGATAAGCCACTGGCTACACTAATCCGAAAGAAAAGAGAGAAATCCCAAATTCATAAAATTATGAATGAAAAGGGAGAGATCACAACTAATGCCAAGGAAGTAGAAACAATCATCAGAAGTTACTACGAACAGTTATATGCCAATAAGCTTAGCAACCTAGATGAAATGGATGCATTCCTGGAGAAATATAAACTACCAAAATTGAACCAGGAAGAAATCGACAACCTGAATAGACCGATATCTAATAACGAGATTGAAGCAGTGATCAAAAACCTCCCAAAAAACAAGAGCCCAGGACCTGACGGATTCCCTGGGGAATTCTACCAAACCTTCAAAGAAAAAATAACACCTATTCTCCTGAAGCTCTTTCAAAAAATTGAAGCAGAAGGAAACCTTCCAGACTCTTTCTATGAAGCCAGCATTACCCTGATCCCCAAACCAGGCAAGGACCCTACCAAAAAGGAGAATTTCAGACCAATATCACTGATGAATATGGATGCTAAGATTCTCAACAAGATCCTAGCCAACAGGATCCAATAGCACATTAAAAATATTATCCACCATGATCAGGTGGGATTCATCCCTGGGCTACAGGGATGGTTCAACATTCGCAAATCAATCAATGTGATACAACAAATTAATATGAGAAGAGAGAAGAACCACATGGTCCTCTCAATTGATGCAGAAAAAGCATTTGACAAAATCCAACACCGCTCCTGTTTAAAACGCTCCAAAGTATAGGGATAGAGGGAACATTCCTGAACCTCATCAAATCTATCTATGAAAGACCCACAGCAAATATCATCCTCAATGGGAAAAAGCTTGCAGCCTTCCCATTGAGATCAGGAACAAGACAAGGATGCCCACTTTCACCACTCTTGTTCAACATAGTATTATAAGTCCTAGCAACAGCAATCAGACAACAGAGAGAAATAAAAGGTATCCAAATTGGTAATGAAGAAGTCAAACTCTCTCTCTTCGCAGATGACATGATTCTTTATATGGAAAACCCAAAAGACTCCACCCCCAAACTACTAGAACTCATACAGCAATTCAGCAACGTGGCAGGATACAAAGTCAATGTGCAGAAATCAGTGGCTTTCTTATACACTAACAATGAAAATACAGAAAGGGAAATTAGAGAATCGATTCCATTTACTATAGCACCAAGAACCATAAGATACCTGAGAATAAACCTAACTAAAGAGGTAAAGGATCTGTACTTGAGGAACTATAAAACACTCATGAAAGATATTGAAGAAGACACAAAAAGATGGAAGACCATTCCATGCTCTTGGATCGGAAGAATAAACATTGTTAAAATGCCTATACTGCCTAGAGCAATCTATACTTTTAATGCCATTCCGATCAAAATTCCACCGGAATTCTTCAAAGAGCTGGAGCAAATAATTCTAAAATTTGTATGGAATCAGAAGAGACCCCGAATCGCTAAGGAAATACTGAAAAACAAACATAAAGCTGGCGGCATCACCTTACGTGATTTCAAGCTTTATTACAAAGCTGTGATCACCAAGACAGCATGGTACTGGCATAAAAACAGACAGTAGACCAGTGGAACAGAGTAGAGAGCCCTGATATGGACCCTCAACTCTATGGTCAATTAATCTTTGACAAAACAGGAAAAAATATACAGTGGAAAAAAGACAGTCTCTTCAATAAATGGTGCTGGGAAAACTGGACATCTATATGTAGAAGAATGAAACTCGACCATTCTCTTACACCGTACACAAAGATCAACTCAAAATGGATAAAAGACCTCAATGTGAGACAGGAATCCATCAGACTCTTAAAGGAGAACATAGGCTGTAATCTCTTTGATATCAGCCACAGCAACTTCTTTCAAGATACGTCTCCAAAGGCAAAGGAAACAAAAGCAAAAATAAACTTTTGGGACTTCATCAAAATCAAAAGCTTCTGCACAGCAAAGGAAACAGTTAAAAAAACAAAGAGGCAACCCACGGAATGGGAGAAGATATTTGCAAATGACAGTAGAGACAAAAGGTTGATATCCAGGATCTATAATGAACTCCTCAACTCAACACACACGAAACAGACAAACACATCTAAAAATGGGCAGAAGATATGAACAGACACTTCTCCAATCAAGACATACAAATGGCTATCAGACACATGAAAAAATGCTCATCATCATTAGCCCTCAGGGAGATTCAAATTAAAACCACATTGAGATATCACCTTACACCAGTTAGAACGGCCAAAATTAACAAAACAGGAAACAACATGTGTTGGAGAGGATGTGGAGAAATGGGAACCCTCTTACACTGTTGGTGGGAATACAAGTTGGTACAGCCTCTTTGGAGAACACTGTGGAGATTCCTCAAGAAATTAAAAATAGAGCTTCCCTATGACCCTGTATTTGCACTCCTGTGTATTTACCCCAAAGATACGGATGTCGTGAGAAGAAGGGCCATCTGTACCCCAATGTTTATAGCAGCAATGGCCACAGTCGCCAAACTATGGAAAGAACCAAGATGCCCTTCAACGGATGAATGGATATGGAAGATGTGGTCCATATACACTATGGAGTATTATGCCTCCATCCGAAAGGATGAATACCCAACATTTGTAGCAACATGGACGGTACTGGAAGAGATTATGCTGAGTGAAATCAGTCAAGCAGAGAGAGTCAATTATCATATGGTTTCACTTATTTGTGGAGCATAACCAATAGCATGGAGGACAAGGGGCGTTAGAGAGGAGTAGCGAATTTGGGTAAATTGGAAGGGGAGGTGAACCATGAGAGACTATGGACTCTGAAAAACAGTCTGAGGGGTTTGAAGTGGCGGGGTGGTGGGAGGTTGGGGTACCAGGTGGTGGGTATTATAGAGGGCACGGCTTGCATGGAGCACTGGGTGTGGTGAAAAAATAATGAATAATGTTTTTCTGAAAATAAATAAATTGAAAAAAAAAAGAATGCTTGAATCAACCAGGAGATCATAGAAGAAGTTAAAAAATTCATGGAAACCAATGAGAATGAAGACACTTTGGTCCAAAACTGATACAGCAAAGGCAGTCTTAAGGGGAAATACATAGCCATCTAAGTCTTCCTCAAAAAAAAAAAAAAATGGAAAAATCCAAAATACACCAGCAGTCTCTACATCTTAAAGAACTGGAGACTCAACAACAAATTATACCAACTTCACACACAAGAAGGGAAATATTCATGATTAGAGCCGAGATAATTAGATAGAAACTCGTGATACAGAGAACGTATCAATGAAACTAGAAGCTGTTTTTTTGAAAGAATCAATAAGGTATATATGCCATTGGCCACCCTAATCCAAAAGAAAAGAGAGAAGGCCCAAATTAATGAATTATGAATGAAAATTGGGAGCTCATAACTAACACCAATGAAATGGAGACAGTCATCAGAGGTCATTCTCAACAGTTATATGCCAATAAGTTAAGCAACCTAGATGAAATGGATGTATTCCTGGAAAACTATAAACTTTCAAAATTGAACCAGGAAGAAATTGGCAACTGGAATAGGCCAATATATAGTAACAAGATTGAAGCAGTGATCAAAAACCTCCCAAAAAACAAGAGCCCAGGATCTGACATATTCCCTGGGGAATTCTATCAAACTTTCAAAGAAAAAATATCACTTGTCCTCCCGAAGCTGTTTAGAAAAATTTGAAGCAGAAGGAAGACTTCCAGACTCTTTTTATTTAGCCAGCATTATCCTGATCCCCAAACCAGGCAAAGACCCTACCAAAGAGGAGAATTTCAGACCAATATCACTGATAAATATGGGTGCTAAGATTCTCAACAAGATCCTAGCAAATAGGATCCAACAGCACATTAAAAAGATTATACACCATGACCAAGTGGGATTCATCCCTGGATTACAAGGGTGGCTCAACATTCGCAAATCAGTCAATGTGATAGAACAAATCAATAAGAAAAGAGACAAGAGCCGCATGGTCCTCTCAATGGATGAAGAAAAAGCATTTGACAAAATCAAGCATCCGTTCCTGATTAAAATGCTTCAAAGTATGGAGATAGAGGGAACATTCCTGAACTTCATAAGATCTTTCTGTGAAAAACAGCAAATATCATCTTCAATGGGAAAAATCTCACAGCCTTCCCCTTGAAAGCAGGAACACAACAAGGATGCACACTCTAACCACTCTCACTCAACATAGTATAGAAGTCCTAGCAACAGCAATCAGACAACAAAGAGAAATAAAAGGTATCCAAATTGGCAGTGAATAAGTCAAACTCTCTCTCATCCCAGATGACATGATACTTCATATGGAAAGCCCAAAAGACTCCACCCCCAAACTACTAGAACTCATACAGCAATTCAGCAATGTGCCAGGAATCAGAGTCAATGTACAGAAATCAGTGTTTCTTATACACTCACAATGAAAATACAGAAAGAGAAATTAGAGTATTGATTCCATTTACTATAGCACTAAGAACCATAAGATACCTGAAAATAAACCTAACCAAAGGGGTAAGGGATCTGTACTCGAGGAACTGCAGAACACTCATGAAAGAAATTGAAGAAGACAAAAAAGATGGAAGACCATTCCATGCTCTTGGATAGTAAGAATAAACATTGTTAAAATGTCTATACTGCCTAGAGCATTCTATAGTTTTAATGCCATTCCGATCAAAATTCCACTGGTATTTTTCAAAGAGCTGGAGCAAATAATCCCAAAATTTGTATAGAATTAGAAAAGACCCCAAAATGCTAAGGAAATGTTGAAAAAGAAAAACAAAATTGGGGGCATCACATTACCTGATTTCAAGCTTTACAACAAAGTTGTGATCACCAAGACAGCATGGTACTGGCATAAAAACAGAAAAATAGACCAGTGGTACAGAGTAGAGAGCCCATTTAGCGACCCTCAACTCTATGTTCAGATAATCTTCGACAAAGCAGGAAAAAATATACAGTAAAAAAAAGACATACTCTTCAATAAATGGCGCTGGGAAAATTGGACAGCTATATGTAGAAGAATGACACTCAACCATTCTCTTACACCATAGGCAAAGATAAACTCGAAGTGATAAAAGACCTCAATGTGAGACAGGAATCCATCAGAATCATAGAGGAAAACATAGGCAGTAACCTCTTCAATATCAGTCACAGCAACTTCTTTCAAAATATGTCTCCAAAGGCAAAGTGAAAATGAACTTTTTGGACTTCATCAAGATCAAAACCTTCTGCACAGCAAAGGAAACAGTCAAAAAAACAAAGAGGCAATGCAGAAAATGGGAGAAGATATTAAAAAATGACAGTATAGACAAAAGATTGATATCCAGAATCTAGGAAAAACTTCTTAAACCCAACACACACAAAGGAAATCATGTCAAAAAATGGGCAGAAGACATGAACAGACACTTCTCCAATGAAGACATACAAATCGCTACCAGACACATGAAAAAATGTTCATCATCACTAGCCATCAGGGAGATTCATATTACAACCACATTAAGAGACCACCTTACATCAGTTAGAATGGCCAAAATTTGCAAGACAGGAAACAACGTGTGTTGGAGAGGATGTGGAGGAAGGGGAACCCTCTTACACTGTTGTTGGGAATGCAAGTTGGTGCAGCCGCTTTGGAGAACAGTGTGGAGATTCCTTAAGAAATTAAAAATAGAGCTTCCCAATACCCTGCAATAGCACTACTGGATATTTACCCCAAAGATACAGATGTAGTGAACAGAAGGTCCATCTGTACCCCAATGTTTATAGCAGCAATGGCCATGGTAGCCAAACTGGAAATAATCAAGATGCCCTTCAATAGAAGAATGGATATGAAGATGTGGTCCATATACTGTATGGAGTGTTATGCCTCCATCAGAAAGGACGAGTACCCAACTTTTGTATCAACATGGACGGGACTGGAAGAGATTATGCTGAGGGAAATAAGTCAAGCAGAGAGAGTCAATTAGCATATGGTTTCACTTATTTGTGGAGCATAACACATAACATGGAGGACATAAGGAAATGGAGAAGAGAAGAAAGTTGAGGGAAAGTGGAAGTGGAGATGATCCATGAGAGACGAAGGACTCTGAAAAACAATCTGAGGATTTTTAAGGGGTGGGGTTGGGAGGTTGGCTGAGCCAGGTGGGTATTATTATGGTGGGTATTATGGAGGGCACATAATGCATGGAGCACTGTGTGTTGTGCATTAACAATGAATTCTGTTACGCTGAAAAGAAATAAATTAAAAAAAAAAAAAGAAAGAAATCACAGGATTCATGCCATTCATGCAGGGTGGTCCTATCAGTACTCAGCTCACAAAGTGGCCAGAGATATAATCATATCAGACATCATTTACTTCAAATCCTTATATGGGTGCCAAGAAACGTTTTTCCTTTCCTTAAAGGGTTATTAATTGATTGGTTGATTGACGGATTTGAGAGAGAGGCAAAAAGAGAGTGGGGAGAAGAGTAGGGAGAGACAGAGTCATCAAGCAGACATTGCCCAATGTGCTCAGACCTATGAGGTCTCCGGACATTGAGAACATGACCTGAATGAAAAACAAGAGCCTTATGATTAACCCAATGAAACACTGAGTCAACTTATTCTTTTTAGGGCTGTGGACTCTCTCGTCCAACCTCTTGCCATAAGTCACTGAGATCTGGGGGATCAGTCTGCCCTCCAACACTCACTTCTCCTGATGGCTCTAGCATTGACTCATGTCTCCTCTAGGTAAAAATAGCTCAACCAGAAATATAAATGAGATCTTTGTGCTATTTACAAACCGGGCCAACAAGCTGGAGACAGAAATAGAACACCTGGCACCTGCCTTCCTGAGAAGAGATCTAAACTATGTCTACATGTTCCTGGGTAGATACCAAGCCTTTGCAACCACAAAAGAGGTGCTAGACCACTTATTGGCAAGGTGAGCACACTGCCCCGAACTGCCAAGTGTGATTTGGCCAATGCCTGGTTGAGAGACTTTGGCACGTCTCCAAACTTCCCCAAACCTCAATTTGATCCTAACTGAGGCAGAGTTATTATAGGGAATCAGTGGGGACTTGTAGGGAAAGTATACCTGGGTGCCTACTCCTGTGGCCTGCTAGAGGGCCTGTAGTCACACTATTTGAGCATTCACCTGCTCCACATGACGAAGCCTCTGCCTGATCCCTCACTATCACTAAGGTCTTGAGCTGGGCTGTTTTGCCATTGAATGGGAGATCTGAGACTCCATCTCGAATCTGTGTCTGGGTGAATCTGGAGTAGGGATACCTGGGTGTGAGCAGGGGGCCAGGCCCACTCACATATCTGTGATGGGCTTGTTGGGGACCTTTCATTCATCAAGCATTCAGGAATCCCCACTCAGTGAAGGCATTTATATAGGAGTTGAATATGATCCCTACACAGAACAGACAGAACCCCAGGGCTGCATATTTACAAGGACTCAGATAATGAGAGGTAGTATCCACAGGACATTTCATGTGATGCCCCCTGGCCTCCTCTAGATATGAGTGCATTTTCTCCAGCTATAATGAGGTCAGCAGAGCTCAGGAGAAGTTTAATGTGTGAGTTAGCTTCAGCTGATAAAGGAGGGTCTTCCCTCTCCACCAGGGTAGTGAGGTATTGTGAATTAGAAGGCCTACTGGACCTTCATCTACACATCTGTTATTCCTGTTTTAGGGTAAATGACTGAGAGATTTTTTGGAAAATGAGAAGGTGTTTTGGGGAAATACGGTTGGTGTCTGAGCACTGTGGAAAAGCATAGTGGGATGGAGGACATCTTCAACCCCTAAGAGGGTCATTCTTCATCTCTTCCCCCTCCCAGCCCTATCTCTAACCCAATTCTAGGACTCTGAACTGAGGATTAGGAACCGTCACACACAAGTCTGTTAGAACCTGGACACGAGGTGTTCAGAGGGTGCTCAGGAGACCCAGTGAGAGGTCAGGGACCACACAACTCACAACCTGTGGGAGATAAGTGTCAGTGGATGGAGACCCACTCATGGCACCTAGTGAATAAGGCAGCACATGAGCACAGGATGCAAAATTTGACGTATTGGGTGGATGCTGGGAGGGCCTGGATAGAGACAGAGTTCTTTTGTTCACTCCTTGTTTGGATCTTTACAGAGAAGTGGTGAGTTCAGTGAGGGTAAATGGTGTGTGCAGAGTAAGTGGTGTATGCAGTGAAGCCAGACACCACCCGTCCCTGGGCGCATGCAGGTGAATTCATGTAGCATATGAGCAAGGAGACAGACTGAGGAGTATTTCCAGATTCCCTTAAAAGGAGAGAAGTGCTCACAACACTGATCAAAGACTCCCACCCATCATGCTCTTTTTCCAGGTTGCCATCTGTGACCAGGCCTGTCCTGGGCGAGACTGACAGATAACAGGTGGAGAAGGATTAGGACTGGTTTCTGACAGGAGCTGGAAATCCCAGGGCCCATGTTTCCACAGGGGTTCCCTGGGGTATTGGTTTGGATGGGTGCCCTGTCCTCTGACTTCTCTGCCTACCTACCTGTCCCCAGTGCCATCTATTCCATCTTGAACACATTGCTGGAACAATATTCTGGGGATATTTTACAGCCCACAGGATTTCTCAGCATGAATATGCTGCTGGCATACATGGGGCTCAATATGCCATGTTCAGACCTGGAGCATTGTGCCCAGCTTCTGCTCTCACATCTGCAGCAACTTGAGCTCACGAAGCCAGAGCCTGGGGGTGAGGAGGACTGGGGGTGACGGATGTTGACCTGAGGAGGAGACAGGGTGGGCCACACTGAGTAAGCCTCCATAGATTATTATTGTTCTGAGAGGACTGAGTAATCTCAGATCCCTGTCTCCACGGCCTTAGTTGGGGAGACATTCCAAGGATTGGGTCTTGAATACAGACCATATTAGGTTGTGGGAAAGGTTTCTTTCATTTATAAGGCAAGAGGGAAGTCAATCATGCTGATGATACTTTCTCTTCTTGGAGCTACAACACCAGCCCCAGAGTAAGATCTTGATCCACCTCAGGAACCTGTCCCAACACCCATTCTGGCACCCACCACATCTTTGGAGCCTGAGTTGGCCCACCCCGTCCCTGCTGCTATTGCTCATCAGTCAAGAAGAACAGTGACTTCACCTGCGCTCTTGCGGCCAGTGCAGGTGGTAGTCAGAGCTCTAATTCACGCCCCTGAGATGGGAGATCCAGCAGCCCCTTTGCCTAAAGTGGAGGTCCAGCTGGTTTCTGCCTCTGCTTCTGGAGTTCCTGAATGGACTGAACCACCAGCTACCTCAGCAGAGCAACCAACCTATTCCCTGAGCTGCAGCTGGTGCAGGCTACAGCCCCAAACAATGCCTTACCTTCCCCTGTCATTGCCTTCTTTATAATATTGGTGTTTCATATACACTTGTATAATGACTTAATAGATTTTGGTCATTAAATAAAGTAGAATTGGGGGCGCCTGGGTGGCTCAGTGCATTAAAGCCTCTGCCTTCAGTTCAGATCATGTTCTCAAGGTCTTGGGATTGGGCCTCACATCAGGCTAGCTGCTCAGTGGGGAGCCTGTTTTCCCTACAGAATCTGCCTGCCTCTGCGTACTTGTGATCTCTCTCTGTCAAAATAAATAAATAAAATTTAGGGCGCCTGGGTGGCTCAGTGTGTTAAGCCGCTGCCTTCGGCTCAGGTCATGATCTCAGGGTCCTGGGATCGAGTCCCGCATCAGGCTCTCTGCTCAGCAGAGAGCCTGCTTCCTCCTCTCTCTCTCTGCCTGCCTCTCTGCCTACTTGTGATCTCTCTCTGTCAAATAAATAAATAAAATCTTTAAAAATAAATAAATAAATAAAATTAAAGATAAATAAATAAATAAAGTAGAATTTGAGTTTACATAAAATTTTACTCAGAGCCTTTTCAATGTTATATTGACGTCTCCTTAGGCATATTCAGAGTTTGGCACAACCATTTACTTCTATAACATTTCCATCACAGAGACACCTTTGCTACTAATCACTCAGTGCTCATTACCTCATTCCAGTCCCTGAAACCACTGCTCTTCTCTCAGTCTCTGTTACATACTTGATTTGGATTTTCGTGTGCCTGGAATTGTACAATAAGGCTTTCTCTGTCTGCAAAATGTAAGAGTGATTCACCTTTTAAAAAAGTTATACAAATAAAATTTTATTACTTGGAGATCTTCCTGAATGAAGAAAGATCACGGGAACCCCCAAAACGAACTATTTTCATTATCTGTGATAGGTTTCCCTTTCAGAAGGATGCCCAAAAAGCAGAAACCACAAGAGAAATGTCTGGGTCCATGAGCCCCTTTCAATTCTTTCATTTTCCTGGATAGACTTTGTTCAAACTATCCTAATATTATAAAATATTAAAATAATATCTTAAATATTATCATTTATTAATTTAGGTATTGAAGTAAATAGTTCTTTAGGTTTTATCCAGACTATGTTTATGTAGTAAATAATTATTGAAATATGAAAAGAGAAGGCACATTTCTTCTTCCAAGAAATAATCACCCATAACACAGGATGTCTCTTTTCCCTGCCTTTCCTTGTAAGTGTAATGTGTGTGTTTGTGTGCACACGCACACACATGTGTGTGAGAGAGTGGGGAAGGGAAGGTTCCAGGGCCGCACTCTTGATACCTGATACCCCCACTGTGGACAGGCACTTTCACTGCAGTCCCCTTAGCCATTCATAGTGAGTGAAAGCACCCAGCATCCCCATCTGTTGAACAACTAAGTCATTTTAAATTATTTGACTCTCATAATATAAGTGATAAGCATGTCTGTGACATGAATCTCTCTTTCTCTACAAATGATTCCTATAAACACCAATACTGGAAAACACTTTAACCACATTTATGGAGGTCTGACTGCTAGCTTCCCTATGCTCTCTTTATTAAGGAAAAGCATTGCTTTGGAATGGAGGGATCCTGGATTCTATAGTTGAAAACTGAAATCATGAGGTGGACGAGCCAACAGTGAGACCATCAGGGTATTGGGAGTAACCACAGAGCATGGAAGAGCCTGCTCAAATGCCCCGTCATATGTCCTCTCCCACAAGCTTCCTGCCTTGAGTCCTGGAACACACCTCACCCATGCCCTGTCTGGTGACACGCTCAAGCCACTTGATTCCCTTGTGCTCCTTAACTTAGATGCTAACTAGAGCAACCAGAACCTGCTCCATGCCAGCAAAGGGGTGCAGGCCAGGCCACTCCTCTCAGCTTGCTCCCTGCCATTCCTGGATGAACCCAATACTCTCTGGGGGGAACCTTCGAAAACAGTGCAGGTAAGTGGGTCACAGACAATTGTTCAGCCAGATGTAGATTTAGTGGCAATAGGAAGAACCCCTTGAACTTGTGTGAGCAAGACAGGCATTTACAAAGCACACTGGCTGCTCATGGAAGCTGCAGGTTGGACAGAGCCTCAACCAGGGGCTCTGCCACTGGACATAGCTCATCCACACTGTTCAGGATTTTCTAGCTGTGATCCCCTGACCCTTCCAACCCCAACCTTGGTATCCCTCAAGTTAAGCTTGTCTGAGAGAGGGGGCTGTGCTTCCTGAGGAGACCCCTTTCTTCCCCCAAAGTCATGTAAGGGGGAGTCCACTTAATCTGATAATCTATTAGAGGCCACTGTAATTAATCTTGTCTTCTCTGCCATAACATGGAGATAACCAGGCACAGAAGATATTCTCAGAGAGAGGACATTTGGGGCTCTCCCTGCAGGAAGAGAAAGAAATACCAGTGAGTGGGACTCAGTCAGAAAGGACAGCTCTGAGCGCTAGGGATAGGGCTGCGTTGGGCTGGGTGCTACCATATTAGTCAGTGACACATGATTTGTGTTGGCTCATAGGGAGTGGCCAGGTCCATCAAAACAGGTCCATCAAAAACCAAAATGCCATCAATAAAATACTTTCATCCCCAACCATGGAAAGGCAGTGAGACCTAGGCAGCCAAGGAAGCCTAAGATTCCTTGATAACACAGTGGGGGGAAAGTGTGACAGTCATACTGGAATGGAGGACAGCTAATTTCTGTGATTTGGGGAGAAAGAGCCCCATCACAAGGTACACCAATATTTGTTCCAAAAACAGGTGACAGTTCAGGGGGCTCCAGCCTGCCAGTCTCCACACTGAGGATTGTCCATGTCCAGGACACGAGCTCCAGGTGACATCCTGTCCGATGGCTGGCCTGAGACTGATGAATGAGGACCAGTGTTGTGGGATCCCATGCTGGAGGGGATGAAGTCCTTCTGGAAGGACAACTGAGTCAGGGGAGCCTGGATTGGCAGGCTGAAAGGGCACAAGAAGGCATAAACCCAGAGCCTATGACAGCAATGTGCTACCTGTGAGCCAATTTTAGCAGGTAAAGCTATGGATTACTGAGTATCTTTTTAGAGCATGTATCACGTCAATTAAGCTCCATAACAATTCCTTACAGAAGTTAAAATGCTGGCTCTGTTTGACAAATAGGGAAACCAAAACTTTAAGAAATTGCCACATTCTATGCTCCACATTCAGTTACAGGCGGGATTTAAAACCAGGGCTTGCCAGCGTTGTTGGCCCAGCCTCACAAGAAGGTTTCATCCAGATGTTTCAGAAGACTTTTCAACTCTTTGGTTTCATGAGCCTTTGTACCAAGGGAGAAACCTCCTCCTTCCCAGAAAAAGGCTGGAAGGTACTGGGAGAGTCCTCAGTGCTAAGTTACAGCATCATCAGACAACAGACCCAGGACAAGTCCAGGCAGAGGTGGCACAACTGCTCCTTGAAATCAGTGAGGTCTCCAGGCCTGGGGGATGGATGTGGAGCTTTGTGAACCTCTGAGTTCCAGGGTTAAGTCGTGTGCATGGAACACAGAGTTCAATAGCAGATAAACAGCAGTTCAGGCCCCCACACAGCCACGTTGTAGCTGGGTGATCCCAAGCAGGGCTCTGGAGCTACAGACCCCATCCTTAAATTGTAGAATGTTATGGGTACTGCTAAGTGGGATGTAAAAAGAAATGATTCGTTCATTTCCTGCCTGGTGCCCGGGACCACTTTCAGTGTCCAGAGGAAAGGAATCTGTGTCAGTGCCCAATTTACCCACGTACCTGCTCTTCCACTTGTTGGTTCTGGTGTCGTCCTTAAGAAACAGATGCCAAAGCTAAGGTCAGGGAAGATTTCTTCTTAGGCATTCTTCTCTGAGGTTTATAGTTTTGGCTCTTGAATTTAGATCTGTGACCCATTTGAGGTTCATTTTCTGTCTTTCTGAAGGGAGGGTCCACGGACCTTCACTCAATCCTTTATAATTTTATGTATTTGTAGTTGTAAAACGGATGCAGTTAAGTCACTGTAGTACCTTACGTTATCACTTGTAGGGAGTTGCCAATAGATCCACAAGAATCTGCAGAATAATATGTATTCTCTCCTTGAAGAAATTCACTGATATTGTGAAGGAAGTACAAAATGAGGTTAGCTTGTATCTTCTATGGATGAGGAGCAGTGTCCGTGTCCTTGTTAAGAGCACAAACACCCCTTTGGTGACGCCAGGAGTCATTTCAGGAGTTCCCTTCTCTGTCTGCAAAACAAGGCACTGTCAATGTTGGGCATCTTCAAGGATTCACAGTGAGATCAAAAAGGTTCCATAAAATTCAAGGTTTTGGTGTGTGTCTTCTAGGAAATCTGTGGAAAATGGACTTTTCCCCAAGTGCACTATTTCAAGAAATAATTTTCTGAGTTGCTGAGTCAGGCCCTGGTTTCCAAGATAGAAAGTAGCGAGAATGGTGGATGCTTCCCAAGAGGCACAAGGGTACGGTGGAATAGCATGGGAAATAACTGGTCCACACCACAGTTCTTTATATCTGGTTGAAAGAAAGCAGTAAAAGAAAAAAAGCCATATTTATTGATTCCTTTGCTTACACTAACCATAAAACATTTTGGACAATTTGAAAACTATCACTCAGCATATCTGTATCCTCTTTCCCCAGTTAGAAGACACCAACTTATATTCCCAGCTTATTTTTTACTTATTAGGAGAAGGTGGTGTCATATATTGATCACTTTATGACTCTACAAAAATTCTTGTAGAACTAACAGATGGATTAAGTGCTAAACATAAGATCATTGATTGTACATACAAAAATGATTTTCATCTCTATACACGAATAACATGCTCTCAAGGACAGTAATTAAGAAAGTAATTTTTAATTAATAATCACTCAAAAAGAATAAAATACACAGGAATTATTTTCACCTGGAGGTGAAAGACCTGTACACTTAAAAGTTAAATAATTAATGAAAGGATTTGAAGAAGACAGAATTAAGTCTGGAGACATCCCCTGCTAATGGAGCACTAGAATATATGTAATGCAAATCCACACTATATAAAGCATCTAAATATTCACTGCAAACCCCATCAAGGTCTACTGGGATTTTTATAAATAAAACCAATAATCCTACAAAGTGAATAATACCACAGAAGGCCCTGAATAGCCAAAGCCATCTGGAGATAAAACAAACCTAGGGGCATCATGATTTCTGAATCCAAAGTGTATTACAGAGTTGTAGAAATGAAAACAGTATAGTATCGGCCTACAGAGAGACAAAGATTAATGGAAGAGTAGAAAACCCAGGGAAGAAGCCACATATATGTAGTCAATTTATTTACAACAAAAGCTCCAAGAATGTAAAATAGGGAAGCAGCAGTCTCCACAATAAGTGGCTTTGGAAACACTAGGCAACCTCAAGTAAAGCAATGGAACTGAATGTCTCTCCCACTCGATCCACAATAACAAAGTCACAATGGGGCAAGGACTTCAATAAAACAGCTACGCCCATAAAATAACTAGCTGGGAATTGAGCAGAAAGTTATAAACACACCTGCCTTTTTATAATAAGCTCCATGACCAAAATTTGAACTCCAGATTCTGAGATCTAGGGTCATATACTGTGGTGACTGAGCCAGTCAAGAACCTATTAAACCAATGGGACACAGAGTTTTCAGGATAGATCTATTCATTCATCCCCTTAACACAAATTTTTTCGAACAATGTTTCTTGAGATCTCTCTTGACAGTGACTTTTGGATTTGACATTAGAAGCAAAGGCTACAATGAAAATCAAACAACTGGGCCTGCTTTGAAATAAAAGCCTTCTGTGCAGCAAAGAAAATCTCCAGTCATCCACACATTGAACAGACAACATACTGAAGAGGAGAGAATATTTGCAAACTACCTAACTGATAATTGTCTTTTATCCACAATATTGAAGAACTCATACAACTCAATAACACCAAAACAGATGGCAGTTACAAGATGAGCAGAGTTCAGACAAGATATTTTTCCAAAGAAAACACACAGAGGGACAACAAATACAAGAAGAGATATTCACCACCACTTATCGCCAGGGAAATGCAATCAAAGCCCAAAATTATGTCCCTTGTCATCTGTCAGAAAGACTAGTATCCAGAAGACTGAACAAGAATTTTGGCCTAAATGTGGAAGAAAGGGAACTCTGCTCTATTGGTGGGACTGTGGATGAGCTCTGTTGGTGGACTGTAAATGGGGGCAGCCACTATGGAAAGCAGTGTCAAGTTTTCTTAAAAAATTCAACATAGGGGCACCTGGCTGATGCAATCAGAAGGGTGAGTGACTCTTGATCTAGGGGTCATGAGGTTGAGTACCACATTGGGGGTAAAGAATACTTAAAAAAAGGATATAGTGGGGGGGACAAGATGGCGGGGTACGAGGAAGAGGCGTCTTTTCAGCTGGTACCCCAAAGTGAGCTGATTACCTACCAAAGAACTCCGATCACCCATGAAATCAGCCTGAGATCAGAATTATACACGTCTGGATCTCTACAGGGGCAGAAGACTCCAGTGAGCAGGTAAAGCAGAATGGGAACCGTGGACTGATATCAGAAGATAAACAAAAGTGGGAGGGAGCCACCAGAGGCGACCGGTGGGAAAGTAATACCCCAATACGAGCGAGAGAGCCCTGCATCTGGGGACCAGCATTAACGTGGAGACTGTTTGAAAGCACTCCAAAAGAGCAAAGGATTGCGGGGGGAAATTGTGGGAATCGGGGCGGCTAGGGACAGGGGCTTAAGTCCCCTGTCCCAGACGGCCTCCCCGGCGCAGAGGCAGAGTGTGTGTGGCGGAAAAACCAGCTCCTGGTCCCTAAGCCGCCAGCGAGCCCCAGAGCGCGGAGGTTCCGGCTCCTGTGAGGGGACGGGAGCTGCGCCGGTCTGCAGAACGCGCGCTAGCCCTACCACAAAGCTTGAGATGCGCGCACGTCCCTCGAGCTCTCCTGGGTTACTAAGGCCCGGGGGCACTTCTTGACCTGCGCCATTGTTTCAAAGTCTAAGCCGCGCACGCGGGAAACTCTTCCCTGGACAGAGGCGCGCAAGAGCCCAGCCAGCGGCTTACGGACCAGCGCCCCGTTCTCAGTGTCCCAGACGCGCGCCCGACCCACAGCCGCCTCTGAAAGGATGTGTGCGCAAGCCCAGCACTCCCAGCCCGGGCCGGCGGCAAAATCTCAGTGTGCGATCGCTGCTTGAAACCTCTCTGGCGGTCGGGAGCTCCCAGACAGCCGACACTGCCTTGGCTTTGGGGACGAGCAAAAGATCCTGCGCCCCCAGGGTCTGCAACTTGGAACCTGCTCTGCCAGCGGCCAAGGGGGAATTTATTCAGCTTCTGCATCCAGACTGAGGCTTCTCTCTGAGACGGAGATCAGGGTGCGGTTTGATTTCTTTTAATACTACAAAAACCATCAAAGGCAGTCAAGGTGAGAGGAAAAAAGTGAACAAGCAAAAAAAACCGCCAGAGAACAAAAGCCTGAAAAAAACCAGTTTTCCCAGAGCCCACCCCCTTGAGGGGGGCGGGGGGACTCAACTCAGGAAACATAATTGACTGACAACCCACGTGGCAGGCCCCTCCCCCAGAAAACAAACCAAGAAAGAAAAAAAAAAGGACTACAAGAGAACCACCACTACTTCATAAGAAAACTTGTATTATTCACTCGTTTCCACTATTCCGGTTCATATATATATATATATATATATATATATATATATATATACACATAGGTGATTTTTAACCTATTTACCACCACAGCGAGCTGCACAGTACATCAAATTCCATAATACCTTTTTAACCTGAACTTTTTGATACATACACCTATGTTTTTCTTTCGCATTTTCATTTTTTGAATTCCTTTTTTAAAAATTTTAGTTTAGTTTAGTCTAATATATTCCTTTTTATTTTTATCCTCTAATATTCATATAGAGTTAACTTCAAAGTAATCCCCTTTCCCCAATCAATACTACCCCTATAGGTAAACCAATTTTTAATCCCCTTTATCTTAGGAAAGTTGAGTCCTTTAACAAAGATATCAAGATACATCCAGGAAGAATCAAAACAACCTTCATCGCACACACTGAGAATTTATAAGAACTCTCCCATCTTCTTCCACCAGTGTTTCTGTGTTTTTTGAGTTTGTCCTGATAGCATATAAATTTTACACTTGTGGTTCTTTTTGACGAGGTTCTTTCTTTATTTGCATATATATATATATTTTTTTCTTTTCTTCTTTCTCTTGCCATATAATTGTATCAGTCTTTCTATCTCTTTTTGTTTGTCTACTTTATAAATCTTACCTTGGGGCCCATCTGGGCTGAACCTTCTCTTTCATCTTCCCTTTCTTTCCTGTCTCTCTCTCTCTTTTATCTTTTTTTCTTCTTTTCCTTTTATTCTTTTTCTTTTTCTTTTCTTTTGTCTCTCATTTCGGTGGGGAATCCTGATTGCTCAGAAGTGTTCCAGGGTGCACCTTGACTGCACCAGAGTTGATACATCTAGCTACATCTGTTCAGTCTTCTCCCACCAAAATGACTAGGAGGAGGAATGCCCAACAGAAGAAAAATACAGAGGATGGACTTTCTGCAACAGAGCCAACGGCTATCAACATAGACAATATGTCGGAAAGAGAATTCAGGCTAACAATTATCCAGGCAATAGCTAGGTTGGAGAAAGCCATGGACGACCAAACAGAATTGATTAGGGCCGAACTGAAAGTGACCAGACAGGATGTTCACAATGTTAGGGCGGAGCTTAAAGCTACCAGGGAGGAGGTCCACAATGCACTCAATGAGTTCCAATATAATCTAAACTCTCTCAAAGCTAGGGTAACTGAGACAGAATATAGAATTAGTGATCTGGAAGACAAACAGATAGAGAGAAAGGATCAGGAGGAAGCCTGGAACAAACAGCTTAGATCCCACGAAAGCAGAATCAGGGAAATAAATGATGCCATGAAGCGTTCCAACGTCAGAATTATTTGAATCCCTGAAGGGGAGGAGAAAGAAAGAAGTCTAGAAGATATAGTGGAACAAGTCCTTCATGAAAATTTTCCGAATATCGCGAATGAAACCAGCGTTCATGTACTAGAGGCTGAATGGTCTCCACCCAAGATTATACACTCCAAAAAAACATCACGACACCTGATAGTCAAATTGAGAAATTATAATTGTAGGTATAATCTCTTGAAAGCCGCCAGGGCAAAGAGGCTCCTTACTTACAGAGGGAAGCCCATCAGAATAACGTCAGACCTGTCCACAGAGATCTGGCAAGCCAGAAGAGGCTGGCAAGATATATTCAGGGCACTAAATGAGAAGAACATGCAGCCAAGAATACTTTATCCAGCAAGACTGACATTCAAAATGGATGGAGAGATAAAGAGTTTCCAAGACCGGTAAGGCTTAAAAGACTATGCAACCACCAAGCCGATACTGCAGGAAATATTAAGGGGGCTTCTATAAAAGAGGAAAAATCCCAAGAATAGCATTGAACAGAAATATAGAGACAGTCTACAGAAAGAAAGACTTCAAAGGTAACTCGATGTCAATAAAAACGTATCTAAAATAATCACTCTCAATGTGAATGGCCTAAATGCACACATAAAACGGCACAAGGTTGCAGATTGGATAAAACGACAGGACCCATCCATATGCTGTCTACAAGAGACCCATTTTGAACCTAAAGATACACGCAGACTGAAAGTGAAGGGGTGGAGAAACATCTTTCATGCCAATGGGACTCAAAAGAAGGCTGGGGTAGCGATTCTCATATCAGATAAGTTAGACTTCAAACTAAAGACTGTAGTCAGAGATACAGAAGGACACTACATAATCCTTAAAGGGACTATCCACCAAGATGATCTAACAATTGTACATATCTATGATCCCAATATGGGAGCAGCCAATTACTTAAGAAAACTGTTAATCAAGATAAAGAGTCAAATTGATATGAATACACTAATTTCAGAATTAGACAGATCATCGAAGCAGAAAATCAATAAAGAAACAAGGGCATTGAATGACACATTGGACCAGATGGACCTTATAGATATATACAGAACATTCCACCCTATAACAGCAGAATACTCATTCTTCTCAAGCGCACACGGAACCTTCTCCAGAATAGACCACATACTGGGTCACAAAACAGGAATCAACCGTTACCAAAAGACTGAGATTATTCCCTGCATATTCTCAGATCACAATGCTTTAAAACTGGAGCTCAATCACAAGAAAATGTTCAGAAGTAACTCAAATAACTGGAAGCTAAAGACTACCTTGCTTAAGAATGCTTGGATCAACCAGGAGATCAAAGAAGAACTGAAACAATTCATGGAAACCAATGAGAATGAAGACACTTCTGTCCAACACCTATGGGATACAGCAAAGGCAGTCCTAAGGGGAAAATACATAGCCATCCAAACCTCCCTCAAAAAATTGAATAATCCAGAATACACCAGCTGTCTCTACACCTTAAAGAACTGGAGGATCAACAACAAATCAAACCAACTCCACACATAAGAAGGGGAATCATCAAGATTAGAGCTGAGATCAATGAGGGAGAAACCAGAGATACACTATAACGTATCAATGAAGCTAGAAGCTGTTTTTTTGAAAGAATCAATAAGATCGATAAGCCACTGGCTACACTAATCCAAAAGGAAACAGAGAAATCCCAAATTAATAAAATTATGAATGAAAAGGGAGAGATCACAACTAACGCCAAGGAAGTAGAAACAATCATCAGAAGTTACTACGAACAGTTATATGCCAATAAGCTTAGCAACCAAGATGAAATGTATGCATTCCTGGAAAAATATAAACTACCAAAATTGAACCAGGAAGAAATCGACAACCTGAATAGACCGATATCTAATAACGAGATTGAAGCAGTGATCAAAAACCTCCCAAAAAACAAGAGCCCAGGACCTGACGGATTCCCTGGGGAATTCTATCAAACCTTCAAAGAAGAAATAACACCTATTCTCCTGAAGCTGTTTCAAAACATTGAAGCAAAAGGAAAACTTCCAGACTCTTTCTATGAAGCCAGCATTACCCTGATCCCCAAACCAGGCAAGGACCCAACCAAAGGAGAATTTCAGACCAATATCACTGATGAATACGGATGCCAAGATTCTCAACAAGATCCTAGCCAACAGGATCCAACAGCACATTAAAAAGATTATCCACCATGATCAGGTGGGATTCATCCCTGGGCTACAAGGATGGTTCAACATTCGCAAATCAATCATTGTGATACAACAAATTAATATGAGAAGAGAGAAGAACCACAGGTCCTCTCAATTGATGCAGAAAAAGCATTTGACAAAATCCAACATCTGTTCCTGATTAAAACGCTCCAAAGTATAGGGATAGAGGGAACATTCCTGAACCTCATCAAATCTATCTATGAAAGACCCACAGCAAATATCATCCTCAATGGGAAAAAGCTTGCAGCCTTCCCATTGAGATCAGGAACAAGACAAGGATGCCCACTTAAGCCACTCTTGTTCAACATAGTATTAGAAGTCCTAGCAACAGCAATCAGACAACAGAGAGAAATAAAAGGTATCCAAATTGGTAATGAAGAAGTCAAACTCTCTCTCTTTGCAGATGACATGATTCTTTATATGGAAAACCCAAAAGACTCCACCCCCAAACTACTAGAACTCATACAGCAATTCAGCAACGTGGCAGGATACAAAGTCAATGTGCAGAAATCAGTGGCTTTCTTATACACTAACAATGAAAATACAGAAAGGGAAATTAGAGAATCGATTCCATTTACTATAGCACCTAGAACCATAAGATACCTGGGAATAAACCTAACCAAAGAGGTAAAGGATCTGTACTTGAGGAACTTCAGAACACTCATGAAAGAAATTGAAGAAGACACAAATAGATGGAAGACCATTCCATGCTCTTGGATCAGAAGAATAAACATGAAAATACTGTTTTTCTGAAAATAAATAAATTGGAAAAAAAAAGGATATAGTACAACCATATCATTCAACAATTCTCCTCCAATGTATTAAAATGAAGAAAGGTCTTCTCTTTTCTATAAAGAATGTTTATAGAGGTAACTGGGTGGCTCAGTCATTAAGTCTTTGCCTTCGGCTCAGGTCATGATCCCAGGGTCAAAGTATGGAGCCCCACACTGGGCTTCCTGCTCAGTGGAGAGTCTTCTTCTCCCTCTCCCACTCTCGTGCTTGTGCTCTCTTTGTGTTTGTCCTTCTATCTGTCAAATAAATAAATACAATATAAATAAATAAATAAATAAATAAATAAAATGAAGGTGTTTAGTTTGATGGGCCCCACTATTTCATTCCAGCACAGAGAGTCTCTGCTCCTTTGAAGTAGACTGTGAAGGGTTCAGGCCACCAAGCTAAGGTTTAAATTCTCAGGTCAACTGCCCTTCAGAGCTCGCTCAAATCCTGAGAACTTAGCTCTCAGTCTTATTCCCTTGTACCCACAGCTCTGTGCTCCCCGATGTGTTCAAGACCCAGCCCCACGAGGAACTTGACATAGCTCTAGGTTTAGTTGACCCAGGACTTGCTGAGTCAGCACTGGGCCCAATTCTATGCCCTGAGCTGCCCCCCTACAAACATGGCTGGGTCAGAGGACTTATTAACTACTTAGAAGAATGCTCTTACAAGCATAGGCCCCCAAACATATACTTCCTGTTCAGGGAGTATCTCCCAGCCATTGCAGTCCCACTTCATCCAATGAGTCATACAGGTGTTCTGTGCAAATTCCTTCCACACTTGTCCCTCAAGCAGCCAAATCAGATGCACATGATCAACAAAATCTTGCTGGCTTTAAGTCTTCTGCTACTCATGCAGATATTTCCTTCCCAGCTCAGCAGTATGTGTGCGTGTGTGTGTGTATGTGTGTGTGTGTGTATATCTGTGTGTGCATACATATATATGCATACACATATACATATATGTGTATGTATGTACATATGTGTATGTACATACATATGCACACATATACATGCATATATATTTTCAGTTTCCTTTTTGATCATATATATGTATATATACATACATACACATATATACATATATATACATATGCATGTAATACATTTATATAAGGATGTATATATATGATCAAAAAGGAAACTTCAATCCATAATTTGTCTCATTTTGTATTTATATTTATCCAAAATGATAACTTAAGTTTGTTTCCTTCAAAAGGTCCGCATAACACAGCAAGAGACTATTTTAGCTGGTCACTTAGAGAGAAACCTAAGTGGTGCTTTTCCTTTCCCATTGCTGAGTTTTTCTTCCTCCAACTTGCAACACATAGCCGATTCTTTCTTCCTCTTCAGTAGGAAGCCAGGTACCCACCTTAATGCTCAATCCCTGAAGAACATCATTTGTTTGTTTCTTTCTTTTTATTTTTCGTAGGATAGTGTCTTCTGTTAATCATAGACAAACCATGGCTGCCCCAGGTGAAGAATACAAATTATGAACAAGGAAACTGCATTTCCACTTTTGTCAACATTATCTGAGGTGGAATGTTAGATCCCAACTGGGGTAATTTGGAGTGAATTTTATTCAACTCTTCCAGAGGACAGTGTGGGATTTGACTGCCCTGGGGCCTGACTGCCACAGCAAGGAGAACTGCTCCAGAACCCCAGACTTTGAAGACTGTGGGAAGATTATCTCTGAAACTGCCTGTAATCAAAATAGTTTTGGAGTGAGGGAAGGAGGAACAACGAATCATCAGTGTCGGAAATGCCCATTGGATGCTAAAATACTTGAATGCTGAGCAAGGACTGTGACTGATGTCTTTCATCTGACATGTGTCCCCCACAGTAGGCTCCAGAGCAAGGACGAAAGTCACAGTTGATGCCAAACTCAGAGTAGAAATTTACAGCCCCTTCCAGGCAGTGGAGACATGAAAGAAAGTGTGTGGGGTTTGGAATCAAGACACCAAATCTTCAGTGCCTAGTTTCTCATATGCTGACTGTGCCTAATTAGTGCTCAAGTCTCTGTTCCCTCACATAGCCCACAAAGACCATGATGGTGCCTTTTCTTTTCTCATGCTTGATCAAATTCCATGAGGGAAATCTATACCCTGCTCAGAGGAGAGGTTTATTGTTAGATGAAGTTATTACTGACTCAATAACAGAGATTCTGAATTATAATTTTTGTTCATTTACTGCCCTGTGAACCGGTTTTTCAGTGGTGATGACATATCTCCCCAGATTCATTGAGGTACCACTTTGTGTAAAAGAAACTCTGGAAGCCATAGCAGCATCAGGCTTCTCTCAAGATAAGGTTTGGTGTCCAAGTGGATGCTTATTATTCACAATCCTTGTATTGGACTCTGGGAATTACCAGTAGGACTAAACTTTGGAGAAGTACAGTGAAAATGAGTTAAAATTTTGCCATACTAGCATTTGTAGGAACTTTCACAGTGATAACCCCATGCCAATGCATAAGGGATTCTTTAGATTAACAGAAAACAGAAGGAAAATAAATAGAAAAATAGATAAATAGAAAGAGAATAAAATTTTTCCATCTCAGCCTATGAAGCGAGCATTACTCTGGTACTCAATCCAGGCAAAGATCCCATCAAAAGGAATAATTTCAGACCAATATCCCTGCTGAATATGGACACCAAGATTATCAGCAAGATCCTAGCTAATAGGATCCAAGAGTAGATTAAAAAGATTATCCCCATGGCCAGGTGGGATTCGTCTCTGGGTTAAAAGGATGTAAAATGCTTCAAAGTATATGGATAGAGGGAACATTCTTCAGCTTCATCAATCTATCAATTAAAAGCCCACAGTGAGTATGATTCTCAATGGGGAAAAGTTGACAGCCTTCCCTTTGAAATCAGGAACAAGAGAAGGATGCCCAGTCTCAGCCCTGTTCAACATAGTACTAGAAATCCTATAAAAAGCAATCAACAATCTGAGGGGTTTGAAGTGGCGGGGGGGTGAGAGGTTGGGGTACCAGGTGGTGGGTATTATAGAGGGCACGGCTTGCATGGAGCACTGGGTGTGGTGAAAAAATAATGAATAATGTTTTTCTGAAAATAAATAAATTTAAAAAAAGCTATCAGTCAACAAAACGAAATAAAACGTACTCAAATAAGGAAAGGAGAAGTCAAACTCTTTTTGCAGAAGACATGATACTTTATATGGAAAGCCCAAAAGAATCTACCCCCTAACTACTAGAACTCATGCAGTAATTCAGTAATGTGGCAGGATACAAAATCAATGCACAGAAATCAGTTGATTTCTTATACACTATCCATGAAAATATAGAAAGGGAAATTAGGGAATTGATTTCATTTACTATAGCAGCAAGAAGCCAACAGTACGTGGGAATAAACCTAACCAAAGAGGTAAAGGATCTGTGCTTGACAAACTAAAGAACAGTCATAAAGTAATTGGAAAATACACAAAAAGATAGAAAAGCATCTCATGCTCATGGATCAGAAGAATAAATGTTGTTAAAATGTCTGTACTGCAAAGAGCAATCTATAATTTTAATTCCATCCCAGTCAAAATTCCACCAGCATTTTCAAAGTGCTAGAACAAACAATCCTAAAATTGTATGGAACTGGAAATGACCCAAATTGCTAAGGAAATGTTGAGAAAGAAACCTGGGGTCATGGGGCACCTGGGTGGCTCAGTGGGTTAAAGCCTCTGCCTTCAGCTCAGGTCATGAACCCGGGGTCCTGAGATCAATCCCCACATCTGGCTCTCTGCTCAGCAGGGGGACTGCTTCCTCCTCTCTCTGTCTCCTCTCTGCGTACTTGTGATCTCTGTCTGTCACATAACTAACTAACTAACTAAATAAATAAATAAACCGGGATCATCACCTTGCCTGATTTCAAGCTTTATTATAAAGCTGTGATCACCAAGACATCATGGTAATGGCCCCAAAACAGACAAATTGACCAGTGGAACAGAGGAAAGAGTCCAGATATGGACCCAAATTCTAAGGTCAAATAATCTTTGACAAAACAGGAAAAAATATCCACGGGAAAAAAGACAGTCTCTTCAATAAACAGTGTTGGGATAATTGGACAGCTATATATAGAAGAATGAAGTCTTGCCATCCTCTAACTCCTTACAAAAGGCTAAACTCAATATGGGTAAAAGACCTCAACGTGAAGCAGGAGGCTATCAAAATCCTAGAGGAGAAGATAGGCAGTAACTTCTTCGACAGAATCCAAAGCAGCTTCTTCAAGACATGTCTCTAAGGGCAAAAAAAAAACAATTGTGAAAATGAACTTTTGGGACTTTATCAAGACCAAAAGCTTCTGCACAGCAAAGGAAAGAGTCAACAAAACAGAGAGACAACACACGAATGGGAGAAGACATTCACAAATGTCTACAGACAAAGGGCAGTTATCCAAGATCTATAAATAACTCCTTTAACTCAACACCAAAAAAAAACCAGATACTCTTATCAAAAATTGGCAGAAGACATTAGTAGACACTTCTCCAAGGAAGACATACAAATGGCTAACAGACACATGAAAAAATGTCCATCATCATTACCATTAGAGAAATTCAAATCAAAACCTCATGAGATGCCACCTTACACCAATTAGAATGGCCCAAATTAACAAGACAAAAAATAACATCTGTTGGAGAGGATATGGAGAAAGGGGAACCCTCTTATGCTGTTGTTGAGAATGCAAGTCATTGCAACTGCTTTCGAAAACAGTGTGGAGAATCCTTAAAAAATTACAAATAGGCCTAGCCTATGACCCTGCAATTGCACTACTGTGTGTTTACCCCAAAGATACAGATGTAGTGAACAAAAGGGCTATATGTACCCCATTGTTCATAGCAGCAATGCTCACAATCACCAAACTGTGGAATAAGCCAAGAAGCCCTTCAACAGACATTAGATAAATAAGATATGGTCCATATATACAATGAAATATTATTCAGCCATCAAAAGAGATGAATACCTAACTTTTGTACAAACATGGAGGACTGGAAGAGATTATGCTGAGTGAAATAAGTCAAGCAGAAAAAGTAAATCATCATACGGTTTCACATACTTGTGGTGCATAAGAAAGTAGCACTTGTGGTGCATAAGAAATTACATTTAGGACATTAGTAGAAGGAAAGGAAAATTGACTTGGGGGAAATTGTAAGAGGAGACGAAGCAGAGAGACTGTGGCTCTGACACACATACTGAGGGTTTTGGAGGGGCAGAGATTGGGAGATAGGTGAGCCTGGTGGTGGGTATTAAGGAGGGCATATATTGCAAGGAGCACTGGGGGTAGTGCATAAGTAATTGATCTTGTAACTCAGAAAAATTAAATTACATTTCAAAAATAATTTATTTACTTACAGGAGTCAATAAAATATGAAGAGTGAAAAAATACACTTTATTTAAAATTTAATAATGATGCTATTTTATGTCTTTATGAGATTTTTTAAAATTAAATTTATTTATTTCAGCATAACAGTACTCGTTATTTTTTCACCACACCTAGTGCTCCATACAATCCGTGCCCTCTATAATACCCACCACCTGGGACTTTTAAAGTAAAACATTCATGACCTACATTCTCCTATTGATAAAAATTACCTCGTTTATCATCTTTATTAAAACAAACTTCCTAGATTTCTACTATACCTGAGGGGTTTGAAGTGGTGGGGGGTGGGAGGTTGGGGGAACCAGGTGGTGGGTATTTGAGAGGGCACGGATTGCATGTAGAACTGGATATGGTATGAAAACAATGAATACTATTATGCTGAAAATAAATTAAAAATGATTAAAAAATAAAAAAAAATATGCATCACATTGCTCTATGTAAGTTAAGCCTAAACCAAATAAAGAATATGTAACATATCATAAAAAAGAAAAAAATATTACTATAGATTTCCATTCAGCAGAAAATAACTGTATTTACAAGGACAGTAGTAGAATATTTACGAGAAGACTTTCCACTGTAGCTTTTTTTTCTATGCTGCCCCTTTAACACAGAGAATCTAGGAGACAAGACACCGAGAACCCAGAGTGATGCTAAACTGTTCTTAGATGTTAATCAAAATGAAATCTTAAATATCCTCTTTCAGAGCATAGGGAGGTCACTCACTTCATAGAACATACCTTGAATTATATCACTTTAAAATATTTTCTAGGGACACCTGAGTGGCTCAGTCATTAAGTGTCTGACTTTGGCTCACGTCATAATCCCAGGGTCCTAGAATCAAGTCCCACCTCGGGCTCCCTGCGCAGTGGGAAGACTTCTTCTCCCTCTTCTGCTCCTGCTTGTATTGCCTCTCTGGTTATATCTCTGTTATATATATGGTCAGTTGACACTGTTCCAAAATTTTTTCAGGGGTGAGTCAAATTTAAAACAATGTCTGGATAAATACGTAAAGTCTGAGGCATTGAGGCTAAATTATAGATGTTTCAATCCTTGGGTTTTTGTTGTACTCTTGTTATCTTCTTTCTTAAAAAAATATTAACCATGACTGTGTAATTCTAGTGGAATGATACAATAATACAGATGATAGATTTTATGCAGTGAATATAGGCCTTTTCTTAAGCATATTTTTTAAAAAAATTAAAGATTTTATTTATTTATTTGACAGAGAGGGAATACAAGCAGGGTGAGTGGGAGAGGAAGAACAAGCTTCCTGGGAGCAGGGTGTGGGATGCGGTGCTTGATCCCAGGACCCTTGGATCATGACCTGATCTGAAGGCAGAAGCCACTTACTGTTGGAGCCACCCAGTCACTCCTCAAACATAAAAATATAAAAAAAATATTGTACCAAAAGTGTCATAATAAGAGTTCACACTTTCACTATAAAATTATGATTTATAATTACAGAATACTGTTCTTTTTTATACTATTTGACAGACAGAGAATACAAGTAGACAGAGAGGCAGGTGGGGGAGGGGAGTAGGCTCCATGTTGAGCAGAGAGCCTAATGGGAAACTCAATCCCAGTACCTTGAGATCATGACCTTAGCCGAAGGCAGAGGATATAACCCACTGAGCCACCCAGGCAGCCCCAGAATAATGTTCTTAAGAATATTTTTCTATTTTTAAAATTGACAATAATTTTTAGAGGAAATTTTGTGCCAGTGTGTCTAGGGAGCAGTAAGTTTTGATGTAGCTGCAATAAAAAATAATTTGCTAAGCTTGGAGTGTTACCAAGAGAAGCCCAATGCCTGTAATAAGAAAACTAGCAAGAGGCCTTGACTCAAAGGATTAGGGAAAACGTTCTTTCTCACATGTGTGAGAATATGCACACAGGTGTCCGGGATTCACACATGAAGACTCCCATTCACCAGCCCTAAAAGTAGCACCTTTTTTTCCAGATGATTCTTTTGTAGGTTGTCCTTTGACCAGATTTTGATAAACACTGCTTTAGAGTTTGACTCTCATACTTACAGACTCAGGAAGCTGGACAATTTTTAAGTCCATCAAGTATGGATGCATCTGTCTGGATCATACTCATATGCACAGAAAGCAACACATCATAGACCCTGGAAAAATGGACTTTGAATGGTGCAGGTCCACTCATATGCATATTTTTTTCAATACAGTCCAGTAGTGTAAATGTATGTTTTCTTCCTTATGAATTTCTTAACAACATACTCTTTTCTCTCTCATACTTTATTGAAAGAATGTAGTATATTATACATATATAAAATATGTACTTCTTGACTATGTTATTGGTAAGGTTTCTGGTCAACAGTAGGCCATCTGCAGTTAAGTTTATGGAGAGTTAAAAGTTATATGCAGACTTCAGCGGCACGGGGAGTCAGCACCCTTAGTCATCACGTTATTTTATTAGGTAACAAACTGTTACATTATTAATTAAAATGAAAACTATAAGTCCTGAAAAACAGTACACTTAGGTGACTAAGGGAGACAATTGCATTCAGAAATCTGCCTGAAAAGTACAGACCCGATAACATATGATTTATGGGATTCAAGAAAAGTGACAAAGTATAAACTGATCTCACAAAAAACCTTGTTAATTATGCAGAATGGTTCTCCTTTCTTCATTTTTAGAAGAAATATGAAAATATAGAAAGTTACAAAAACACATTACTATTTTATATACACATCAGTCCATATTAATAAAGGCTAAAACTGTGGGAGGAGTCAAGATGGCGGAGAAGTAGCAGGCTGAGACTACTTCAGCTAGCAGGAGATCAGCTAGAGAGCTGATCTAAAGATTGCAAACACCTGCCAATTCATCAGCATATTGAAGAGAAGAAGAACAGCAATTCTAGAAACAGAAAAACAACCACTTTCTGAAAGGTAGGACTGGCGGAGAAGTGAATCCAAAGCGACGGGAAGATAGACCCCGGGGGGAGGGGCCGGCTACCGGCAAGCGGCGGATCAACGGAACACAAAATCAGGACTTTTAAAAGTCTGTTGCGCTGAGGGACATCGCTCCAGAGGCTAAACCTGGGTGAAGCCCACGCGGGGTCGGCGTGGCCTCAGGTCTCGCAGGGTCACAGAAGGATCAGGGGTGTCTGAGTGTTGCAGAGCTTGCGGGTATTGGAACGGGAAAGCCGGCTATAGAGACAGAGCCAACAGTAAGCTAACAGCTCGGTGTTGCCTTGAACCGGTCGCAGGCTCGGTGAGCTTGGAGCGTGGCTGGAGGTTAGGCAGACGGGAGTTACTGTTCTCTGAGGGCGCACTGGGGAGCGTGGCCCCGGGCTCTCGGCTCCTCCAGGCCATATACCAGTAGGCCTCCATTTGTATTCCTGTCCTCCGGAACTCTACGGAAAGCGCTCAGGGAACAAAAGCTCGTGAAAGCAAAGACAAGCAGATCACTCAGCCCGGCCCCTGATAAGGGCGGTGCAATTCCGCCTAGGGCAAAGACACTTGAGAATCACTACAACAGGCCCCTCCCCCAGATGATCAACAAGAAATCCAGACAAGACCAAGTTCACCTACCAAGGAGGGCAGGTACAATAGCAAGGAGAGCAGCAGAATTCCAGAGGAGGAGAAAACAAACCACGGAACTCACGGCTTTCTCCCTGTGATTTTTTAGTCTTGCAGTTAATTTAATTTTTTTCTTTTTCATTTTATTTCTCTTCTTCTGCTAAATTTTTTTTAACTTTTACCCTTTTCATTTTTAACAAGTTTATCTAATATATATATATATATATATATATATATATTCTTTTTTAAACTTTTCTTTAATCGTTTTCTTTTTTTAATTCTTTCTTTTTTTCTTTTTTTTCTTTCTTTATTTTTGAACCTTTTATCCCCAAATCAGAAGAGATCCCAATCTCTTCAATCTCTTTTTTTAATTCTTTTTTAAATTCTTGATTGAATTTATAATTCAATCACTTTTTTTTATTCTTTTTTTTTCTTTCTTTCTTTTTGAACCTCTTTTTATCTCCAAATCAGAAGAGATCCCAATTAGAAGAGATTGGGAGATCCCAATCAGAAGAGATCCCAACAGAGGAGATCCCTCACCCAATCGTGAGGGGGTAGAAATTGTGAGGGGGGATTTGGGATCTCTTCTGATTTGGTAAAAGCATATTTTCCTGGGATTGTTGCCACCCTTTTAGTATTTTACTTGCTCCTTCATATACTCTGAACAAAATGACAAGGCAGAAAAATTAACAACAGCAACAAAAAAGAACAAGAGGCAGTACCGAAGGCTAGGGACCTAATCAATACAGACATTGGTAATATGTCAGATCTAGAGTTCAAAATGACAATTCTCAAGGTTCTAGCCAGGCTTGAAAAAGGCATGGAAGATATTAGAGAAACCCTCTCCAGAGATATAAAAGCCCTTTCTGGAGAAATAAAAGAACTAAAATCTCACCAAGTTGAAATCAAAAAAGCTATTAATGAGGTTCAATCAAAAATGGAGGCTCTCACTGCTAGGATAAATGAGGCAGAAGAAAGAATTAGCGATATAGAAGACCAAATGACAGAGGATAAAGAAGCTGAGCAAAAGAGGGACAAACAGCTACTGGACCATGAGAGGAGAATTCGAGAGATAAGTGACACCATAAGACGAAACAACATTAGAATAATTGGGATTCCAGAAGAAGAAGAAAGAGAGAGGGGAGCAGAAGGTATACTGGAGAGAATTATTGGGGAGAATTTCCCCAATATGGCAAAGGGAACGAGCATCAAAATTCAGGAGGTTCAGAGAACGCCCCTCAAACTCAATAAGAATATGCCCACAACCCGTCACCTAATAGTAAAATTTACAAGCCTTAGTGACAAAGAGAAAATCCTGAAAGCAGCCCGGGAAAAGAAGTCTGTAACATACAATGGTAAAAGTATTAGATTGGCAGCTGACTTATCCACAGAGACCTGGCAGGCCAGAAAGAGCTGGCATGACATTTTCAGAGCACTAAACGAGAAAAACATGCAGCCAAGAATACTATATCCAGCTAGGCTATCATTGAAAATAGAAGGAGGGATTAAAAGCTTCCAGGACAAACAAAAACTGAAAGAATTTGCAAACACCAAACCAGCTCTAAAGGAAAAACTGAAAGGGGTCCTCTAAGCAAAGAGAGAGCCTACAAGTGGTAGATCAGAAAGGAACAGAGACAATATACAGTAACAGTCACCTTACAGGCAATACAATGGCACTAAAATCATATCTCTCAATAGTTACCCTGAATGTTAATGGGCTAAATGCCCCAATCAAAAGACACAGGGTATCAGAATGGATAAAAAAACAAAACCCATCTATATGTTGCCTCCAAGAAACACATTTTAAGCCCGAAGACACCTCCAGATTTAAAATGAGGGTGTGGAAAAGAATTTACCATGCTAATGGACATCAGAAAAAAGCAGGAGTGGCAATCCTTATATCAGATCATTTAGATTTTAAGCCAAAGACTATAATAAGAGATGAGGAAGGACACTATATCATACTCAAAGGGTCTGTCCAACAAGAAGATCTAGCAATTTTAAATATCTATGCCCCCAGCGTGGGAGCAGCCAACTATATAAACCAATTAATAACAAAATCAAAGAAACATATCAACAATAATACAATAATAGTAGGGGACTTTAACACTCCCCTCACTGAAATGGACAGATCATCCAAGCAAAAGATCAACAGGGAAATAAAGGCCTTAAATGATACACTGGATGAGATGGACATCACAGATATATTCAGAACATTTCATCCCAAAGCAACAGAATACACATTCTTCTTTAGTGCACATGGAACATTCTCCAGAATAGATCACATCCTCGGTCCTATATCAGGACTCAACCGGTATCAAAAGATTGGGGTCATTCCCTGCATATTTTCAGACCACAATGCTCTGAAGCTAGAACTCAACCACAAGAGAAAGTTTGGAAAGATCCCAAATACATGGAGACTAAACAGCATCCTTCTAAAGAATGAATGGGTCAACAGGGAAATTAAAGAATTGAAAAAAATCATGGAAACAAATAATAATGAAAATACAACGGTACAAAATATGTGGGACACAACAAAGGCAGTCCTGAGAGGAAAATATATAGCAGTACAAGTTTTCTCCAGAAATAAGAAAGGTCTCAAGTACACAACCTAACCCTACACCTAAAGGAGCTGGAGAAAGATCAAGAAAGAAACCCTAAGCCCAGCAGGAAAAGAGAAATCATAAAGATCAGAGCAGAAATCAACGAAATAGAAACCAAACCAAACAAAACAAAATAAAACAAAACAAACAAACAAACAAACAAAAAAAAACCAATAGAACAAATGAATAAAACTAGGAGCTGGTTCTTTGAAAGAATTAATAAAATTGATAAACCCCTGACCAGACTTATCAAAAAGAAAAGAGAAAGGACCCAAATAAATAAAATCATAAATGAAAGAGGAGAGATCACAACTAACACCAAAGAAATACAAACTATCATAAGAACATACTATGAGCAACTCTACGCCAACAAATTTGACAATCTGGAAGAAATGGATGCATTCCTAGAAACATATAAACTACCAAAATTGAACCAGGAAGAAATAGAAAGCCTGAACAGACCCATAACCAATAAGGAGATTGAAACAGTCATTAAAAACCTCCAAACAAACAAAAGCCCAGGGCCAGAAGGCTTCCCGGGGGAATTCTACCAAACATTTAAAGAAGAACTAATTCCTATTCTCCTGAAACTGTTCCAAAAAATAGAAATGGAAGGAAAACTTCCAAACTCATTTTATGAGGCCAACATCACCTTGATCCCAAAACCAGACAAGGATCCCATCAAAAAAGAGAGCCATAGACCAATATCCTTGATGGAAACAGATGCGAGAATTCTCAAAAAATACTAGCCAATAGGATTCAACAGTACATTAAAAGGATTATTCGCCACGACCAAGTGGGATTTATCCCAGGGCTGCAAGGTTGGTTCAACATCCGCAAATCAGTCAATGTGATACAACACATCAATAAAAGAAAGAACAAGAACCATATGATACTCCCAATAGATGCTGAAAAAGCATTTGACAAAGTACAGCATCCCTTCCTGATCAAACTCTTCAAAGTGTAGGGATAGAGGGCACATACCTCAATATCATCAAAGCCATCTATGAAAAACCCACCGCAAATATCATTCTAAATGGAGAAAAACTGAAAGCTTTTCCACTAAGGTCAGGATCACGGCAGGGATGTCCATTATCAACACTGCTATTCAACATAGTACTAGAAGTCCTAGCCTCAGCAATCAGACAACAAAAGGAAATTAAAGGCATCCAAATCGGCAAAGAAGAAGTCAAATTATCACTCTTCGCAAATGATATGATACTCTATGTGGAAAACCCAAAAGACTCCACTCCAAAACTCCTAGAACTTGTACAGGAATTCAGTAAAGTGTCAGGATATAAGATCAATGCACAGAAATCAGTTGTATTTCTCTACACCAACAACAAGACAGAAGAAAGACAAATTAAGGAGTCAATCCCATTTACAATTGCACCCCAAACCATAAGATACCTAGGAATAAACCTAACCAAAGAGGCACAGAATCTATACTCAGAAAACTATAAAGTACTCATGGAAGAAATTGAGGAAGACACAAAGAAATGAAAAATGTTCCATTCTCCTGGATTGGAAGAATAAATATTGTGAAAATGTCTATGCTACCTAAAGAAATATACAGATTTAATGCAATTCCTAGCAAAGTACCATCCATCTTTTTCAAAGATATGGAACAAATAATTTGAAAATTTATATGGAACCAGAAAAGACCTCGAATAGCCAAAGGGATATTGACAAAGAAAGCCAAAGTTGGTGGCATCACAATTCCGGACTTCAAGCTTTATTACAAAGCTGTCATCATCAAGACAGCATGGTACTGGCACAAAAACAGACACATAGATCAATGGAACAGAATAGAGAGCCCAGAAATAGACCCTCAACTCTATGGTCAACTAATCTTCGACAAAGCAGGAAAGAATGTCCATTGGAAAAAAGACAGCCTCTTTAATAAATGGTGTTGGGAAAATTGGACAGCCACGTACAGAAAAATGAAATTGGATCATTTCCTTACACCACACACAAAAATAAACACAAAATGGATGAAGGACCTCAATTTGAGAAAGGAATCCATCAAAATCCTTGAGGAGAACACAGGCAGCAACCTCTTTGACCTCAGCCGCAGCAACATTTTCCTAGGAACATCGCCATAGGCAAGGGAAGCAAAGGCAAAAATGAACTATTGGGATTTCATCAAGATCAAAAGCTTTTGCACAGCAAAAGAAACAGTTAACAAAATCAAAAGACAACTGACAGAATGGGAGAAGATATTTGCAAACGACATATCAGATAAAGGACTAGTGTCCAAAATCTATAAAGAACTTAACAAACTCAACACCCAAAGAACAAATAATCCAATCAAGAAATGGGCAGAGGACATGAACAGACGTTTCTGCAAAGAAGACATCCAGATGGCCAACAGACACATGAAAAAGTGCTCCATATCACTCGACATCAGGGAAATACATATCAAAACCACAATGAGATATCACCTCACACCAGTCAGAATGGCTAAAATCAACAAGTCAGGAAATGACAGATGCTGGTGAGGATGCGGAGAAAGGGGAACCCTCCTACACTGTTGGTGGGAATGCAAGATGTGCAACCACTCTGGAAAACAGCATGGAGGATCCTCAAAATGTTGAAAATAGAACTGCCCTATGACCCAGCAATTGCACTACTGGGTATTTACCCTAAAGATACAAACGTAGTGATTCTAAGGGGCACGTGTACCCGAATATTTATAGCAGCAATGTCCACAACAGCCAAACTATGGAAAGAACCTAGATGTCCATCAACAGATGAATGGATAAAGAAGATGTGGTATATATACACAATGGAATACTATGCAGCCATCAAAAGAAATGAAATCTTGCCATTTGCCACAACATGGGTGGAACTAGAGCGTATCATGCTTAGTGAAATAAGTCAAGCGGAGAAAGACAACTATCATATGATCTCCCTGATATGAGGAAGTGGTGATGCAACATGGGGGCTTAAGTGGGTAGGAGAAGTATCCATGAAACACGATGAGATAGGGAGGGAGACAAACCATAAGTGACTCTTAATCTCATGAAACAAACTGTGGGTTGCTGTGGGGAGTGGGGTTGGCAGAAGGGGGGTTATGGACATTGGGGAGGTTATGTGCTTTTGGGTAAATTGGAAGGGGAGGTGAACCATGAGAGACTATGGACTCTGAAAAGCAATCTGAGGGGTTTGAAGGGGCAGGGGGTGGGAGGTTGGGGTACCATGTGGTGGGTATTATAGAGGGCACGGCTTGCATGGAGCACTGGGTGTGGTGAAAAAATAATGAATACTGTTTTTCTGAAAATAAATAAATTGGAAAAAAATAAAGGCTAAAACTTTAATATGTCTCTTCTTAAATGCATGAATCCCTTGATATTTAAATTTACATAATTTGTCTTACACATAGGATATAGACATACATTGTCCCTTAGTTTATAAAATGTTATAGATGAAGTCCCTGTTAAAAACTGCTTAGTTCCTTGTTATTTTCTTGGTATTGCAAGATGTTTTCATGAATCCTGCATAAGCTGTCAAGAATGATGTTCATTTATATGAAAGCACTGAATGTATGTTGCCATTCTGTCACCGTCAACTGTTTTCTCACCATGTTGCTACCTTCCATCTAAAATGTGTGCAGGGATGTTGGTAGGGGTTTCTTCAGTTTAGCAGCCAGGAGGTTATTTTATATTAGTAGATAAAAGTAGATAAAAAATTAGTATATAAAAATAGATTAATAGATAAATATACAAGGAAAATATCACATAAATATTTACAATTCACAAATCAACTTAGAGACACAAAAAAGAAAGGATTAAGCACAAAAAAAGAGTTCACACTTCAAAATGAAGCTTGCACTTCAGTCACAGAGGCAAGATTGATACCTAAGAGACTATAATTCTTAGATGGAGGCATAAACAACTGCATGTGTACAATGAATCTAAAATAAAGCAAAATAGCCTGAAATGGACATCACTAATAATTTTGACCTAAATCATAGAAGTCTGGCATTACCTAGTGGAGAGGAAAAGGAAGATCATCTTTGCTGGAAATCATTCCACAGAAATGGAAACGAGCAAGTTCAGACCATGTCACAAGTGCACCTAGATTATGGCTCTTGACAATTTCTGGAATTTGAAAAAGGGGTGAATTGATGGTCATATTTTAACAACAGGATTGTCAAAATAATTTTCATTGATCATCTTTCCTTTAATAGTGTTTTGAAAAATATTGACATTCTATTGGATAGTAATGCTGTTTAATATTAATGTTGGATATTAATTATCTCCATTTCCCTCCAAAATAATTACATATTCTATTTGGGAATTGCTCTATACCCTCTATACTGTGTACCATATACCCAGACTCTGGACCCTCATGACCATTTACAGTAAGTATTAGCATACTGAGGTTTCTATGAGGTTAGATAGGAAAAATAATCTTTACATTTGTCCACAATAATGCCTGAACTATTGCAAAATAGTAAGTTTATAGGGCTGTGGTAACATTTGAAAGAGATGTGGGAATGAGTATATGGTTAATATCTTTCAGGGGCATGGACTCGGTCAAAGAAATTTGTGGAATGCTAAATACTTGGGCCCAGGTTTCAGTTTCAGAGAACCATTTCAGAGAATCTACTGAAGCTAGTTTAAGAACAAAGAACAATGTAGTACAGAGAATTATTAAATGGTTTGCAGAATCACTGGGAGGACAAAAGAAATATGTTTGAGCAAGAAAGATTCCCCAAGTTGCTACAGAAATAGAAGCCAAAGAAGCTGCTTCTGCTACACCATCCAAGTGCTACCTGTGGAGTGGGTACCACAACTAGGGCTCCGGAACCACCCACTCTCAGCTACAATACAAACCAGCACTATGTAATTCATCTTTGTGTGTTCATTAGGCATGGGCTTATATTCAATGTATATTTACTGAAGAGAAGAACAAATGATCTTCCTTCTTTGTTATACACTCAAAGTCCATTTGTGCAAATGCATAAAGGAATTAAAAGACTTACTTATGACCATGAAGGAAAGCTGAAGAGCAATATTGTTAGACATGCTGTTATAGATTTCTGTATTATTTACTGCAATTAGTCACTAAGATAAAACTGAATCCATAAAGTTTTAGTGAGGAAAGAGAAGTTTATCCTTTACAGTCAGGTGAACTCTCTAGGCAGTGGGAGCAGTGGGGGCCAGCTTGCTTCAATTCTCACTCACAGACTGGATAGTTTGGGACCAAGATATTAAAGATGGCGAAGGCTTCTGAAGCCTTGGTTAACATTCAGATGGCATCGGGACGGGTTAAGGTGTTTATGGTCCAGGCCCAGAAGTGCTGCATGTAATGTTTATTTACCTCACAGGACAGCTTAGTCACATGACTCCAGTGGACTACAGTAGAATCAAGGAATATAGTAGAGTTGTTGATTTTATCCACAGGAATAATAGGGAACAGATTTTAACAGATATAGCTGAGTTTGTGACAGTATCAGAAGAGAAACTGGAACATCTGGTTTGTAAAAATCACTACAGAAAATTGTGAATGCTGTTTTTGAGAGACACTCCTAGACGGAATAGACAAAAACATCTTATCTGTCAAAGTAATAATGATATGACTTTAAATATCCTTCTGGGACCACCAAGTTGGGTTTTTGCATTTCTTTGGGTGACAAATAACAGCTTGTGATATTTATCTTTTCCACATAACAGACCAAGTTCTTTTGCATTACACTAAGCATCCAAACTTTTCCAAGAAGAGCAGGTCACAGTTGCCTTCTCTCCCAGAATGAGAATTTTTTTTCTTTTTTTTTTTTTTTTTTGCTTCTGGACATGGAATGAGCCCCTACTCCACCAACTGAAGTTCATAGGAGTGTCATTAAAATGACACTAAAAATCCATGAAACAAGATGGGATAGGGAGGGAGACCATAAGTGACTCTTAATCTCACGAAACAAACTGTGGGTTGCTGGGGGGAGGGGGGTTGGGAGAAGGGGGGTAGGGTTATGGACATTGGGGAGGGTATGTGCTTTTGGGTAAATTGGAAGGGGAGATGAACCATGAGAGACTATGGACTCTGAAAAACAATCTGAGGGGTTTGAAGTGGCGGGGGGGTGGGAGGTTGGGGTACCAGGTGGTGGGTATTATAGAGGGCACATCTTGCATGGAGCACTGGGTGTGGTGAAAAAATAATGAATACTGTTTTTCTGAAAATAAATAAATTGGAAAAAGAGAAAAATAAAAATAAAATAAAATAAAATGACACTAAAAATAAATTTTCATCCTTAAGTATGGACCCCTTGAAAAAGAAGATTGATATTGAATCTAAGTGGATGTATTCAAAAAAATTGATGAGAATTATGAGTTGATTGAAATGTGAAGTCATGTGATAGACAAAGACATTTAGAGAAAGGGCAAGATTCTGTAGCTGCCTTATGTCTATAGAGTTTGCTTTCTTGCCCACATTTTTGGTTTTTGGAATGCCTAAGTCCAGTAAACTACTTTTTGACAATAGCTGATTTTACGTATTTTTAACGATGTTATATGAATTCATATAATAGGAAAAAACTGAGGAATCAGAGACAACATTCCCAAAACTAGAACATAAAGAAAAGAATCAGGTCTTTGCCCCTTGAAATAATAGATTATAAGAAACTTCCTATTTGTCTAAGCTATAGACTCTTCTCTGTCCTCCTCTAACAGAAAAGAATGTGTAGAAATCCAACAGCCAAAAGGTTGCATTGCAAGAAATGTAATTTCATTTTAACCTTCAAGAATATTTAATCTCTGGGAGACAATATGGTGGAGAAGTAGGAGTAGGCTCTGTTTCATCATTTCCCATAAAGTGAACTGATTAACTACTAAAGAACTCTTATCACCCATGAAATCAGATTGAGATTGGAATTATAAACTTCTGCATCATTACAGAGGCAGAAGACACCAGTGGGCAGGTAAAGTAGAGTGGAAACATGGGATTGATATTGGAAAATAATCAAAAGGAGGAGGGAGCCACAAGAGGTGACCCATTAAAAAGTAATACACCAATACAAAAGTTCCCTCTGATTGGGGACCAGCATTAACTTGAGAGTCCAGTTGAAAGCACTCAAAAATAACAAAGGGTAATTGGGGGAAATTGGGGAATTGGGAGGATAGGGACAAGGGCTTAAGCCCGTCAACCCAGGACAACCACCGCTGGCACTGAGCCAGAGAGAGTGCAGCGAAGAAGCCAGGTCATGGTCCGTGAGCCATGGCATGCCTGAGAGCTTCTGGCTGGCAGCACCAATGAGTGTGAGGTAGCCTCGCCGGCTGGTAGAAACACAACCCTTTGCACTTTCCACGTGCGGACTGCATGAACAGAATCTGAGTCATGTCCTACACCCTCCCCAGAGAGAGCTCTTTGCAGGCGCCAGCCAGCCAGCACTCTGTAGGACCCAGAGACAGCCCAAGCCAGCATGAAAATCTCAGGGCTTTCTCTGCTCTGGACTGCTCTGGCAGTCAGCTCCCAGACAGCCAGGGCTAGTATTTCTCATGGTATTGGGTACAAGCAGGAATTCTTGTACCAGAGACCATGACACCAGAGACCGTGACTGGCGACTGTGTCTGCCAGTGACAGAGGCAAAATTTATGTGCTCTGGAGCACCCAGAATGGAAGAAACTGAGGCTTCTGTCTGAGAGGGAAGTCTGGGTTTAGTTTGCTTTCCTCTAAACTTCCAAAAACCATCAAAAGCCTCCACGTGGAGAGAAAACAAATAAACAAACAGAAAACCTCATCATCACTAGCTATCAGGGAGATTCAAATTAAAACCACATTGAGATACCCCCTTACACCAGTTAGAATGACCAAAATTAGCAAGACAGCAAACAAAGTGTGTTGCAGAGGATGTGGAGAAATGGGAAATCTCTTACACTGTTGGTGAGAATGCAAGTTGTTGCAGCCACTTTGGAGAACAGTGTGGAAATTCCTCAATAAGTTAAAAAATAGAGCTTTCCTATGACCTGCAATTGCACTACTGGGTATTTACCCCAAAGATACAGACGTAGTGAAAAGAAGGGCCATCTGTACCCCAATGTTTATAGCAGTGATGGCCATGGTTGCCAAACTGTGGAGAGAACATAGATGCCCTTCAATGGACGAATGAATAAAGAAGACGTGGTCCATATACACTATGGAGTATTATGCCTCCATCAGAAACGGTGAATACCCAACTTTTGTAGCGACATGGATGGGACTGGAAGAGATTATGCTGAGTGAAATAAGTCAAGCAGAGAGAGTCCATTATCATATGGCTTCACTTATTTGTGGCACATAACAAATAACATGGAGGACATAGGGAGATGGAGAGGAGAAGGGAGTTGAGGGAAATTGGAAGGGGAGGTGAACCAAGAGAGACTGTGGACTCTGAAAAAAAAAACTGAGGATATTGAAGGGTCAGGGGCTTGGAGGTTGGGGGAGCCAGGTGGTGGGTATTACGGAAGACACATTTTGCATGGAGCACTGGGTGTGGTGCAAAAACAATGAATTATGTTTTACTGAAAATAAATGAAACAAACAACAAACAAAACAAACAAACAAAACCTCCAAAAAATAAAGGCCTGAAAAACCCATTTCATAAGAGCCCACCTCTTTGATGGGGACAGGAGGACATAACTCTAGGAACACTGCCTGAAAAGCCATGTGACAGGCCTCTCCCCAAGAAAGTCAACCACAAAGGAAAAAAAAAAGTCAAGAGGACTTCCATCTCTACTGCATAGAAAAAAACTTTTATTTTTAATCAGTCCCACTATTCTGGTTATTTTTATTTTTTTAAATATGTAACTTTTTAACCTATTTACCATCACAGTGAGATGTGCAGTACATTGAATTACATAATAACCTTTAACCTGAACTTTTTAATATATATTCCTCTGTTTTACTTTCACTTTTCTATTTTATTTTTTTTCTGTTCCTTTCTTTTATTTTTTAAATATTCATAGAGAGATAAGCTTCAAGGTAACCCCCTTTCCCCAATCAATGCTAACTCTATAGGTAAACCAGTTTTGATCCTCCTTTATCTCAGGGAAGTTGAGTCTATTCACAAAGATATCAAGATACATCCAGGACAAATCAAAATAACCTGCCTCTCCCACACTGAGAATTTATAACCACTCTCCCATCTTGTTCTTCCATCCGTCTCTCTGTATTCATTTTTGTTCTGGTAGTATATAAATCTTATACTTGGGGTTTATGTTGGCTGGGTTCTTTCTTTTATTTATTTATTTATTTATCTTGTCATCTACTTTTGTTGGTCTTTTCATTTGTCTGTCTTTGTATAATTTATAAGTCTTTGGGGACCATTTGGGCTGCGCCTTCTCTTTTCTTTTTTTTTTTCCTGTATCTCTCTCTCTCTCTCTCTCTCTCTCTCTCTGTCTCTGTATTTTTTTCTTTCTTTTTGGTGGGGACTCTCAATTGCTCAGAAGCACTTCAGAGTGCAACTTAACCGCAGCACAGTTGATACATTCAGCTACATATCCCTTCAGCCAACTCTCTCCAAAATGACTAGGAGGCGGAATACTCAACTGAGGAAATATTCAGAGACTATGCCCTCTTCATCAGAGCTATTGGACATGAACATAGACAGTATGTTAGAAAGGGAATTCAGGCTAATAATTATGCAGACAATAGCTAGGATGGAGAAAGCCTTTAATGACAAAATGGAATTGATGAGCACAGAAGTGAAAGCCACCAGGAATGATGTTCACAATGTTCTCAATGAGGTCCAATCTAATCTAAATTCTCTAAAAGCTAGGGTAACTGAGGCAGAAGATAGAATTAGTGATCTGGAGGACAAACAGATAGAGGAAAAGGATCAAGAGGAAGCCCAGAACAAACAGTTTAGAAACCATGAAAACAGAATTATGGAATATATGACGCCATGAAATGTTCCAACCTCAGAATTACTGGAATACCTGAAAGGGAAGAAAAGAACGAAGACTAGAACATATATTTTGAACAAATTCTCCATGAAAATTTTTCCAATTGCAGAAATGGAACCAGCATTCATATCCTAGAGGCAGAAAGTCTACCCACAAGATCATAGAATCTAGAAAGACCTCGAGACACCTGATAGTGAAAATGGTGAATCATAATTGTAGACAGGAGCTCTTGAAAGCAGCTAGGGCAAAGAAATTCCTTATGTACAGAGAAAAGCCCATCAGAATAACGTTAGACCTGTCCCCAGAAACCTGGCAAGCCAGAAAGGGCTGGCAAGAAATACTCAAGAAATGAAATGAGAAAAATTAAGGAGTCAATCCCATTTACAATTGCACCTCAAACCATAAGATACCTAGGAATAAACCTAACCAAAGAGGCTAAGAATCTATACTCAGAAAACGATAAAGTACTCATGAAAGAAATTAAGGAAGACAAAAAGAAATGGAAAAATGTTCCATGCTCCTGGATTGGAAGAATAAATATTGTGAAAATGTCTATGCTACCTAAAGCAATCTACACATTTAATACAATTCCTATCAAAGTACCATCCATCTTTTTCAAAGAAATGGAACAAATAATTTTAAAATTTATATGGAACCAGAAAAGACCTCGAATAGGCAAAGGGATATTGAAAAAGAAAGCCAAAGTTGGTGGCATCACAATTCCGGACTTCAAGCTTTATTGCAAAGCTGTCATCATCAAGACAGCATGGTACTGGCACAAAACAGACACATAGACCAATGGAACAGAATAGAGAGCCCAGAAATAGACCCTCAACTCTATGGTCAACTAATCTTCGACAAAGCAGGAAAGAATGTCCAATGGAAAAAAGACAGCCTCTTCAATAAATGGTGTTGGGAAAATTGGACAGCCACGTGCAGAAAAATGAAATTGGACCATTTCCTTACACCACACATAAAAATAGATTCAAAATGGATTAAGGACCTCAATGTGAGAAAGGAATCCATCAAAATCCTTGAGGAGAACACAGGCAGCAACCTCTTCGACCTCAGCCGCAGCAACATCTTCCTAGGAACATCGCCAAAAGCAAGGGAAGCAAGGGCAAAAATGAACTTTTGGGATTTCATCAAGATCAAAAGCTTTTGCACAGCAAAGGAAACAGTTAACAAAACCAAAAGACAACTGACAGAATGGGAGAAGATATTTGCAAATGACATATCAGATAAAGGACTAGTGTCCAAAATCTATAAAGAACTTAACAAACTCAACACCCAAAGAACAAACAATCCAATCAAGAAATGGGCAGAGGACATGAACAGACGTTTCTGCAAAGAAGACATCCAGATGGCCAACAGACACATGAAAAAGTGCTCCATATCACTCGGCATCAGGGAAATACAAATCAAAACCACAATGAGATATCACCTCACACCAGTCAGAATGGCTAAAATCAACAAGTCAGGAAATGACAGATGCTGGCGAGGATGCGGAGAAAGGGGAACCCTCCTACACTGTTGGTGGGAATGCAAGATGGTGCAACCACTCTGGAAAACAGCATGGAGGTTCCTCAAAATGTTGAAAATAGAACTGCCCTATGACCCAGCAATTGCACTACTGGGAATTTACCCTAAAGATACAAACGTAGTGATCCAAAGGGGCACGTGCACCCGAATGTTTATAGCAGCAATGTCCACAATAGCCAAACTATGGAAAGAACCTAGATGTCCATCAACAGATGGATGGATCAAGAAGATGTGGTATATATACACAATGGAATACTACGCAGCCATCAAAAGAAACAAAATATTGCCATTTGCGACAACATGGATGGAACTAGAGCGTATCATGCTTAGCGAAATAAGTCAAGCAGAGAAAGACAACTATCATATGAGCTCCCTGATATGAGGGAGTGGTGATGCAACATGGGGGCTTTAGTGGGTAGGAGAAAAATCCATGAAACAAGATGGGATAGGGAGGGAGACAAACCATAAGTGACTCTTAATCTCACGAAACAAACTGTGGGTTGATGGGGGGAGGGGTTTGGGAGAAGGGGTAGGGTTATGGACATTGGGGAGGGTATGTGCTTTTGGGTAAATTGGAAGGGGAGATGAACCATGAGAGACTATGGATTCTGAAAAACAATCTGAGGGGTTTGAAGTGGCGGGGGGTGGGAGGTTGGGGTACCAGGTGGTGGGTATTATAGAGGGCACAGCTTGCATGGAGCACTGGGTGTGGTGAAAAAATAATGAATACTGTTTTTCTGAAAATAAATAAATTGGAAAAAAATAAAAATAAAAAAAAGCTAAAAAAAAAAGAAACGAAATGAGAAGAACATGCAGCCAATAATACTTTATCCAGCAATAATGACATTCAAAGTGGATGCAGAGATAAAGAGCTTCCAATAATAGCAAGGTTTAAAAGAGTATGTGACCATTAAATGGACAATACAATAAATATTAACGGGGGTTTTATAAAAGAGGAAAAATCCTAAGAATATCATTGAACAGAAATATAAGAAGACAATCTATAGAAACAATGACTTCACAGGTGGTGCAATGTCAATAAAAACTCCTCTCTCAATAATCACTCGCAATGAGAATGGCCTAAGTGCGCCCATAAAATGGCACAGGGTTGCCGACTCGATAAAATGACAGGACCCATCCGTATGTTGTCTACAAGAGACTAATTTCAAACGTAAGGATATATCCAGATTGAAAGTGAAGGGATGGTGAAGCATCTTTCATGCCAATGGACCTCAAAAGAAGGCTGGGATAGCGATTGTCATATCAGATAAATTGGATTTTGAACTAAAGACTGTCATCAGAGATCCAGAATGACACTACATAAACCATTGGCCAAATAATTCAAAACAAGAGAGGCTCAAATAAATAAAATTATGAATGAAATGGGAGAGATCACAATGAACACAAAGGAAGTAGAAACAATCATCAGAAGTTATTATCAACAGCTATATGCCAATAAGTTAAGCAACCTAGAAGAAATGGATGCATTCCTGGAAAACGATAAACTCCCAAAATTGAACCAGGAAGAAATTTACAACCTGAATAGACCAATTTCTATAACAAGATTGAAGCAGTGATCAAAAACCTCCCAAAAAACAAAGCCCAGGACCTGAAGGATTCCCTGGGGAATTCTACCAAACATTCAGAGAAGAAATAAGACCTATTCTCCTGAAGCTGTTTCAAAAAATTGAAGCAGAAGGAAAGCTTCCAGACTCTTTCTATGATGCCAGAATTATCCTAATCCCCAAACCAGGCAAAGACCCTACCAAAAAGAATTTCAGACCAAAATGACTGATGAATATGGATGCTAAGATCCTCAAGAAGATCCTAGCATACAGGATCCAACAGCACATTAAAAAGATTATCCACCATGACCAGGAGGGATTTATCCCTGGTCTACAGGGAGGGTACTACATTCACAAATCAATCAATGTGATAGAAAAAATTAATAAGAGAAGAGAGAAGAATCACATGCTCCTCTCAATTAATGCATAAAATGCATTTGACAAAACCCAGCATCCGTTCCTGATTAAAACACTTCAAAGTATAGGGATAGCAGGAACATTCCAAAACTTCATCAAATCTATCTATGAAAGACACACAGCCAATATCATTCTCAATGGAAAAATACTTGCAGTCATCCCGTTGAGATCAGGAACATGACAAGGATGCCCACTCTCAACACTCTTTTTCAACATAGTATTAGAAGTCCTAGCAACAGCAATCAGATAACAAAGAGAAATTAAAGGTATCCAAATTGGCAATGGAAAATTCAAACTCTCTCTCTTCGCAGATGACATGATTCTTTATATGGAAAACCCAAAAGACTCCACCCCCAAACTACTAGAACTCAAACAGTAATTCAGCAACGTGGCAGGATACCAAGTCAATGTACAGAAATCAGTGGCTTTCTTATACACTAACAAAGAAAATACAGAAAGGGAAATAAGAGAATCGATTCCATTTACTATAGCACCAAGAACCATAAGATACCTGGAAATAAACCTAAACAAAGAGGTAAAGGATCTGTATTCGAGGAACTACAGAACACTCATGAGAGAAATTGAAGAAGACACAAAAAGATGGAAAACCATTCCATCTTGGCATAACAGACATTGTTAAAATGTCTATACGGACTAGAGCAATCTATAATTTTAATGCCATTCTGAACAAAATTCCACTGATATTTTTACAAGAGCTGGAGCAAATAATCTTATCATTTGTATGGAATCAGAAGAGACCCCGAATTGGTAAGGAAATGAAAAAAAAATGGGGGCATCACATTACCAGATTTCAAGCTTTACCACAAAGCTGTGATCACCAAGAGAGATTGGTACTGGCATAAAAACAGACACATAGACCAGTGGAACAGAGTAGAGAGCCCAGTTATGGACCCTCAACTCTATGGGCAAATAATCTTTGACAAAACAGGAAAAAATATACAGTGGCATAAAGAGAGTCTCTTCAATAAGTGGTTCTGGGACAACTGGACAGCTATCTGTAGAAGAATGAAACTTGAACATTCTCTTACACCATACACAAAGATAAAGTAAAAATGGATAAAAGACCTCAACATGAAAGAGGAATCCATCAGGATCCTAAAGGAGAACATAGTCAGTAATTTCTTTGATATCAACCACAGCAACTTCTTTCAAGATATGTCTCCAAAGGCAAAGGAAACAAAAGTGAAAATAAACTTTTGGGACTTCATCAAGATCAAACGCTTCTGCACAACAAAGGAATCAGTTAACAAACAAAGAGGCAAGCCACGGAATGGGAGAAGATATTTGCAAGTGACAGTACATACAAAAGGTTAATATACAGAATCTATAAAGAACTCCTCAAACTCAACACACACAAAACAGGAAACCATATAAAAAATGGGCAGAAGACATGAACAGACAGTTATCCAATGAAGACATACAAATGGCTATCAGACATATGAAAAAATGTTCATTATCACTAAACTTCAGGGAATTCAAATTAAAACCACATTGAGATATCAACTTACACTACTTAGAATGGCCAAGATTAGCAAGACAAGAAACAACGTGTGTAGGATAGGATGTGGAGGAAGGGGAACCCTCTTCCACCATTGGTGGGAATGCAAGTTGGTGCAGCCTCTTTGGAGAACAGTGTGGAGATTCCTCAAGAAATTAAAAATAGAGCTTCCCAGTGAGTCTGCAATAGCACTACTGGGTATGTACCTGATAGATAGAGATGTAGTGAACAGAAGGGCCATCTGTACCCCAATGTTTATAGCAGCAAAGGCCACAGTCGCCAAACTGTGGACAGAACCAAGATGCCCTTAAATGGACAAATGGATGTGGAAGATGTGGTCCATATACACAATGGAGTATTATGTCTCCATCAGAAAGGATGAATACCCAACATTTGTAGCAACATGGTCGGGACTGGAAGAGATTATGCTGAGTGAAATAAGTCAAGCAGAGAGTCAATTATTATATGGTTTCACTTATTTGTGGAGCATAACAAATAGCATGGAGGACATGGGGAGTTAGAGAGGAGAAAGGAGTTGAGATAAATTGGAAGGAAAAGTGAAACATAAGAGACTATGGACTCTGAAAAACAATCTGAGGGTTTTGAAGTAGTGGGGATGGGAGATTTGGGGAACCAGGTGGTAGGTATTATGGAGGGCACGGATTGCATGGAGCACTGGTTGTGGAACAAAAGCAATGAATACTGTTACGCTGAAAAGAAAAAATAAATAAATATACCAAGGAGGGGGGAGTGGGGTATTCCTACTTTCAGATGGCTCTGTAATATTCCATCATATATATGGACCATATCTTCTTTGTCCATTCTTCTGTTGAAGAGGACCTTGACCATTTCCACAGTTTAGCTATTATGGCCATTACTTCTATGAACACAGGGGTACATATGACACTTCTTTTCAATACATCTGTTTCTTTAGGGTAAATACCCAGTAGAGAAATTAAGAATAGACCAATAGACCAATTGCTCACACAATCACCTCCTACAGAATTAGCCCCCATTTTCAGTATGAAGGAATGGGGACTGAAGGGGTGAGCAACTCTCGAGTGCTGTGTTGTAGGGTAGCTTTATTTGTAACTATTTGAGAACTCTTCTGAAATACCTGTGGCTTCTGTGAATCTATAAATCTAGGTCTCCACCTCCCTTCCTGTCTGTAGTAGTGCTCTACCTGTCAGCACACCCCTAAGTAAACAATCCCACCCCAGGTCATGGGAGTTCCAAATATCTCATAAAGAACCCTATGTTGTGGGTGTCAAGCAACAGTGAGGGAGGAAGGATGGGTCTGTACCTGGTCTGTGAATTGGCTGGTGATGTCCTGTGATGATCTATAGCCCAAAGGGTCAGCAAATGCTGGATATGGGGGAGTCATCTCACACACTACCTTCCCAAATCTGATATTTTGCTTTGGGGAAAAAAGGCTGCAACAAGGACCTTTGTCTAATGTCACTTCTTCCCTTATGCCTCTAGACTGCATATGTCCCTGCCCTTGTAGATCCCCTCCACAAACCTTCCTTCTGTCTCTTGCTCATACAATCACCTCCTACAGAATTAGCCCCCATTTTCGGTATGAAGGAATGGGGACTGAAGGGGTGAGCAACTCTGGTGTGCCAGTCAATGCAGGGCCTTGATGTTTGTGGAACCATTGGTACAGTGATCATGGTCTGATCAGCTAATCACATGAGCTCCCGAGTGATAGGAACACATAAGCAACCCATGTCCCCCTTACACTTAAGTGACCTGGACTCTACAAGCCTTCACATTTGATCTGGGAAGCATCACCCTCAAATAAGCTCAGACATCATCCATCTCATGGTTGCATGTCTCCCACTTTTCAGGTCCCTTGATGTTCATTTCAATCCCCAGAAGAAACTTCCTCATTGTTCCTATCTGTGTATGCCCAGATGCTATGAGCACACTGTCATTACTGAGCTCAGTCAGCCAAGAAGCCACAGCTCTAGGCAATTCCCCTACAATCTCAGTTGGTGTCAAATGTAGACAACAGATCACTTTCGTTTGCACCACACCTACACTCCCACTCCACATCCCTGCAGCTAAGATGGACCATAGCCCAGGAGTGGCATCCAGGAAACTCACCTTCCAACTGCATTCTTGTCCCAGTTTCCAATTTATTAGAAGGTCAGTATAGAGTCCTGGAAGTGGCCCCATTCTTCATACCCAAGCAGAAACTACAGTCTCCAAGGTGCACCTCTTCCCACCTCTCTCCCACTGAGCCTTACTCTGTGCAGACACCCATGCACCAAAAGCACCCATTGTTAATCCCACATTTCTCCCCAATTCCTGCAGTCCTTCTTTGGTAAGAATGGAGCCCACAGTCTGGTCACTCATACCATTCTGCCTCCTGCTCTGTCCCAAAACCTACTCAGCCAGACACAGGTAATCATGCCCTGCCTCTGGAATCGCTCTACTCTTCTTGCATGGTCTTGTTACATTTGTTCTTCCAAAGACAGACAGATCTGTCCTGGAACAACAGCCGTATTTCTGGCCACAGTCTGAAGCCATAACATCAGGGCCAACCTCAAATTTAGCAAAAATCTGAAAAATTGGTCTCTGCCAAAGCTTTATGCAGAAATACCTGTGAACAGACACACGGATTGTCTATTCCTTCCAATCAAAATGCTCCTAAACTTTAGTATGTCTGAACAAGTTGATGAGGACAGGCAGGTTATGCTCAATGTCAACTCTGCACGTTTAACCAACATATTCTTCGAGCAGTGGAGACCCCAACCTCGGGAGAATGTGATAGATAGTAAGGGATAGTAGCAACTATAAGACAGGCTGCTCTTTACAATCACCCAGGGGTTGTCTTTTGCAAATATGTTATTTAGAAATAATAAGTTTTGTTTATTTTATTTTTTCTAATTTTAAATGCTTTATTTGACTATTTTTCAAATTCATACCATACCATTAATTGGGGAGATGAACACATATTTCCCATATCCCCTTCTATGCCATAGTGGGTGGGCGCACAAACATTAACACTTTGGCACTGCATGTAAGGCAGAAATGTCCACGAAGACCTTCATTTGAATGAAGAAACTCTACAACTCAAGGGGCTGAGCCTGCCTCTCAGTGCACTGCTTGGCTTCTTGCTTTAAGGCCTCCACCTCTCCTTTGAAGATGTAACACTTCTCCTTCAGCTGGAAGATCTCAGCCAATGACTCCACAGTTTTCATGGCCAGGGTCTCCTCCACAATTTCCTCCAATTGTCCCTCTTCATTTTGTTCCATAAATTTGAATAAAAGTATTCAAACCACTGGACTGATTCATCTTCTATGGCATAGTGTAGTTTTCTTCTCAGGGGGAGAACTCCCCCCAAAATGAATATTGTACAGATAGCAGGCCAAAAGGACCTCAGGCTGAAGGAGATCAAAAGTAAGAAGAAACATGAATACTCACTTTTCTGCAAAGGTGAAAAACATACTACCATAGATTTTTGAGGCAAGTTGGCATCTTAGTCCCGTGCTGTCCTGGGATGGAGGGCTGATAGTTTGGAGGTTCCCAGATCTCCATGGCTGCATTGGACAAATCAGTTCAATTCTTAGCAGGTTTGGAGGTCACATAATCTCATGCCAGCTGGAAAGCTGAGTGTTAGAGTGTTCTGCACTTTGGGGAGAAGTAACGATATGTTTCCAAGGAAACATGCTGAACTTGCTGTCTGGTTGCTTTCTTGGCCTAGTGCAGAGCTTTATTAGTCTTCAGGTCCTTGGGAACACAGTGAAATTGCTGTCAGGTGCCTGATAGGCCTATTAGACAGCTCAATTATTGGTCTCCAGTTCCAAGGGCATATGGTGAACCCCGCTTGGCCTAGCACACAGCTGATTTTTTGGTCTATTCAGTCAAGTGCCCATGGTAAGTCTGCTATCAACATTCCTAATTGCTTGAGCACAGAGCTGAATTGTTGGTTTTGAGATCCAAGATACCATGGTGCACCTGATTACCAGATGCCTATGTGGCATATCAGACAGCTGAGTTTGTCTCCAGGTACAAGGGCACATGGAGATCCTGCTCCCCGGGTGTCCGCTTGGCCTATCAGACAGCTCATTTTTTGGTCTCCTGGCCAAAGGGCACATGGTGAGCCCACTATTTTTCTGGTTGGCCTGGGGCAGAACTTTGTGTTTCTTATTGCCATTAAAGAACACATGGTGAGCCTGCTATAAAGGTTCCCTCTTGGCCTATCAAAGGACCTTAGTTTCAGGTCCAAGGGTACATGGTGATCCCACTCTCAAGGTATGTGCTTGGCCTAGATGAGGGTTCTTTTACTGGTCACCAGGTCCAAAGTCTCATGGAAAGCCTGCTATCCAAGTGGCTGCTTGACCTAATAGAGAGCTGTGTTGTTGGTCTTGAGGTCCAAGGGCACATGGTAAGCCAGCTGTATAGGGGCCTGCTTGGCCTAGTAGAGACCTCACTGTTTGATGTCCAGGTCCAAGGGTACATGTTGAGCCAAATGTGAAGATTCCCACTTGGCTTGTCACAGGGCTGTATTGTTGGTCTACAGATCCAAGGGTGACATCCTTATCCAATTGACAAGGAGACTGCTTAACCTAGCAGAGAGCTCAGTTTCTTGTCTCCAGGTCCAAGGGCACACAGTGAGCCTGCTGTCAATGTGTGTCCTTGGCCAAGCTACGAAAAGAGTTGTTTGTCTTGAGGTATAAGGGCCTATGTTGAGCTTCCTGTTTGGGTGTCTGCTTGGCCTAGTACAGACCTGGTATTGTGGCTTCCATGCCCATGGGCCCATGATGAGCCAGCTGTGAAGCTGTCTCCTTGGCTTGTCACAGAGGGAAATCGTTAGTCTCCAGGTCCAAGGGCACCCAGTAAACTGACTGTCAGCATGCCAGTGTAGCCCATTACACAACTCAGTTGTCATTCACCTGGTCCAAGGACACATGCAAAGCCTGTTGCTAAATTGGCCACTTGGCCAAGCAAAGAGCTGAGTTGCAGATCTCCAGATCCAGGTGCACACAGTGAGCCTCCTGTCTACGTTTCTGCTTGTCCTGTCCCAGGTCTCCTTTCTTGGCCTCAATGTCCAATAGCACAGGTTTAGCCCACTATCCAGGTGCCTGCTTAACCCACCAGACTGCTCATTTATTGGTCTCCAGGTCCAAGGGCACTTGGTGAGTCCTTTGTCAAGGTGTCCCCTTGGCCTGGCAAAGAGCTGAGTTGTTGGTCTCAAGGACTTGGGCACATGGTAAGCCACGTGTCTAGATGGCTGTTTGGCTTAGCCCAGAGCTTTATTATTGGTCTCCAGGTCCAAAGGCACATGGTGAACCATCTGTCCAGGTGCCTGCTTGGCCTAGTAGGGACCTGATTTTGTGGTTTCCAGTTCCATGGGCCCATATTGAGACAGTTGTTAAATCACCTTCTTGGCTTATCTCAGAGCTGCATTGTTGGTCTCCACGTTCAAGGGCACATGGTTAGCCCACTGTCAACATGCCTTCTTAACCCACGAGACAGTTCAGTTGTTGGTCTCCAGGTCCAAGGGCACATGGTAATCCCACTGTCATGGTGCCTGCTTGGCCAAGCAAAGATCTGAGTTGTTGGTTTCCAGGTCTAAGGGCACAAGGTGAGGCTCAAGTCCAGTTATCTGCTTGACCTAGCCCAGGGCTCCTTTTTTGGGCTTAATATCCAAGGTACCATGGTGATCCCACTGCCAAGGTGTCTGCTTAGCTTACCAGACAGCTCACTTGTCAGTCTCCAGGTCCAAGAGCACATGGTGGACCTGCTGTCCAGGTCCTTGCTTCGTGTAATTGAAAACAGATTTGTTAATCTCCATGTCCATGGGAACATGGTGAGATGGCTCTTCAAGGTGCCTGCTTGACCTAGCAGACATCTGAATTGTTGGTCTCCTAGTCCATGGGCACATGGTGAGTCTGGTGTCCAGGTGCCTTCTTGGCCTAGTGGAGAGCTAAGTATTTATCCACTGGGTACAAAGACCATGGTAATGTTTCTGTTGAGTTGAATCATTTTACCGATACCAGCTGGGATGCAGAATCCATGGTTTCTTGGCACTTGGCAAAACTGTTCTATGGAATTCTTTGTCTTGTGCTGTACTTGGCCTTCCAGGTTGAGGTATGGAGAATCCCTGTCCACCCAGTGCCTTTGTGACTTATCTTCCCAGTGTCAAATGGAATCAGAAGCCTCCCAGTCTTTGGGTTCCTGGGAGGTGCTGTGTCCTGAGGTCTGAAAGTCTCTTTGTTAGGCTGTGTTTCAGGACTGATGGTTTGTGGCCTCTGGGTTAGCCAGGTTTCTGGAAATTATTTTGTGCACTGCTGAGATGTTCAGACAGTCCATGAAATAAGTGCCAGTGCTCCAAGGACTAACATTGCATATAGAGATGTGGTGATTCTTTTTCCCAGTACCTACTTGTATAAAATCCCCCCTCTGCCTGATGTTTCCAGATATTCCACATATTGTGCAAATCTGGGTTGGCTGGATGTTTAGAGCACCCATGTGCCCTGTGCTGAGCCAGGTTGGAGGGCTTCAGAGTAGTAGTGTGCCAAATGTTCCCTCAGGACATGGACTCAGCTTTTCTCTACTGAAGTTACATATGGCCCCAGGGGTGTGGGACCCAGCTGTCAGATAATCCATGGTATCCTGATAGACAGTGTCCCACTCCCACATGCCAAATGAGAATGTTTCCCTGAGGACCTGAGCCAGCCTCACAGTGTGGAATGTGTCTAGGTTTTTCCATGTATGGGTATGAGGATTCTCTGGACCACAGAGGTGCAGAAACGTAGGTGCTAATATGATGGTGATGTGTAGAGTATTGGAGAGGGCAACAGCCGGAAGTTTGGGTAGGGGGCTTGTCATGGTGAGGGGCAGGGAACAGGGCAGAGAAGTCGAGGAAGAGAAGGAAGAGTTGTGGCTGAACTGCCATCTCTATCTTCACTGGAGCCTAGGCTGTTGCCAAGTTTTTATAACCACCTTGGGACACCAGAATGCCTTTATGTGATGTCACCACCATGGAATGTCACCACCATGCCCTGGTCAATCACCAGGGATTTCTCAGATTGGCATGATTCTGATGACCAACGACAAGCCATGTCAACTGGCCAATTACTGATGGATTTCTCAGTGACACCCCTGACTGATATCATCACCTGGAAACCATGTTTTAAAGGAAAAGAGTTAAACTGTGCTTCAAGTGGAAAATTATATATTTGGGTTCTATTTACAGTGATGGTTATAAATATTGCAAAGTACATTTGCCACACAAAGGCACCATTAATTAAAAAATTGACATACATATTAATGAAGACATGGGCCATTAGACTGCATGAAATATCACAGGTGTACGTAAGTCAGACAACATGGCAATAGAGAAATAGTTACTCTCAGCTCATCCAAAAAAGCTTAAATATAAGTGGAGAATATGGTAGACATTATGTTTAGGACATCTTACCACAGTATACCTAAGCCTGGAAGGTATGAATATGTGTCACCAGTAAGGATCTGCTTGACAATATCATAGTGGCATTCAGCTTTCATAGACCGGGAACAACAAAATCCGTCCTGTCACCAGGTTCACAGTTTTCATATCCAGCATCAAATGAGAGAATTCTGCGGGGAAGAATTAAATTTTTCTCTGCCCTCAAATACAATTACATACTTAGTAAATCATTCTGAACACTCAAGAAATCAGTCAAATGTGTGATCATATAAATGTTACAAGGCTACAAGTAGAAAAGTGACCACTATTTCGAAGGCAGGAGGATGGAGACTTGAATTTAATGTGGTATAGCTGAGGATACAGTGGAGGGGAGGGAGTCTTACTCAGAAAGGTGCCACAAAGTATTATAAATAGCTGGGTGCAAAAGCAGAACATTTTAAAGTCTGGATAAAGAAGATGTGGTTCATAGATAGGAAGGAATGTTAATCAGCCTCGCCAAAAACTGAAATATTGTCTTTTGTAAGGATGAGGATGGAACTGGAGGGTATAATGCTAAGGGAATAAGTCAGTCACAGAAAGCCAAATGCCATATGATTTCTATCATAAGCGTAATATGAGAAACAAGACCAATGGACATAAGGAAAGGGGAGAAAAAATAAAACAAGATGCATATAGGGAGGCAGGCAAACCATAAGAGACTCAACAACTAGGGAACAAATTGAGGGTTGTTGGAGAGGAGGTAGCTGTGACATGGGGAAACTGGGTGATGGGCATTACAAAGGGCATTTGATGGAATGAGCTCTAGGTATTATATGGAAATGATGCATCCCTAAATTGTACCCCTGAAACTTAAAAAAAAAATAATGTTTTCAGGAGAATTGCATAGCTTTTCCCCACCAGCACATAGGAATTCCCCATAAATTACTTGTTGAAAGAGGTAGCTGCTAGGTGGAGCCCTCTCATCCTTCTGCCCATCCACACGCTCTAGATCTCAGGGGAGAGATTAATAAGAGCAGAGAGGTACCCTCGGAAAATGGGAGGAAATGGGCTTCCCTGTGTGAGCCATTAAGAGAAGAAGAGCATGTGGCCTGGGACTGACCACCAACCAAAGGGGCACACAGGAAAATCTGCCAACAGAAGATGAAACAGAAATCTGCAAAGAAGTCAACTAGAAGTAAATCACCACAGAAGTGAAGAGGGGGGTCTCCCCAGGAGACCAGTTACCTTTCACCCCTAGACTGGTCAAGTGAGGATAATTCCAGCTGGATTGCCCTTGGGTTTCTGTCACTCTCAGACAAACCCATTCCTGTTATATTTGTATACTTTATGACTCATAATTATTTTCTGTAGCATAGTTGACAAACAATAATTTGTTAATGTCAGGTGAACATTATAATGATTGGACAAGTTTTTACTTTATATTATAACGATGAGAAGTGTAGCTACCATCAGTCAACTGAGACACCATTCCAATACAATTGTCATATTCCCTGTGCTGTGCCTTTCATCCCCATGACTTACTCAACCCACAATAGAAAGACTGTGTACCCTACACCCCTTCACTTATTTCTTCCATGCCCCCCTCCACTCCTTTCTGAGAACCATCTCTTTCTTATCTATAGTGACATTCTGATTGTGCTTTGTATTTGTTTATTCATTTGTTTTGCTTTTCAGAATCTAGACAGAAGTGAAATCCTATAGTGTTTGTCCTTCCTGTCTTACCTATTTCACTTTAGTGTATGCTCTCTGAGTCCATCAATGATCCAAAGGACATAAATCCCATCCTATTCTAAGGCTGAGTAATTTTCCATTTCCTCTAGGTTGCTTACCTTATTGGCCTATAGTTGTTGGTCATAATTTCTGATGGTTGTTCTTATTTCCTTGGTGTCAGTCATGATCTCTCTACTTTCATTCATAATTTTATTAATTTGGGAACACTCTCTCTTCTTTTGGAATAGTTGGGCCAGTGATTTATCACTCTTCTTGAGTCTTTTAAAGAACCAGCTGCTAGTTTTGTTATGTGTTCTGTATCTCTAGTTCCAAACTCATTGATCTCTGCTTTAATCTTGATTCTTTCCCTGTCTTTGTGTGGAAACAAGGGCATGCTGCTTGGCCCCTGAGAAAGGTAGGCCAAGACTCCCAGAGGGGAGGGGCATCCGGAGCATTCTGGTCTCACACACAGACGCCTCCTTGGCGCACTAGATAGGCTCAGGCCAGTGCTCATGTAGGCCATCAAGTATTTCTTCACACCTACAGGTGGTATTTCTTCACACCTACAGGTGGAAAGTTAAAGGGATCAGGGCGACTGATACCAGCTCCCTGCATTGGAACCACACTGAGGTCCTTTGGGGAAACCCTGGGCATCCACAGAGAATCTGTGTTGTGGCGTCCTCCTCCTTCCCTCACCGGGGACTATCATCCACCCAGCATAAGCAGAGACCCTCCCATCCACACTACCCTCAGGGCCAACGGGACAGCATGCTCTCTTCCAGATGAAGAGCAGAGGTGCCAAATCACAACGTCATGAATCTTGTCATTCATCCAGAATCTCTTTGTGAGAACAGATGGGGAAAGTCCCCAGCATCTGAGGAAGAAATGCACCATTTGGACTCTTGAGTATTTTTATTTTGTCATTTTCCAGTGGCTTCTACCTTGTGTTTCCCCTTGCAGTACTACTGAAAATATCAAAATAATTGTTGCTCCAAGAATACACGTCAGCCATCAGATCTACCCAGAAATCAGATCGTAAGTGCCATATAGATGGGATGTCCTCAAATCTTCTTAGTGGGATGCAGTCTGAAGTCTCAACTAGCTTGGATGACCCAGGAACTAGGAAACTGCCAACTTCCAGGGTAAGAAGGAACCTGAAGCAGGGATGGTAGGAAAACACACTTGGATCATTGATGTTTTCCTGTTAGAATGATGGCAGAAAAGAGATGGAGGAGAATTCTCAATGAAGATTCATAACAAAGGAAGCTTTGCTAAGAGAGCCACTCTGAAACTCGAGTTTGAAGGATAATCAGGAAGGAAATCATAGGGCCATCTCCTGTTTCAAGTATCTGAGCACTGTGAACTTTTGACTTCTGGCACAAGGACCTTCTCATTGGGAATCCACCACAACCTGGTACACATCCTTTTACTCTGGACTGAAAGAAAGACAAAGTAATGCCTGTTAGCCGCCAGCACTCATCATCATTCTTTCAAAACAAGTGCCTGTGCTTTTCCTCGTGAACCTGTACTCCCTGCTCAAAATCAGTAGCACACCTGATTTCTCTCCATGCTGTGTCTCCCAGATGATGGTCCATAAATCCCTAAACAAAAATGTCATTTTTTGCTTCTTTCTTTCCCAGCACCCACTTCTTGACTGACACAATGATGCACCAATGCAAAGGACCATGTGAGGCTATTTGTACATTGTCAGGTCATGGCAAACTTCAGAGAAAACAATTAAATGCTGAAGTCCACCTCACCTTAAATTCAGATTTCTGAAATTGATGTGTTCCCAGTTTGGTCTTTTCAGAAAAATTCTTTCCGATGAACCAGCCCTGGGTGTCAGAATTGAAATGTCTATTTTGACAGAACATCAGAAATCCATGCAATTTCCTCCATCGTAGTCTATAAGGTACTCTAAATAGCTATACTTTTTTTTTCACACCACCACCACCAAGAAAACCCTCACCAAGTCGTAATCTCCAATTAACTGTTATCTGACATTTGCCAAAGTGACAGAGATTACTTGATATTGTTCAAAATTAATTCCTTAAAAGTACATATGCTCATAAGATTCTCAAGAATTTTTCCAAAAATGTGCCATAAAAATAATCGATTTAGATATCAATTAGATAAAATGGTATAATTGTGTTACCTGAGGCAGCATGACAATTGTATTGTCATGTATAAATGTGTGCTGTTACTCGGGGTTTTGTTTTCCTCCCATAGTATTATGTTGCATAAATCTTAAAATATTTTTATTTACGTTTCATTTTTATTAATGTGTTTATTTATCATGTAAGATTTGTACTCACTTCTTTGCCAAAGACATAGAGCTCACATTTGGCAGAGCGGCGGCAGGCTGAAGCAGCGGGAGAAGTAGGCTCTCCTCCCCTGAGCAGGGAGCACTTGGGCTCGATCCCAGAGCCTGGACCTGAAATGAAAGCAACTGCTTAAGCAACTGAGAAACCCAGGTACCCCAGGTAGAAACTATTTTAAAGATATCACGTTATATTTGCTGCCTGCAAATGCCTATTTCCCCTGGGATTCTTCCAAGGAGTTCTGAATTGTCACTTTCCAAGAGACCACACAGCAGTAGCCAGTCCTGCAGGGACTTACAATGGTTGTGGCCCCAAGCATGCCAAGCTCCAGGGAGTACAAGGATAAGGGTTGAAGCCAGCAGAGAGGTTTTGGGTCCAAACACTCCAGAGTGCACAGACTGATCTCAGCAGCCAAAACAGGCCTGCCCAGATGTCACCAGCCTCATCCTCTGTGTACATGTAAGGACACCACGCATGCATGCCATGTATGCAGGCCCCAGAGGCGCCATCCAGTGGTCGAGACAACCCACTGTCCACAAAGTGTGACCCTCCCTGCAGACAGGAAATTGAGGATGGGTGGGAGGCAAGAGGGAGGTCAGTGCACCAAGGGCCTTTCAAATCAGACACTCACGGGAATCCAGTGTTTTCAAAGAGTAACTCTCTGTCCCCTGCAGAAAAGGGCACCTTGCGATCCAAATTAATGCAACTCACTGGAAAATGACAGACATATGTTTGTATCCTTAGCTCATGGCTCAGGCAGTCTTCCCCACAGACAATATTAGTAACTGTCACCCTTGGCTCCAAGGGGCTCCTGGAAGGAAAACAAGCCCTTCCTGGGGAGGAGAGCCCTGCAGGAAGTACTTTTTTTTTCTACATATTTTACTTATTTGACACAGCAGACATGACTTGGGTGAGAGGCAGAGGGAGAAACTTTCCCCCCTGAGCAGGGAGCCTGATGTTAGGTTTGATGCCTGGACTCCAAGAGCAGTACCTGAGCCAATGGCCAATACTTAACCCACTGAGCCATCCAAGAACTCCTAGAGAGACTTTGTGAAACGATATCTTATAAATATGAGTTTTACAGAGTAGCAGATGTAAAATGAACATTTAAGTCTCCTATGTGCCCTCAGATATATCTTTTTTAATTAAAAAAAAGTTAGTTAAATATAGTGCATCTTTGCTTTCTGCAGTAGAATTCAGGGACTTGTCACTTATATCCACCACTCAGAGCTGATCACAAGAAGTGCCTTCTTCAATGCCCGTCATCCATCGAACTCTCCCCAACCCACTTCCATCCATGACCCCACAGTGTGCAGGGATGCCTACACTCTGAGAGTTCTGACATGAATCTTCACAATGGTGACCTGATGACATGCACCCATCCTTCCGTTTCAACTGCCACCACTTGCAGTTTGGTGAACAAGTGTAAAGGTCCCCATGATGGGAAATCTCAACTTCTGTTCTATGGGTATGTGCCTATCAATTTTCTGAATTCTCTTCTCTCAGATTGGCTGTCTCACTTTTACAGAGACTAGGTTCTTCTCTTCTGGTTTTCCTTTCCACCCTCTGATTTCTCCTCCTCGTTCGATGCCTGTATTTGTTAGTTTTTCTGTGTTATTTCAGTATGACTTCTTGGTGAAGCTTTCTTCCTTAAATAACTTATATGTTCAGAAAACCGTACTATTTCTGAATGTCAATTTCAGACACAGTCATACAGTGAACACACACAGGTCACATGCCACTCTGTTGTCCCTGGATCAAGAGAAACTTGGTGTGACCCAGGCAACACATTTGAGGGAGAGGAATTGCCGGTCACTTCTTCTCAGTGGAGATGACAAAATCAGAGAGGAACAGTCATCAGTCAAAATTCAGCTGTTTTTAGAAGGATAGACACCGGAAGATATCGGGGTGTTTTCATGGGTTGATGTGGAGGCTTTCCCGGGCCATCTGCATGATGCTTTGCAGTGGATGAAAATGGACTGTGACACCGGGTGGGTGGAAAGAACACTTGGCAGCTGAACAGTGGACTGTCTGTTGGTCTCAAAGATACTTCTGGGTTGGGTTCCTAAGGTCCAGCCTATGGAGGGAGACAGGAGACTGTAAGTTTATTAGACAGTCTCCTAAACCTATAGTCTCCAGAGGAGATCAAGAGACCTGCGAGTAGACACAGGATGTTGGGGAGGAATGAGAGAGTAGGGAGGAAATCACTCCAGCCAGGGTAGCCTCACTTCCATCCAGGCTCCTCAGAACAGTCCTCACATCAAGAGTAGTCCATTCAGCATCATACATCTCCTTCCTTAAACCAACTATTCCCAGCCCAGAGGGCCATCACCATGTTAACTCTTACCATGAACTGCTCCTCAGGATTGGCCAGCGGGAGGCAAGTGAATTCTCGGCAGGGTCAGTGTGATAGTTGGGAGAGGAATGATCTGGAGTTTGAATCAGCTTGGGAGCCAAACAGAACACCAGTAGCAGTGGGGATCCATTGGCCTTCAGGAAGGCCATGGGTGACAGTGCTGACCTTGCAAACAGGTGGGAGAACATGGCCAATGCTACACATTCCTGGTTGTTCACTAGGGCTCCATTTGTAAGAAACTGTTTCATTTTTTACGTCAGGGCCCCAAACACAGAGGTGACTGAGGACTGAGTCTGGTCTCATGGCACTCCGTCTCCCCTAAAGAAACACTGGCAAAGGGGAATTTGAGATTGTGAGGGCAGCTCTTGGTTCAGGGGTTCAAAGTGTTTTCTCAGGGGCACTGGGTGGTTGTCAGGGGTTTGGGGATCTCCATCCACAGGGAAACAATGACATTCCTGTCCCAGATACATCCCTCATCAGGGTGGCAACTCTCGACAGTCCCTTTACCACTCTACATTTCAGTGACTTCCACTGTGAAATGGGGCTTCCAACCTGTTTCCACTCCCATTGGTGCTGCTGTGGAGAGGACAGGAGAAAGATACATGGATTCTCTGCTGACTGTAAAGCACCATTCTCATGTGAAGGATAATGAGGGGGCTTCCATCCTCCCATACAGTGGAGCCATCCCAAGTCCCATGTCTGGATTCACCCACAGCCAGCTGTCTAGCTGATTCCCTAGGCAATATGTTCCTCAACACCTACGTAGCAACTGGGAAGCATCCCCTTCGTTCCTATGTCCCAGGGGCTCCTTGTGGTAAATTACTTGGGACACCCTGATGGCACACTAACGTCTAGGCCGGAGGACAGAGAAACCGGGCACAGAGAGCTCTCAGGGATGCTCTTGGGTAGGTGTGGCTGCTCAATGGGATGTAAACCCAGGCCATCAGCCATGCTGACTGTGCTCTGCTGCATTTCTGTAATGTCTATGCTAAATACAAGCAGTTGCCCACAGAACCTGTGGTGTGGGAGGGGGCGGAATTTAGAGCACAGCACATGGTGACATCTTCCTAAGTTCCACCTGGAGGGAGAAATGCCTGCTGGCTAGCTGGAGAATAGGGGGAGGAGATGGTTGGACTAGAAGTATAGAATGTCAAATTCCGGGCACCTGGGTGGCTCAGTGGGTTAAAGCCTCTGCCTTCGGCTCCGGTCATGATCTCAGGGTCCTGGGATCGAGGCCCATATAGGGCTCTCTGCTCAGCAGGGAGCCTGCTTCCTCCTCTCTCTGCCTGCCGTTCTGCCTACTTGTGATCTCTGTCTGTCAAATAAATAAACACAAATCTTAAAAAAAAGAATGCCAAATACCCCTATGGTCTTCTGACAACAAGATGCCAACACTGTTCTCCATTTCTATGTGTCACCCAGCAATCTCTGTGGAGCATCCTCCTGAGAATATGGAGGCACCCACAAACATGCCAGCCCCTCCACATCCACCCAAGAGGAAAGTTCGGTTCCTCCTCCAGGATCAGGTTTACCCCATCAGGGACACCCAGGAAGGTACCTTGGATATTGACTCATTACGTTGATTGGAGACACAATTTTCTACTCAGTAACACAGACATAACCGGAGCTTTCAAAACGCTGAGACACAATTTCCTATGATTTCACTGGTATCAGTTTCCTTCTATGCCGTCCATCAGCATTAAATCCAGAAGTCAAGATGGAATTCTGATTCAAACTGGATCCAAGGGACACAGGAAAAAAGTGTCTACTAGCTGAAGGGATGGATCTTAGGTCTTTTTGGAACACAGGTCCATATAGCTCTCTCCAGGAAACATGATTCTTAGAGGTATAGGGAGGAAGAGGCTATGTTTTCCACCAGTAACACTGAACATAACAATGGAACAGAATATGAAGGTTTCATGACCCCCCCCATCCACTTCCGTCCATTAGCCACATCTTACAAGAGTGTGCTAGGTACCTTTAAAAGAACAAAACCACCTCACATTTGGGGAACTAAAGTACCCAGTACATTCCATGTGTTTACCGTTCTACAAATTGGGCAAATGCATTCTGTGATGTCTTCTCATTCTGGAAACAGAAATCTGTGCACAAATGTCTAAGACAGCTGGGCTCCCAATAGCCATAGACAGGCACAGCCCCCAAATCCATCATGGAGGAAAGGACACATTAAATGGCATACATATGCATCATGGAGTGCTATTCAAGCATAAGAAGAAACAAAAGTTTCCAATATTTTAGGAAATAGATGGGTAGTGGAAACCTAACACACATTGTGAGAGCATGCACACAAGGAAAGAGTTACATTACATAATCCCAGGCTTTGAGGTCACTAGGGTAGGGACATTCGTAGACCCAGTAAATGGAAAGTACAGTGCAGGGAGGAAAGGGGGACGGCCGGTCATGTTGTCATGGGTACAGAGGTTCCATGAGATAGGATGGCAAAATTTTCCACGTAGATGGCAGTTCTGTCTACAAAGCATCAGGCATGTGAGCAGTGTCACTGAACATACATGTACTAACAAATACAACCGTCAATACTACTTAGATTCCATCACCAAAAAACCCACTACTCCAAGGCAATAGAGAACCAATAGGGTCACAGCAGAGATGCAGGGAAGACAGCTGAACTGGCCCCATGACCATGTGAAGAAGTGGCAAGCTGGCTTGGCTTCACAGTGGGCAGAAGGGTTCAGGGTACTGCGCCCTGAAACACAGTGTACCTTGAGTGTTTCCCAGATTGACTCTGATGCTCAGGTCAAAAGCCACTGATCACCCCCCCATTTGAAAGCTAATGACCCATTTACCTTTTCCATCCTTCTACCCCCCTCTGTGTTTCTATGTACACCAAGGACGTTGGCCCAGCAGCAGGTCAGGCCTTGCTTGGTCACTCTCACATCCATTCACTCTGGCCCCCCATACACATCAAGCAGAGTTAACTCCCGAGGCATTCCTGAGTAGTGAAGCCAATGTCCTGACAGCTCTTCTGTGTTCTCGTAGATCCTGTAGAGGGCCAGTCCAATGACCTTCTTAGGGACTGGACAGAGGATGGTGTCCCACCTCTCTCTGAGGTAAGCTCGCCTCTCTTTCTAAGAGACTGAAATGTTCCTTCCTTGATTTCTTCCATCAATGGAGGATGAAAATCTGACACTTTACCTCTCAGGGGAAGGGAGCAGCAGTCTCCCCTCGTGGAGTAATGCTGGTTCCAACCTCTTATGGACAGTGGGCCCAAAAAGGGTGATGACACAGGACAGCCTCAGTTACAATTGCGATGAGATCAAACAACTTCTTCATCAGAAAAGGTTTCTACTAGAAAAAGAATATTCTATCTGTTGATCAGAAAGGACTTCGGAGATCTGCCAAGAAAAGCTCCAGAATGATTCCAAGTGTCCTCTTTAACTCGGGTTGGGGGACATGGAATCAACCATGGAACCTCATCCAATTAACTGCCTGAAGTCCTCCCCAAACCAAAGAGCTGGCCCAACAGCGTACAGGATGCTGGGATCCTCACTATGTTTTCTTTTTCCCAATCACAGGTAGACGCTGGGAGGAATGACAGCTGTATGTATTTAAGAGCAACAGGATCTGGGAGAAAATCTAGAATACAAAGATGCCTTCCCCTGATTCTGGGTTCCAACAAGGAATGGGGGTTGGGAGATACTGACTGAGACTGTCTAGTGAGGCATGCTCACCACGTTGTACAGGGCCTGGAAGACCTAGTACATATGGAAGGGTGATTTGTGTACATGTTGGATGAAGGCCCTGTGTGTGTGGCTGCATGGTTGTGTGTCTGTCTGTGTCTATGTGTTATGCTTGTGAACACAATTGTGTGCCTTTCTCAGGAGATCTTTCTCACACTTTCATCACATTCAAAGTGTCACCCTGACAAAACACTCTCATCACCCTGGCACACTTTACATACTCCTTCCCCTGCTCACCATAGATGTACCAGGAGGATGTTTCTGTTTGCTTTTCTGAGATGGCCATGGCTTGGAGATGAATGATCCAAACCCTTGACCTCCTACTTGGAAAGCCAAGATTTGAGCTCAGGTTTCAATATGAAAGTTGCTCTGGGCTACACACCTGTGTTAGTCCCTCAGCCAGGGGGTTATGATGTACCATAGGTGCTAGTTAGCAAAGGGGCACCAGCATCTGTGCATACAGCCAAAAACCTAGATTCTATGAAGGTTCCTGAAAAGACCCATCATGACACAGTGGCTTCCAAGGTCACAGAAGCTGGGGCAAGGATAGAAGCCCATGTTAAAGATTACAGCCTTGTCCCTGGACTCACAGGCACAGAGAAAAGCCACATCCTCGTGCTCAAGCCCTTAATGCTGGAAAGTTTGTGGACCCATGGAGGACAGAATAGGGCAGCATTAGTCATAGCCAGTCTCAATATGTACACACGACCAACAGCAGAAAAGCATAACAGACGGAATTTAGTGTACTTGATAAGATTTCTATAAGCCTCAGGAAGGATCAAATTCTCTAAGCACACACTCACATACCACTGGCAAACAGGAAATCAAGGTCAAGCTTGGTTGGAAGCTTTGGACCCAACATTCCGGGGGCAAATCTCCTGCAAAGCCGGCCTAGAGCGTGTCATCACACATTCCAAGAGGCCTTTGTGTAAGGAACTTCCCACTGGTCAGAAAACCTGGCAGGGTTTGGACAGTCACTGTCTTCATCGCAAACACACACTCATGGAACAGCTCAAGAATAGTGGAAGGGATACATCAAACTCATCGATGGTGCCACCTGTTTATGTAAGCTATAATGTCAGTTTTCTCCAGCATTGTAATGGGATTTTCTGAAGACAAATGATGAGTGAAGCAAACCACTAGGCTTCTTTTCTGAGGGTTCAATTCAGCCCAGCAAGCAAAGCTGCTTTTTATGCTGTGCAAAGTCTTAGAGACGTGATGCATATAGTCATAGTATATGGGGATCTTGGGCCCAGAACTGATGTCCAAAGAAGCAGCGTGTGACACCTTTGTGGCACGTCAGTCAGGAGAGGTTATGGGACTTGGTCCTCACACAGAAGCCAGGTTAAGGTTCACATGTATTGGACTGACTCTTTGACTTTGATCGGGCTCATTTTAGCTAGAAAGACAAAAACCTTCTCATTTCCCTTCTGCTCATCTCTCATCCCTTCTTCTCTGCACCTAGGAGAAGGTCCATCAGCAGTCTGTACCTCCTATGCACACACACACACACACACACACACACACACACACACTCCTCTCCTGTCTCTTCCATACAAACTCCCAGCCTACTTCCTGAGCAGCCACAGCAGTGTCCTCACAGTGCCTCTGTATCCTCCTAGCTCCCGCCGAGGACCTGATGGAAGAGCTACCCATTTTGAGGGCAAGGGAATAACACCAACTCTCCTCAGGTAAACCCATTTTTCTTCAAGATTTTATTTGTTTGAAAGAGAAAAATACAGAATAAGAGAGAGAGAGACAGACAGACAGAGCATGATAGTGCAAGCAGGGGGAGTAGCAGATGGAGAGGAAGAAGCAAGCTCCTTTTTTGAGCAGGGTGCCCAATGTTGGGCAACATCCCAGGACACAAGGATCAGGTCCTGATCTGAAGGCAGAAGCTTCAATGTCTGTGTTGCTCGGTCCCCTCAGTAAAGTCATTTTGTGCTTCTGAGGGACAACCAGTGTTTTATTTCTCTTTCCATGAATATCTGAGCATGTACATGCCAGAGGGGAGAGACAATTTCCTTGGTGCTGAGAGCCTGCAGTGAGTTTATATCAGTAAGGACACCATATTTAGAGGGGCACTGAGAAAACACCACCACCATTCCTTAAGCAATGGATGGTCATGAGCATTTTCCACCAGGTCATTCTGTCTATGGAAAATAGCTTTGATTTGAGTTGCTGAAGAAAATAGACTTGGGAGATTTGACATTCCAAGCTGGAGCCTTTTCTGGGGGTCATTTTCTCCTTCTCTGGATCATAAACTCAATGACTGCATTGCATATGGCTTGCTTCTGACACCAAGAGCACATTGATGAGTGCACATGGTGTGCACAGGATGCTTGGATCCTCACCGTGTTTCCCTTTCTCCAACTCTAGGAGGCAGCAACTGCAAATGGACCATGTACATATTCTCCCATAAGTCACTTTTGCGGGACAGATCTAGCTGAAGAACAAGGTAGGGCTTTGTCTCCTCATTTGGTCTGGAGGGCTTCCTCCATTCTGAGTTCCTGCTCAGAACCGAGGCTAGGGCGTACTGAACAAATGGAGTGTCCTGTAGAAAACCAGGACCCTGTGCTACAGTCCCTGCAAACCAGTAGGTCATTCAGGTGGTGTGCTTGGTGCATCTGAGGGTTCAGGCTTGTTTTTGTGTGGGTCAATGCAACGGGACTGGGCCTGTGGGGGTGATGAGTGCCTGTGTTTCATCAGAAGACATCTCCCCCTTCATGGAGTTCAGGATATGGGTCAAAGTTTCAAAGCCAAACCTCTTTCATCCTCACTGCATACACCCACCTAGGACACCACATTCCTCGCTGACCACAGTTACACCTGGAGGGTTGCTTAGGATTCCCTTTCCTCAAACAGGGATGGGGTGAAAGGAAGGGTCACACATCTGTCCTAGCTGGGGACATTTCTCAGACAGGGTCAAAACACAAAAGAGTCATAACCTACTGTAGTCTACCAAAACATCATCACCAGCCTTACAAAAATGCTCACATCTTGAATGCACAGAGGGAAGGCTCACTGGCAAATGGCAACTGCGAGGAAAGCCTCATCTTTAGCTTGACACCAGATAAAATTTCCTGACAATTTACTACAGGGCCAGGTTAGCGAGTACCCTTCTCTTGCCTGGCCTCTGCTATCTCATGAAATTGCTGGTTCCTGATTGAGGACAGGTTGGGGGAGTCCTGGGAAACTGGGTCCCCCTGACTCAAAGGACACACCCACATACCACAGGAAAGGAAGACTGGGAAGAATAAGCACTTTGAGGATGGGGATTCTTTTGGAATGCACAGATGTCAGGACATAGAAATCCTGTGTCTTTGGTTTTCCTGACCATGCAGGTCTCAGGAACAAATAGAAACCTCTAGGGTACTTGTGCTTCCATTGAATGCAACCCTGACACACAGTGTTCTTCTGAAGAAATACAATCTCCTAGAAGAGGTGAGAGATAGAGAGGAGTCTCACAGGTTGATCCTGGCAAAGAAATAGTCTTGACAATGACCACGACACAGTTGCTGGTTAGAGGATCTTGCCTGTCAGTACAACAGAGCATGCACCTTAGTGTTTACCCTCTTTCATTTGAAGAAATCACCCTGACTCAATTCCTGTAGCTAAAGTTCAGAGTCAATGTTTCTCTCTCCATCCCGGCTCCTTGCACTGACCATTCTTGATGCAGCAACAGCTTGCTCATCCATACCCATGTAACCCAACCTCTCCATCCATTCCCATGTATGCTGGCCCCAAGCTAAACTACATGAGTTCTTCCTGCTGAGCCCCACAAGTGGACTTAAAATTCTGTGTATCTCTCCCTAGCTTTGCTGGATGGACAGGCATGTGAACATTCCAGAGGAATGACAGAGGAAGACACCACATTTTTTATCAGAATGGTACGTCAGCCCTTCTTTGTGGGAAACACAAAATTCTTCTGGCTTTTTAAATCAAGGTCACATACAAAAATCTCAGCATGCACAATTTACAAGGTAGGGAGAAGTCTGAGTAAGAGTCTGTTAACAAATGTTACCTAATCCCAAAGACATTGCAGGGGGGCAAGACAATTACAGCAGGATCATCTACCATCTGTAGGACAGTGAGTTTTGGTATGGGTAGCAGCTATTCCCCCTTGCCACCTATTTTGTCCAGTGGGACCAATAACGTGGAACCTGTATGAAGACTGGGCCCATTTGTGCATGACTCATTTTGCTCTCTTAATACATTGGGGCTCACAGGCCTCTAGCACACTTCCCCATTTTCCCCAGGAATAAGGGGTCCTCTGCGCATTGCAAAGTGATGAAAGAGAAGCTCAAACCTCAAATATCCCATCCCCCAGGGAACAAAAGAGTCATGCAAACAGGACAACGCATGATTTGATAATCATACTGTATTCTTTCCTGAAATCACAGGTGTCCCAGATGGAAGGGGAGGGTGGTAAGTATTCTGTACTCTAGAGTCATTAATTTGTTTGCAACAACCTGGAAAAGGGGAAAAGTGGGGCTTCCTCACAGGCTCCATGATGAAACCACCCTGATTCCAGGTCCTGAGGGATTGAGAATAAGGTTTATAGTAACAGAAGAGTATTTTCTGGGGAAAGACTCGTGTCCTCATGGCTCTGTCCCCGGAAACTACGATGCTGCCTTTAGGTGGTGCATTTGGGTGCAGGGAGTAGGTGTGCTTTAGAGATGGACTTATTTCACAGCTACTCCATGCCGTGTAGCTCTAATAGGAGGCAGAGTTACTATTCACATCCCTGCTCCTCTTCAGGACCTTTCTTCCTCCATCCAGGAAGGGCCAACTGCAGCTTAGTCCACACTGATTAACTCCCCACCTCCACACACTTGTCCACACGTGCACACCAAGCAAAGCTCCCTGAGCCCCGTGGGTGACCAGACACTCTCTGTGTGTATCTACCTAGATCCCTGGCTAGCCTGTGCAATGGCCTTGATGTGGACAGCACAGAAGGAGAGGCCCCATTTTTGACCAGTGTGGTAAATTAACCTTTCTTCATGTGAGGTACAGCATCCTTTGGTTCTCTTATACTCAAAATCAGATCCAAACACCTCAGCACGTACAAGGTCCTTGGTGGGGAGATTATTGAGGGAGAGTCTGTTACCCATGGAAACCAGATTCCAAAGACCCTGCGGGAAACAGCATGTTCTGTTACAGTCCACAGGGTAGTGAGATTTTTCATGGGTACTACTTACACTGCCTTGGCACCTGTTTTGTCCAATGGACCCAGGGCATGCAACCTCTAGGTACATTCTATATCACTGCCCATGGCCCTGCCCATCCCCAAGAGAAAAAAAGAGGTCTGCACCCAGGACAAGACATGATTTGATATCCATAATATTTTTTTTTCTGAAATCACAGGTGGCCCTGCTGGAAAGGGAGAGTGGTATTTATGCCGTATTCTAGAGTTACTCATTGGTTTAGAGCAACCTGGACAATGGGAAAGGTGGGGCTTCATTGAAGGCTCCATCTTGAGAGCCACCCAGAATCCAGATCCTGCAACAAGGAGGCTAAAGGTCATCTTCCAGACCATGACACGAGGCCTCATGACCCTGCCCCCGGAAGCTACCGTGCTGGTCTTAGTTGCTGTAGGAGTGGCTGCTGGATAGGTGTGTTTACATGGGAACCTATGTGCTGTGATTCTCAGGGTTGGTTTTTGTGTCAGTTGGGTGAATAGTATGTTCTCAGACGTGTCTGTTCCCTTCCACATGGCGATTAATGGTGTCTACTTTCTCAGGGAAGTTTCCCATCACCATCATGTCATGAACGTCCATGCACATGAAAACATCAACACCTACAATTTAAATAGGTGTTCATTTTCTTTTAAGATTTTATCCATTTATTTGATAGACAGAGATCACAAATAGGCAGAGAGGCAGGCAGAGAGAGAGGAAGGGAAGCAGGCTCCCTGCTGAGCAGAGAGCCTGATGCGAGGCTCAATCTCAGGACATTGGGACCATGACCTAAGCCGAAAGTGGAGGTTCAACCCACTGAGCCACCCAGGCGCCCCTTTAATAGGTGTTCTTTCCTTTCAAATATACATCAATTCCCTTAGAAAACAGATCCCATCACTAAATAGGAAGGGGGAAACTGTGCCCCAAAGACACAAGTGTGTCTTTTACAATCCCTTTTACTGAGTCAGTGTCCATGGGTCTCTGATGTCATGGTACATCACGGGCATGAATGGTCACAGTACTTCTCTCCTGCCACTTCACTCACACACACACGTCTCTGCATCAGAGGCCACATGATGCATCTTCCCAACCTCATTGGAAGCACTGAGTGCTGGAACAGACTCCTTCCTTCTGCAGGCGGCTTCTGGAGCAACCTCATGCAACAGCCCATTCAGGGAAGGCCCTGACAAAGGAGCAGTGGCCAGGAAGAGATTGGGCCAATTCACTCCGTGTTTCTCCATGGAGATCTACCATTTCCCTGCAGATAATGTGTCTAAGAATTAAACTGGCCTTCTCCCATGGGAAATCACACACCCACCATTGGCCCTAGCTGGGGCTTTCTGAGGTAAGCCCAAAAGTTGTTTCTATCAAAGGAGAAATGAGGTCGTCTTCAGGGACTGGGCATCACTGTGGGGTCTTGGGCACCCTCCATGCAGGAAGAAGGGGTGCTCTGTGCATTGCAAAGTGGTGAAAGAGAACCTCAAACCTCAACAGGTCTGACAGGACAATCACCACACATTTCACTAGCCATCTGTCCATGCAAGAGGGGCTTGTTTTATTCAGAAGGTTTAGGCCAATAGACAAGTCAAGGGAGGTCCGTGCCTGGGAATGGAAACAGCCAGGTCAGTGTTTCAAGGTTCTTTGGCAGCAAACAAGACTTTCTCTTGGTGAGAAACACATGTTTGAAAAGAATCTGATTTTCTGACATCTCTTTTCCTCACTCGCTTGTGCAGGATCCACAGGAGTACTTTTTGCTGATCTCTGAGGACACTGTACAGGCTCTTCCCGGGTTGCTGCACCATTCTGCATTCCACTAGTTGCATACAAAGTCTCAAATTTTCTGTATCCTTCCAACATGTGTTCGGGGCTTGAATTCCTGCTTTGGGTCCTCACTGTCCTAACAGACAATGCCACAGCTCAGCGACCTTTGGATTGTCATTGCCCTAACGATGCCTTATATTGAGCGTCTTTTCATAAGTGTCTCCAATCTGTGGGCTGCCTTTTCATTCTGTCTGCTGTTTTAGAAGAGGATCCTTTTTCTAGGCAGTCCTCTTGACAAACATCATGATGCCAAAAAGAGTGCATTTCTTTGGGCATTTTTATTTCACTTCCATGTGCCCCTGCCTATTTGTAGGCCAGCACCATCCTGTTAGCTCAGGGGAGTGATCCAATGTATTGAAAGGTCTGCTTCTAGGGACCCACAACCTATTTCTTCATATTCAGAAACGTTTTGACTCCTTGTGTTCTTTGTGATTTCATATCTATTCTAGAAGTTTCTCTGTTTTGAGAGCAACACATTGTGCTTTTTGTCAGTGCTGTACTGAATCTGTTCCCCACTAATTCCAGGAACGGGGGGTTCAACTTAATCTCTTAAGGTCCAACGGCCTCCAACATTGCCAGGTGGGTGTGCGTGAACCTGGGAATGTCTTACGTATCAACGGTCCTGTCAGGTCAGCCACTAAGGCTGGAAAATATGCTGGAGAGCAGGGCTTGTCTCTCTCTCCTGGTTGGTTTCTAATTCTGATCTAACCAGGAAAGAGTCAGTCTACAATCTGTTTTACAAAATCACTTATTATCTCAATGAACTATAGGGAAAGCATCCAGGGAAAGAAAACGTCCAGTTGCTCACTTCCACTAGCCACATGTCAAGAGTCCCATAATGACTGGAGTTTTAGATGGTTGCATTGGGAGGGGACAGCAGTTATTGGCATGTAGAACTGACACTGAGGTGCCTGCTACATCATCCTGGTCTCATTAGAAGGGATGAAACTCCAATCCCTGTCTCCTCGAAGGCCTCTGGCTCCACCAGCTCCATGGACATTTGACAACAGAGCAAAAGGCTCCACCAAATGCTGAATGGCCCATAGACATCTCAATAGAACAGGGATGAATGGGTGAGGCAGTCTCTCTCATAACAGCATTGCTCCTTTTTCAGTTCTTACAGATTTGGGTATAGACAGCACTGACAACTCCAGCAGTGAAGACAAATTCTTTTCAGGTAGGGAATAGCACAGAGGAAAGGAAAGGAATAGCACCCTGGGAACAGGGTGTTGCCCCTGGTGCTCTGGAGAAAGAAGGTGGATCAAAACTGCCAAGGAAAGGATGCATTGGCAACAGGCATGGTTGGCTCATATCATAGCTTCTGAATGAAAAGAATAGACATTGTGACCACAGGCCTTTAGGGTAGGCTGTGTTTGTCATCAATGCTCAACTCCTTGGGCAGCTATTTAAGGACCTTTCCCATTAAACCTGCTCTTGCCTCCCTTTGCTGCTGCCACATGTCAAAGCTTGGTCTCTTTGCTCAAGGCCTTTCCAGAATGGTGCACAATAGATTCTGGGTCTTTCTGGGCACGGTCCCAGACCTGGTCATTGTCATGATTTTGCAGACCCAACCACCCTTTCCTGTGCAAGAGAACCAAGACACTAAGTTCTATTGAGAGACAGGATGTGGAAGAAAGTTAAACTTTCTCCCTCATAACGTCTGCTACCAAACCTTCCTGGTTCTGTCCAAGCTGCTGTACCTTCAAGGGGACTCCCAGAGCTGGATAAGGTAAAGCAAACTTTCCCTGGGTTCAATACACAGGCTCCCATGATCCTTAGCTTCTGCCAGCCTTCACACCCCAGCTGAGTCTTACCTGTGTACGTGTCCCTAAAGAAGGACACCCCCATGAAGCTTCCCTGGAGACACAGTCATGGGCCAGGGTCCACCAAACGTGTGTTAAGGGGCTCCTGGGCCTGCTTCACACACTTGCTGTCCCACCTGCACCGTGTGGAGATCAAGGGACCAAGGTCAGGGAGGACTCAGAGCTGGGGCCCCACCCAGCTGAGGGCAGAGCTATCATACCCAGAGCAGCAGGTCATAAATCGTCAGCTCCACTAACTCCCCTTTATCCTCTCTCACAGCCACCCCAGCATCCTCTCTGCTCTCTGACCCAGAGGAGGATTCCACGGAAGACAACGATTCTAAGGGAAGGAGCCACACTGTGCCGATAATTCATTTCCACCTCCCTCTCCTGGGCTTCCTGCTCAGCTGTCCATAAGCACCTCCTCCCTGCTTTGACGATGCCCACCCTGGAGGCCCTAATCTCTGGCAGGCATTCAGGCTTTGCATCTTAACTACTGCATGATATCCATGGGCAGCTCTCCTCACATCACCCTGACCCCTCATCGCTGAATCTGGGAAGCAGCACTGGACAGAAGAGCAGTGGGTATGGCTGAGAGTTGGTCTCAGGAAGGGAGGCTGGGCCTTGGTGTCTCCACTTGGTTCTCCGCTTCCAGGGAATCTGTGCTCATGCCCTATTCTGCTCTTGCTTTCAGCTCTCAAGAAGCTTCCCTTCTGTGGACTTGACAGAAACAACAAAGGAAGCAGAAGAGAAGGGCTTTGGAATGGGGTGAGTTGGGAAGGAAGAGGGGCAGGCAAAGATGGACACATGCTCTACCTCATTACCCTGAATTTGTTGTGGGCACCTCGGGAAACAACATAAAATCCAGGGTGCTGCTCTGGCCTCTGACAACAAACAGGAGATTAGAGGATGGTCTCAGTACCTGCAGGCAGTAGGAAGCCTGAGAACATCCCACGGGGAACCTCCACCTGATCCGTACAACTCCCTGTGGTGGTTGGGCACTGCCATCCAGGAGCCGCTGCTCTTGGAGGAAGGGCACTGGCTGCCTGGAGGTACTGGACCCCAGGCAGCCCATGCACTGCACTCCTCTGTAAAAGAGCCCCTCACCCCAATGAACTCCTCACTCTGCAAAACCCAAGCCTTGCCTTCCTATCCTGCAAAACTCAGTGGACAGCTTGCTCCCAAACAACACTAGTCGAGAAGAGATAGTGGTGGGGTGGCCCCATCTCCCACTTCAGACATCTGAGAAATTAGCAAAAAAGACAGGCCCCAGGCTCATAGGAGTCGGACATCTCACCCCTCCCAGTGCTGTATCCTTGTGGGCATGGAACAGGCAACAGTCTCTGGCTGATTCATATATGCTGGCCACTCCTGTAGTACCTGACCTACACCTCCAGTCCCCCAATCCTCCAAAACACCTCAGGGGAGTTAGCCGGTCCTCTCATGGCAACAATTCACTACGTGAGTTTGATATTCTAGAGACTCTCCTCAATCTCTAATTCGGCAGGGAAGACCCATCAGGGAAAGGCCACACTGCCTGCTTCCAACTTGCACACCATTTGCCCACAGTGTGGGGCCCAAACTCACTTCCTATGGGAGTCGGGAACATGCCTTCTCTGTCATGCCACCTGCAACACTCATGTGGGCAAAGGCTCCCGCCACAGAAAAGGGCATGTCGAGGTCTCTCAGAGAGGCTGGAGAAGCGACAACCAGGCAGGAGGAGGATCTGGCAGTAATGGAGGACGATGGTCAGGGAAGAGGCCTGAGGGACCCTGGGAGTGTAGCCTTAATTCAGTCCCAGGGGGCCCGTGGGAAACTTCCCTTTCTTGATGTCACACATGGGTCCTGCAGGGAAACATCTACCCCAACACCTCAGAAGACATGTCCCACAAAAGCCCACAGGCCTCTGGTAAGACCTGCCCCAGGGCACATGCCACTCGCTATCTCATACCACTCCACCTTCTTTCTCCACAGTTGCACCACAGGACAATCTACCCACGACCCCAAGGCACCAGAGTCTCCAGAGGTTCTCAGACAAAGGAAGCCAGGAGGGCCCTGGGGCCCTTTTAATGACTTAGATTTGGGCATGGAGGAAGAGTTGGTGTGAAAACAAGGAATCACGCCTGCAGGAATGGCTTTCTTGCACCTGACCTCCACAGGCCAAACAAAGAGAAAACTACTTTGAAGTTCTCCAGAAGATGGCAATGGATCCCCAAGGATGAGAAAAGAGGACCCCCTGAGTTGGTCACCAAACCCACAGTTGACTGCCCAAGCCCTGCTGATGACTGACACTTGGGGCAGGAAGCAATTATCTAGGCCCACAACAGTGCATTGCATGGTGAGACTGGGCCTCCCTGGACTGGGTGGGACACCAGTCTTCTGGTCATTTCCCCTATCCACTGCAGGGACTGCTCCTCCTCCCACTGACCCCTCCAGCCCCATCAACCATGCAGAATGACAGATGCATGAAGAAGCATGATTTCCAGGGCCCCTTGACCACCATGGAATTAACTGGAGGGGCAGCAGCCACCCCAGCTGTATTCCTCCAGGGTGCCACCCCAGAACCACCCTGTCACTTCCACACACATGACCATGACCAATGCTGGGCTCAACACTGGAAGTGGCCCCACAAAACGGGCCCTGCTCAGTCTGTGTGTTCTGCAGCAGCAACAGGTGTAGGGAGGAGAGGCTGTCCCTAAACTGAGCTCCACCTCTGGAGCATCCAGACACCACAGCAGAGGAACTGGGACCTCAAGCACCACGCTGCACCTCGGGGAAAACATGAGCTTCAAGGTCGGCAATGCTAGACACCTAGAGTGTACAGAAATGGGATCCAACATTCCCTTGGTGGTAATGCAAGCTGGAGCAGCCAGTTTGGATAACGGTGTGGATATTCCTTAAGAAATTAAAAATAGAGCTTCCCTATGACCCTACAATTGCACTACAAGGTATTTTCCCCAAGATAGAGATGTAGTGAAAAGAATGGCCATATGTACCCCAGTGTTCATAGCAGCAATGGCCAACATTCCTTAGAAAGCATGTTGAAGCATTGCACATATTGCTTTCCCTGAGGCCTCCAAGTCCAAAGGTCTCAGGAACCATTTCTTCTCCCATAGCGAACCTAATATATCTCCCCATGTTCAAGAAGAATCTCTTCTTGTAACGGGGCAACATTGGAAACATTGGTGATTTAAACAAGGCTTGGTCAGGGCTGTCCTATTGAGAGAGCTAGACAGAGACTCAGATGGGACCAAAAGGCTTTAAGGAACTAAGGCTGACTTTCAGAAAACTACAGGCATCAAACCCCTTATGAATGTTGGCCTGACCCCTTGCTTACAGACTTCCCCATTGCCTCACCAGGAGCTTAAAGAATGTCACTCTCTGGCAGGTGTAGGAACCTTGGATATATCAGGCACCTCAGGAAGAGGAGTGTGCCCAAATCCACAGGTATCACATGCATGTCAGATGGCAAGCCCTTTCCTTGGCTGCTGGCCTGGAGAGACAACGATCAGAGATTCCTCAAAAAAGTTCCAGTGATGCAGATTCTAAGCAATCACCATGATTGATCACTAGGCTTGCTAAGCTTAATTCAATAATTGCACCACGTGGGTTAAAGCAGGACTTGCTTTCCAAGGACATGATCCCTGAGCTGGATGTCCCTGGAAAGGAGCATTATTTTAAAGAGGAAATGTAAACTTCAAAAACCCACCTTGTGGACTTTCAAATCTATCTCTGGTGGGCTTTCCATATGTGTTGCTTACATGGGCGAGACAACTTGAGGTCATTTTCAGAAACATTTCCACATTAGCTCATGGTCAGTCAATCCCCTTGCTTCTTATTCTGTGGGGATACCAGGACCCCATGGGCTCAGGGCTAATTCAACAGCTGGAGCATGTGATTGATTCCCCCACGACTGTAGAAATCAACTAGCACCTTGGGCAATTGGATGGGCCTGGGATGAGGAACTCAATCCTTCAAAGCCAGAGAACATACACCACTCCACAGGGTTCTCTGGGGACATATGGAGACAATGAAGGACCCAGCTGCTCATGTAACTGAAGTGGAGGGTACACTTGGGAAGGCCCTTATCTGTCAGCGAAGTTTTCTCCCACTCACTGGAGATTACTACTAACGAGGATATTCAGGCGAGACCTCAAAAAAAAAAAAAAAAAGGGCCTCCTGAAATGGTTTCTTCCCACCCAGTACTACTGATCCAGTACAAAGGCAAACAAAAGCTTTAGCTAACCATCCAACTGCCCGCCTGGGAAAACGAACCTTCTGATTCATATGGGGATGGCCCCTGACTCTACGAACTTGGCCTCAGCTCCAGAGCATCACAGAGAATAAAGGCACCAAACAATGACAGGAGGCTTATTTATCAAGTACCAGCTTACATTTCGAGATATGCTTGAACTAATGCTGGAAACCAGCCCAACTTTAAACCCAGCCACACTTAGGCCTCGACCTGACAACTCTAAACCTATGGCTCCTAACTCTTGAAAGGTTCTTAAGTCAACCAGACTTAAGATTCCCCACGAAAATGCAGAGGACAGGTGCTGTAGCAATGGCAACAGTTTCATAGAAAGGGGCTAAGAAAAACCAGGTATGCTGTCATCAATCGAACTCTGACTGCTGAGGCCAAAGCCTGTCAGCAAACATGTCTGCCTCCATATCAGAGATCCTACTGCCCACCTGTTGGTTGTAATTTGAAAAAGTCTTACAAGTATTTATCCTGACTCCAACAGACCTTCTTTGCCCACTACGCCCCTGAAGCAATTGACAGAAAAGACCCTTCTTCTCAAGCCGTAACCCGCCAACCCAACATGAGCCTGAAATGATTGCACATCCCAAGAATGGCCCTCCAAACCTGAGGAGCCCTTGAAAGCCTGACTGCAGCTCAAGGAGACTCAGGATTAGATAAGGGACCCTAGCTGGGACAAATGTCCTTGAAGCTTTAAACTGTGCCCATGGATTCCCCAAGCTCCAGAGGCCACTGGACACGGGGTGGGCCCAGATGCATGGGCTCATTATGAAAACCATCACCGACCCAGCCAAACTTCCCCATTTCAAGCAACGGTGCACGTGTGCTCTGTTTCATTGACATGGTCACCTAGTATTCATCTTTGCCCCTCTATGGGACTGGAGGATGTTGTGTGGCATGGGGAAGTCCTTACAGAGTACATAGTCAAGGCCCTACATGTCAACTCCAATAGGATTTCTCAATGAAATAAGGGAATGATCCCAATGCATGAAGCAGTTATAAAAAACACAAAGACTTTTGATGTAACTGCTGCACAAAGTGGAGCTTGTGCCAATCTAAAGACAGAATGATGTGGGTACATTCCCCACTACCAAAAAGAGATTTCTGGGTTCCTAACAGATACCACTGCCCAAATTCACACTTCCAAGGATCCCTCTCTTTAAGGGTTGGCTCAACTCTTGGCCTGGAGGAGTGTTCTCACCCACTATCAAAGGAATCTTCATGGGGATTTTCCTTCTCTTTCTTCTTCTAACCCTGTTGTGTTGTTCCCCACCCATTCCCTCCATTTCTGCAGGTGGTTCCAGGAACCCTTCACTGCAGTAACTTCCAGAGGACAGATGGTCCTTTCCACTCAACAGGATCCAGTTAAAACTTCTCCCCTGCACTCAAAGGCCTCTTTATTTCACAACTCTGACATAGAGAGGGCCCCCAACTGACCAGGAATGACTCACAGTTAGGGACAGCTCTATGCCCCTATTCAGCAGGAAGAAGTTACAGAAGATGAGACCATCCTCCTTCAACAACCTTAATGACAGAAGCGTCTAAACTGTTCAGGGGCACACGAGGAGGGAGGAGAAAGCCAGCAGAGCACCAAGCAGGAGCTGGCACACAACAAAGCCCCCACCCCCTACATGTGATATGAGTGATATTCCTCAGGTGCTCTCACTGCCCTAAAATAAGGAAAGGAAAAAACAGATTCTCTACAAATAGAGATCAAAACCCTGCAAGACCAGAGTCTTCCTCAATTTATAAAAGTCCTTATGATTCTCAAGGAAGAGGCTTTCTTAACAAGAGGCTAGCTACCATCCAGATACCCATAACTCCGTTTCCTGAAGCCCTAACATCCCCCTCCTATCCATCACACTGAGGAAGGCTGAGGGAGAAGGAAATGTCAGTAAAACGGAATTTCTAATCAAACCTGCAGTCCCTTGAGAAGGACTTGTGAGAGGAGGAAAGTAATATTCCTCCAGGAAGCTCCCAACTATCTTTCTGTTAATGCCTTCCTAGTAGGAAAAACTACTTTCATTTTACAAGAGCAATGTCTCCTGTATCCTGTGTGTCCTCTGTCCTACTGCAACGTTCTTGCAAAATCTCCCTTTTGCCAGACCACCCCCAAACCCATCATAGAGTCAGCCTCCCATCATGACCCCAGCATAGCACAGAAATCTGAATAGTTTATTTCTGGACTGAAATGCACCTCAGGTCAAGCCATCGCCTGAGTGTCTGTAAAAGTCACTGTCTTGAACATGACTCACCGATATAGCTTGAAACTCAAACATCTAAAATTTAATCAGCAGTTGACATGGATGTGAGGCTACCATGTAGAAAGATCTATCTGAATTCTGGAAAGTAACATGGCACCTGACTACAAGTGGCATGCAGAGGTTGATGCAGATACAATTCCTGAAGAAAGGGGCTGGAATTCGTATGTTGAGTCAGGAAGGGAGGAACATGAGTGAGCAGTCCTTCCACAGCCCCTCCTGTTTTGGCCATTAGCAGAGTGTTCACCCTGCACAGGAACCCGGCCAATGCTGGAGCACAGGAGGGAGATTTCTCACGTACCTCACCTCATTCCATGTGTGTTATGTCCTGGGAAGAGAAACCTTGTATTTACAGACAATGTGGCAGAACCTTCAGCCAGGTGTCCCCAGTTCAAATGACATCAAAACTCGTTCATCCTGGATTGCACCACACACATCTTCCCAGTGTGGGAGAGCCTTTGGTCGGGGCTCTAACCTGGGGAGAAACAAGAGAACTCACCCTCTGTGGAAATAGACATGATACACATGGGGAAAACAATTCTAGGCCAGGGCTCACCTCTGCACATAGCAAAACCACGGAAGAGGCACCTTAGGGATGTAACAAGGGTGGGATAACCTTAATTCAGAGAGCTCTGTTCTTATTCTTCCCCATGACCTCACATGTGTTAGAAGCTATGTGTTGGCATTGCTGTACCAGAGCCTGCAGATACATGCATCCCTTCGAGGACATGGGCACGTTGCCATAGACAGAAACTGGTTGAATCCATCTTCAAGTGAAAACATTTAGTACAGCCATACCCTTAGCCAGCATCTGAGGATCCACACCGGTGGGAACCCCTACAAATGTGTTCAACGTGGAAGAGCTGTTAGGTACAGGTCTCACATTTGGAGACACCAGACAATTCAGAGCAGGGAAACCTGTGTCTGTCATTACTGGGGTCCTACCTGTACCCAGCATGCCCACCTTCTCACCACCACAGAAATCAGAGAGTACAAACTGTGTGTCTCTGATCACTGAGGCAGAGCCTTCTGCCAGATTTGCTCACTTTTCCAACACCAGAGAATTCACACGTGGAGAGCCACTAGCGATGTGCCTTGGTGGAAGAAGCTTCAACTGGGGCTCAGGCCTGAGCTCCTGCTACCATCTCAGAAAGCGGGTCATCCCTCACTAATGAGAGAAGGTGCAGGGAACTCCTGGGACACCCTGCATCATTGCTGCTGCTGAATGATGATGAAATCCCTGTGGGAATCCCATTCCTCATGAAGCCAACACGTGAAGGACGTGGGAGGATTCACACAGAAGAAAAGCCTCCCGGAGTAATGAGGAAAGGAATGTTCTCAGGTATCCCTTCTTCCTTAGCCAACTATGACACCCTCACACCGAGGAAACACTGATCCCAATGCAATGGGGGGAGATTCTTCCCTGGACACTCACATGAGAAAATCCCTGGGCAAATACCTCCAAAGGAATTTCTTAGGGTGAAAATGAGATACAAACCCAGACACTGACAATTTTTTCACTACAAACACATAGAACTGCGTTGAATGCAGTATTTCAGTAATCAATAGCTAGAAATAAAGCAAGTCTGCTCCCATCCATCAGTACTTGCATAAAGGCCAGGATCACTGAAAAGGAGGGGTCTCACAACCATGCACACCATAAGATCGGAGGACTTTTCCTTTACTAGCACTCACAAATGACACTGTCACTGTCTCTTGGTAGGAAGTTTGACACATATATACACTGTCTGGGATCCATGAAAACATCAATTGAAGGGTTAACGCAGAATCTTAGAACAAAAGGTGATTGACGTATGTTCATGAAATCATTAATCTATTGATGTATGTAGATTGCAAGGATGAATGGCAACAAGACTTAACAAACACATGGTTTGTGATCTACCACTCATGTGTCCTTAATTCTATTAATATTGTCCTCATAAATTGGAAAGGATTTATAAATTAATTACCTGCTTAGAAATATTTCTATTTTCATTACTTATTTGAGAGTGAGAGAGCTAGAAAGGGAGCAAGAACAGTCCAAGTTGGGCATCAGAGAAGAGGGAGAGAAAGCAGGCTTCACATTGAGAACGGTGCCCAATGCAGGGCCTGATCCTCCAGGATCCAGGGATCCTGACCTCAGCCAAAGGCAGATGCTTAGCCAACTGTGCCACCCAGGGACTTGCAAATTAATTTCGTCTTTTACAATGGTGCTGTTTTTGAAGAATTGTGTATATCAGGACAGGAATTAAACTGTACTGTTCAGATTCAGGCAGTGAGGGCTTCCTCCCCCTCTATGAGAATTTGGTAGCCAACTGCTTTTTCTCCACCACCAAGAATAGCTCCTTATCTCTTGTCCTGAGAAGGTGTAAGACCACTGCTGATATGGAAACAGTCCCCGATTTAGATGATGAATAGGAGGAATACATATGCTCCGTTCCATAAACACAAAGCACATCAAGGAATGCCTGTATGGTTCTTTTATTTAAGGGACAAACTCTTGATTTTCGCTCAGATCCTGATATCAGGGTTGTCAGATCGAGCCCCTGACATGTATCATGCTCTGCACCGCAGGTGGAGCATGCTTAAAGGTCTCTCTCTCCCTCTCTACCTCCCCTTCCAATCTTGGCTACCAGAAGTTCCACGATGTCTATGCCAGACTAAAGGAGGAGTGTGTAGGACAATAAGCAACCCAGACGTCAATCACCATTGGCAACTAGTGACAAGAGACTAAATAACTTTCCTTCTGCTCCCAGAACCAAACAGAAGACTTGAAGAAACCCTATTACAACTGCATTTCACAGGACCGTCTTAACAATGCTTACTTCTCCTAGAATCTTCATATTAGAAATATTTTCTCATTCATCTACCTGAATCTTCAGTGATATGGAATTCCTACAGGAGATGTGCAAACAGTCTACCTCCTCATGTCTTCTCTGCTCTATGTGAGTGACCTTCTTACTGACCCTCTTGATTTTGGCTGAGATGATGACTCCAGGGTTGTGAGATTGAGCCCTGCAAAGTGTGTGGCGCTACCTAGTGTCTCCTTCTCTCTCTCTCTCGCACCTCCCCCTCTAAAAAAAAAAAAAGACAAACAAACAAACAAACAAACAAAACACAGCACATCCATTCAGAGGTCCATTTGGAAAGATGCCTGATATTTTTTACTCTAGTTTACTGGCCCTAAAAAGAATGTGTTGACATAAAACACTATTTTGGAGACAATATCTATTTATAAGATAACCTTGCAATAATTCAGGATTTTGCTAACAGAAGCAAACTGTACTTCAGATGTTTTGTTTGGAGCAGGGACTTTCAGAACCTTCTCCATATGTGCCACTAATTAATTTTCCCCAAGCAACAAATTCTAGATATTCTGGCTAAGGGTACATCTCCAATTTAATCGAAAAGAGGAAGGTATCTTTCCCTCCAGGAGAAAGACAGAAGCCAGCAAAAGAGGCACCCAAGTCACACCATGAACCTCAACCCAGGCATAAAGTTAAGAACCAGGACAACTTATTGCTGTGATGCACATTCACCATGGAGACGACAGGGGTCACACTACTGTACGTGTTGCACTTGAATCTGCACTGAAGAGACAGAGGCCAGATGCATTGGATGCTGCCAAGGAGGCCAAGTCACCTGAGCCTCGAAGCACCACCTGTAAAAACACAGAGAGCATTTAGCTGAGGTCTCAGGACCCATACTCAGGAAGACACAATGTCATACAAAACTGAAAGCATGTTCCTCCCTTCCAGCAGAGAGCTCAAGATCAAAGAGGCCAAAACCACAGGATCCTGAAATTTGTGAAAGACTTAGAATTGCTGCTTGCAGACCTTCAATAATACATGCATGTTAAGTTGGCTACCAGGAGCTCCATGATATCTATGCCAGTCCTGTTGTATCATAGGTTGTTATTCCAAAAGAGCCCTCTGAGAACAGATGCTTGCAAACCTAGTCTACTATTCCAATGAGGTCCAGGGGGCATGTCAGGTCCAGTATTCTGACTCAGGACCATTTACTTGGCTGTCTGCCTGGATATAGGTTATCAAAGTGTTTCAGCCTGCACATTTGCGTCCAGAGCAGCTGTAAATATTGGGGTGGATTCAGGGGATTTCAGGTTTCTCTTAATCTGTAAGGTTTGGGCAACTGTGACGGGCACAGTTTCCTTGGGGATGGCAGGCAAAATCCTGTGTTGTGGACCCAGAGACGCCATCATGGACAGCATGTGAGCCATGGTTTTGGGAGAGAAGTCTGCAAACACAAATTCGGGTTAGCATTTTTGGCGAGGTGATCGCAATACCAAAGCGTAGGCCAGGAGAGCAGCTCATCAGTAACTGTAATTAGGGTGACTGGAAGGCGGTAGCACAGATTTTCTCTCTGAATTGTGTGTCCAGGATGGCCTCGGAATGCAGGTGTGTTCTCATTGGTCCATGGAAGACTTTTCCTCTCTAAGGATCCTTCTGGCTCCCCATAGTTTGGTGGCTTTTTGGGAAAGGGAAGAGTGATGTTTTCCATCATAGGGGTGCCCCAAATCAGGAATTCCAGAGACGGGCTCTGTGTCTGGGCACCAGGAATGTCCCACCAAGCGTTAGGATTTGGGCCTAGGGGTGTACCAGGCCTGCAATGCGGGATCATGGTGGTGCAACTGAGAGGGCTTGTTTGAAAGCATGCTCAGGCTGAGGGTCACAAAGCCTATTGTGGCAGGGCAGCCCTCAGGAGTGGGCCATAAAACTGGCTCACACTTTGAGGATTTGACATCCATCCCAACAGCCAGGTTTCCTCCCATGAAGAAGGAGGAGTACTCTACTGTGCTTCATGTTCCCCCTAAGGCAAGATTTCCAGCCAAAGTCTGGGGACAGGTGCCTGAATACCAAGATTGGGTAGAGATGACGAACTTGGGCCATGGCCGGACCCAATGCTTGATATGGGTCCCATTCTCTTGATGGCTGACACTAAGTCGGGTCTCAGGCTCTGTCAGACGCAGCACTAGTGGCCAGGGCAGCCTTTAAATTGGGGTTCCCTCGAGGTCTGACCAGAGTGATCCTCATGTGAGGTTTCAGGGAAGACTCACCAGGCACTTCTTCTTTATATGGGGAAAGCATAATGCAGCGTTGTGTCTCCAGAATTCCCTCTCAAGATGGCTTGGGGAACAGTAGTGTGAGGATGGAATTGTAAACAAGGTACGGTTCAATTCAGTGCCAAGCAAAAGGCAGTTCCAATGTGCAGTGGCTTATTCAAGACATTCAGCACCTGAGTAAAGGCGGATGTCAGATGTTTGCTCACACTGGAGTTTCTGTCTATGAAGACCGACAATTGGAGGGGTGGCATCAAGAGGCCATGGAGGATTTCCCATGCTGAGGCTTGTGAGCTTCTCCAAAAAGCAACGTTTCCTTCTACTGGATAGGTGGAGTCTGGTTTGTTTGATCTAGGGTCCGTATGTGGAAAGTTTGGGTAGCAGAGCTCTCCCGCATGGATACATGGAAAGCACACCTCCATTGTCCATTGCAGCCAAGGAACATGGTAGGTTGGTTCTGCTGGCTCTGGGGTGAAGTACCAAGGCCTTGAGTTGACATTGAATTCTCAAATTCTCACAGATGGGCCAAATTGCTGGTTGTTACCAGGATATCTTACAGTGTGCTGGTGGCTAAGGTGCCTTGCAAAGTTCTACCCTGAGAGTTTGGCGCAGGTCGAAGAGCCCGGTTTCCTTCTGGGGACAGGAGATGTTCTGTTGTGTTGCTCAGGGACCATATGTTGTATCATAATTTGATATTCCATACCAGGCCGCTGAGGACAGATGCCTGAAAACCTAATGTAGTGTTCCAGTGAAGTCCTACGGGCCTATCAGGTTCAATCTTCTGACTCAGTATCATTGATTTGGCTGTGGGCCTGGATGTAGGTGATCAGGATGTTTCAGTCTGTGCATTTTCGTCCAGAGCAGCTGGAAGTATTGGGGTGAGCTCAGGGCCTTGCAGCTTTCTCTTAATCTGGAAGGTTTGGGTAACTTTCACGGACACAATTTCCTTGGGGATGGCAGCCACAGTCCTGTGGTGTGGATCCACTGACCCCATCCTGGAGGTCATGTGAGCCATGGTTTGGGAGAAAAGTCTGCAAAAACAAATTTGGTTTAGGTTTAGTGGTGAGGTGAATGCAGGCCCAAAGCATAGACCTGAAGGGCAGCTCATCAGGAACTGTAATTAGGGTGACTGGAAGGCAGTAGAACAGGCTTTTTCTATGTGGGTTGTTTGTCCAGGATGGCCTTGGAATGCAGGAGTGACCTCATGGGTCCATGGGATATTTTTCCTCTTTAATGATAACTGGCTGCTCCCTATACTTCGGTGGCTTTTTTGGGGAAGGGATGAGTGCTATTTTCCATCTTAGGGGTGCCCCCAAAAAAGATTCCAGAGACAAGCTCTGGGTCTGGGCACCTGGAAAATCCCACCAAGTGTCATTAGTTGGAAATAGGGGTGTACCAGGCATGCAACTGTAAGGGATTGTTTGAAAGCATGCTCAGGCTGAGGTTCACATAGCCTGTTTGTGCCCAGAGTGGCACTCAGAAGTGGGCGTGGTGTCATTGGCCATGCAGCTGGCTCCCACTTTCAGGGTTGAACACCCATCCCAACAGCCAGGTTTCCTTCCATGGGAAATGAGGAATTCTCTATTGTGCTTCAAGTTCTCCCACTGGCAGGGATTCCAGCAAAGGTATGGGGACAGGTCTCTGAATACCAAGGATGGGAAGAGATGACAGACTTGGTCATTGGGGGGTCCCACATGCTGGATATGCGTCCCACTCTCTCTTTCGCTGACATTAGGTCGGGCTCAGGCTCTGTCAGACACAGCACTAGTGGTCACAGCAGCCTATATATCAGGGTTCCCTCGAGGGCCGAACAGATTGATCCTCATGTGGGGTTTCTGTGCAGACTCAACAGGTACTCTTCTTTCTTTGGGGAAAGCAGAATGCTGCATCATGGCTCCAGAATTCCCTATCAAGAGGGCTTGGGGACCAGTAGGGTGAGGATGGAATTGTAAACCGAAACTATAGTTCATTTCAGTGCCAAGCAGAATGCAGTTCCAATGTGCAGAGGCTTATTCGAGATATCCAGTACCTGAGTAATGCCGGATGTCAGATATTTGCTCACACTGGAGTTTGTATCTCTGATGACTGACAAATGGAGGGGTGGCATCAAGAGGCCATTCCCGTTTTCACGTTGAGCTTGTGAGCTGCTCCAAACAGCAAGGTTTCATTCTACTGGAGAGGTGAATCTGGTTTATTTGCTCTAGGGTCCCCCATGTGGAAAGTTGGGTAGCAGAGCTCTACCGCATGGATGCCTGGAAAGCTCAACTCCATTGATCATTGCAACTGAGGAACATGGCAGGTTTGTTCTGGTGTTTCTGGGGTGAAGTACCAAGTTCTTGAGTTGACATGGAATCTCTTGCAGATGGGCCACAATTCTGGTTTGTTACCAGGGAGATCATAGCATATGCTGGTTGCTAAGGGGCCATATTCATCTACCCTGAGGGTCTGACACAGGTCCAAGAGCACACCTTCTGTCTGGGGACAGGAGATATTCCATTGTGGGGCCCAGGGGCCACATGTTGTATCATAAGTTGCTAATCCAAAACAGAGCTCTGAGGACAGATGTATGAAAACCGAATCTAGGGTTCCAATGAAGTCCTAGGGGTTGTCAGATTCAATCTTCTGACTCAGGCTCTTTGACTTTGGTGTCTGCCTGGATGGAGGTGATCGGGTTATTTCAGACAGCACATTTGCATCAAGAGAGGACTCCAATATTGGGGTGGGTTTTGAGGTCTTGCAGGTTTGTCCTAATCTGGAGAGTTTGGGCAATTGTGACGGGCACAGTTTCCTTGGAAATTGCAGGCACAGTCTTGTGGTGCAACTCCAGAGACCCCCTCCTGGAGGGCATGTGAGCCATGGTTTTGGGAGAGAAGTCTACAAATACGGTTAGGGATAGTGGCGAGGTGATCACAAGCTGAATGCATAGACATGGAGGGAAGCTCGTTAGGAACTGCAAATTGGGAAACTCGAAGGTGGTAGCACAGGTGTTTGTATCCGTATTGTGTGTCCAGGATGGCCTCAGAATGCAGGTGTGGTCTCATGGGTCCATGCGAGACTTTCCTCTTTAAGGATCCTGGCGACTCCCCATCATTTGGTTGCTTTTTCAGGGAAGGAAAGAGTGCTGTTTTGCATCTTAGGGGTGCCCCAAAACGGATATCCAAGAGATGGGCTCTGGGTCTCGGTGCCTGGAATATCCCTCCAAGGTTTATGATTTGAGCCTGGGGTGTACCTGGTCTGCAATGTGGGAACCTAGAGGTGGAACTGAGAGGGGTTGTTTGAAAGCATGCTCATACAGAAGGTCACAATGCCTGCTTGTGCCCAGTGCAGCACTCAAGAGTCGTCCTGGTCTCATTGGCCATGCAACTGGCTCCCACTTTGAGGGTTGGAAAATCATTCCAACAGCCAAGATTCCTGATATGGGGAAGGAGGTGTTCTCTACTGTGCTTCAGGCTCCCCATTGGCAGGGATTCCAGCAAAGGTCTGGGAACAGATGCCTGAATACCAAGGATGTGTAGAGCTGACGGATATGGGCCTTGGCCAGTTTCACATGCTGGATATGATCCCCACCCTTTGGAAGGCTGAAAAACTGTTGGGTCACAGGCTCTGTCAGACATAGAACCAGTGATCAGGGCAGCCTAGAATCGAGGTTCCCTCGAGGGCCGAACATATTGATCCTCATGTGAGTTTCTGGGCAGGCTCACCAGGCACTTCTTCTTTCTATGGGGAAAGCAGAATGCTGCGTTGTGACTCCAGAATTCCCTATCAAGAGGGCAAGCAGACCAGTAGGATGAGGAAGGAATTGAGAACACAAGCTAGGGTTCAATTCAGTGCCAAGCAGAAGACAGTGCCAGTGTGCAGCGGCTTATTAGAAATATCCTGCAAGTGAGTAAGGGCGGATGTCAGATAGTTGCTCACGATGGAGTTTGTGTCTATGAAGACCAACAAATGGAGAAGTACCGTCAAGAAGCCATGGCGGATTTACCACGCTGGGCCTTGTGAGATGCTCCAAACAGCAATATTTCCTTCTACCGGACAGAGGAAGTCTGGTTTGTTGGCTCTAGGGTCCCACATGTGGAAAGATTGGGTATCAGATAACTCCCGCATGGATACCTGGAACTCACGGCCCCATTGATCATTGAGGAACACGGCATCGGAGGAAGACAACAGGTTCGTTCTAATGGCTCTGGGGCGAAGTACCAAGGCCTTGAGTTGACGTGTAGTCTCATGAAGATGGGTCACAATACTGGTTTGTTACCAGGGAGTTCTTAGAATGTGCTGGTGGCTAAGGGACTGTACAGGATTGATCTACCCTGAGGGTTTCACACAGGTCCAAGAGCACGGCTTCCATCTGGAGATAAGAGATGTTCTGTTGTGGGGCTCAGGGACCACATGTTGTATCATAAGTAGGTACTCCAGTACAGGTCTCTGAGGACAGATGAATTAAAACCTACACTAGGGGTCCAATAAAGTAATCGGAGCATGTCAGATTCAATCTTCTGACTCAGGATCATTGACGTGGGTGTCTCCCTGGATGGAGGTGATCAGGGAGTTTCAGACTGTGCATTTGCTTCCAGAGCGGCCTCCAATATTGGTGTGGGTTCAGGGGCCTTGCAGGTTTCACCTAATCTGGAGGGTTTGAGCAACTGTGTAGGGCATAGTTTCCTTGGGTAAGGCAGGCACAGTGCTGTGGTGCAGCTCCAGAGACCTCCTCCTGTAGGGCATGTGAGCCATGGTTTTGGGAGAGAAATCTGCAAACACAAACTCGGGTTAGGGTTAGTGGTGAGGTGATTGCAGGACCAAAGCATAGCCCTGGAGGGCAGCACGTCAGGAACTGTAAATCAGGTGACTTGAAGGCAGTAGCACAGGCTATTGTATCTGGATTGGTATCCACATTGGCCTCTAAATGCAGGTGTGGTCTCATGGGTCCATGGGAGACTTTTCCTCTGAAGGATCCTGGTGGCTCCCAAAAGTTTGGTGGCATTCTCAGGGAAAAGAAGATTGCTGTTTTCCATCTTTGGGGTGCCCCCAAACAGGGATTCCAGAGATGGGCCCTGGGTCTGGGCACCTGTAAAATCCCACCAAGGGTTTTGATTTGGGCCTAGGGGTTTATAAGGCCTTCAAATGGGGGATCCTGTAGGTGCAACTGAGAGTGTTTATTTGAAAGCATGCTCAGGCTGAGGGTCGCAATGCCTGATTGTGCGCTGGGCAGCCCTCCTGAGTGGGTGTAGTCTCATTGGCCTTGCAGCTGCTTCCACTCTGAGGTTTATACATCCATCCCAATAGACACATAACCGGCCATCTGGAAGGAGGAGTTCTCTATTGTGCTCCCAGTTCCCCCATTGGCAGGGATTCCAACAAAGGTCAGGGGACAGATGCCTGAATACCAAGGATGGGTAGAGAGGATGCACTTGGGCCATGGCCAGTCTCACATTCTAAATATGGGTCCTGCTATCTGGGTGGATTACACAAAGACGGGGCTCAGGCTCTGTCAGACACAGCACTAGGGGCCAAAGAAGCCTATAAATTGGGGTAGCCTCGAGGGCCGAGCAGATTGATCCTCATGTGTGGTTTTTGGGCAGACTCACCAGGCACTTCTTTCTATGGGGAAGGCAAAATGCTGCGTTGTGGCTCCAGAACTACCTATGAAGAGGGCTTGTGGAACAGTGGTGAAGATGGAATTGTAAACACAAGCTAGGGTTAAATTCAGTGCCAAGCAGAAGGCAGTTCCAATGTGCAGCAGCTTATTTGAGACATCCTGCACCTGAGTAAGCATGGATGTCAGACGTTTGCTCAAACTGGAATTTGTGTCTTTGATGACTGACAAATGGAGAAGTGAAATCAAGAGGTCATGGAGGATTTCCCACTCTGAGGATTGTGAGATGCTCCAAATAGCATAGTTTCCTTCTACTGGACCGGTGGAGCCTGGTTTGTTTGCTCTGGGGTTACCCATGTGGAAATGTTGGGTAGTAGAGCTATCCCATAATTGATGCGGGGAAAGCACAGCTCCATTGACCATTGCAGCTGAAGAACATGACAGGTTCGTTCTGGTGGCCCTTGGGCGAAGTAACAAGGCCTTGAGTTGACTTGGTATTACTTGCACCTGGGTCACAGTGCTGGTTTGTTACAGGAAATCTTAGAATGAGCTGTTGGCAAAGGTGCCATGCAATATTCTCCTACTCTGAGGGTTTGGCACAGGTCCGAGAGCACGGTTTCCTTCTGGGGAAAAGAGATGTTCTGTTGTGTGGCTCAGGGACCATATGTTGTATCATTAGTTGGTATTCCAAAACAGCCCTGTGAAGACAGATGCCTGAAAACCTAATCTAGTTTTCCAATAAGGTCCTAGGGGCATGCCAGGTTATATCTTCTGACTCAGGACCATTGACTTGGGTGTCTGCCTAGATTTAGGTGATCATGGTGTTTTAGACTGAGAATTTGCATCCAGGGTGTCCTCCAATAACTGGGTGGGCTCAGGGGCCCTTCAGGGTTCTCCTAAACCGGAGTGTTTGGGCCACTGTGATGCGCACAGTTTCCTTGGGGATGGCAGGCACAGTCCTGTGGTGTGACTCCAGAGACCCCATCCTGGTGGGCATATGAGCCATGGTTTTGGGAGAGAAGTCTACAAACACGAACTCGGTTTATGGTTTGTGGCGAGGTGATTGCAGGCCCAATGCGAAGACCTGGTGGGAAGCTCCTCAGGAACTGTAATTAGGGGGACTCAAAGACGGAATCACAGGCTTTTATATCTGGATTGTGTGTCCAGGATGGCCGGAGTGCAGGTGTCGTCTCATGGTTCCAAGGGAGATTTTTCCTCTCTAAGGATCTTGGCGGCTACCAAATTTGGGTGCCTTGTTCGGGAAAGGGAAGTGTGTTGTTTTACATCTTAAGAATGCCCCAAAACAGGGATTCCAGAGGTAGGCTCTGGGTCTGAGCGCTTGGAAAATCCCATCAAGGGTTAGGATTTGTGCCTAGGGGTGTCCCAGGCCTGCAATGTGGGATCCTGGTGGTGCAACTGAGATGGCTTGTTTGAAAGCATGCTCAGGCTGAGTGTCACAATGCTCGTTTGTGCCCATGGCGGCCTTGAAGAGGAGGGGTGGTCTTACTGCAGCTGGCTCCCACTCTGAGGGTTGAACACCCATCACAATAGCCAGGTTTCCTGCCATGGGGAAGGAGCAGTTATCTCTTGTACTTCAAGTTCCCCCATTGGCAGCAATTCCAGCATAGGTCAGGGGACAGATGTCTGAATACCAAAGATTGATAGAGAGGATGGATTTGGACCATGGCCAGTCACATTCTGGATATGGGCCCCGCTATCTGAGTGGCTGACAAGAGGCCGGGGCTTAGGCTCTGTCAGACACAGCACTTGTGACCAAGGCAGCCTATAAATCAGGGTACACTTGAGGGCCGAGCAGATAGATCCTCATGTGGAGTTTTTGGGCAGACTCACCAGGCTCTTCTTTCTATGGGGAAGGCATAAGTCTGCGTTGTGGCTCCAGAATTCCCTATCAAGAGTGCTTGCAGAGCAGTGGTGAGGATGGAATTGTAAACAGAAGCTACGGTAAATTCAGTGCCAAGCAGAAGGCAGTTCCAATGTGTAGCAGTTTATTCGAGACATCCAGCACCTGAGTAAGCCCGGTGTCAGACGTTTACTCACACTGGAATTTGTATCTATGATGACCAACAAGTGGAGAGGTGACATCAAGAGGTCATGGAGGATTTCCCACCCTGAGGATTTTGAGATGCTCCAAATAGAAAGGGTTGCTTCTACTGGACCAGTGGAACTTGGTTTATTTGCTCCGGGGTCCCTCATGTGGAAAGTTTGGGTAGTAGAGCTCTCCAGCATTGATGCCAGGAAAGCACAGTTCCATTGACCATTGTAGCTGAAGAACATGGCAGGTTCGTTCTGTTGGCTCTTGGCGAAGTACCAAGGCCTTGCATTGACTTGGAATCTCTTGCACATGGGTCACAGTGCAGGTTTCATACCAGGGAAATCTTAGAATGTGCTGGTGGCTAAAGTGTCATGCAATATTCTCCTACCCTGAGGGTTTGACACAGGTTCAAGAGCATGGTTCCCTTTTGGGGACAGGAGATGTTCTGTTGTGTGTTTCAGGGACCATATGTTGTATCATAAGATGGCATTCCAAAAGAGTTCTCTGAGGACAGATGCCTGAAAACCTAATCAAGGGTTCCAGTAAGGACCTAGGGGCATGTCATATTCAATCTTCTTACTCAGGACCATTGACTTGGGTGTCTTCCTGGATGGAGGTGATCAGGGTCTTTCAGACTTCGCATTTGCATCCAGAGCGGCCTCTAATAGTGGAGTGGGCTCAGGGGCCTTACAGGTTTCTTCTAATCTGGAGTGTTTGGGCCACTGTGACGGGCACATTTTCCTTGGAGATGGCAGGCCCAGTCCTGTTGTGTGGCTCCATAGACCTCATCCTGGAGGCAATGTGAGCCATGGTTTTTGGAGGGAATTCTGCAAACACAAACTTGGTTTAGTGTTAGTGGTGAGGTGATCGCAAGCAAAATGTGTAGAACTAGAGAGCAGCTCGTCAGGAACTCTAAATTGAGTGACTCGCAGGCAGAAGCACAGGGTTTTATACATGGATTGTGTGTTCAGGATGGCCTCATAATGCAGGTGTGGTCTCATGGGTCCATGGGAGACTTTACTCTCTAAGGATCCTGGTGACTCTCCATACTTGGTGGCTTTTTTGGGGAAGAGAAGAGTGCTGTTTTCCATCATAGGGGTTCCCCCAAACAGGGATTCCAGAGAGTGGCTCTGGGTCTGGGCGCTTGGAAAAATCCACCAAGTGTTAGGATTTGGTCCTAGGGGGGACAAGGCCTGCAATGCTGGCTCCTGGTGGTGCAATGGAGAAGGCTTGTTTGGGAGCATGCTCAGGCTGAGAGTCACAATGCCAGTTTGTGCCCAGGGCAGCCCTCAGGAGTGGGCATGGTCTCAGTGTCCATTTAGCTGGCTCCCACTTTGAGGGTTGGACAACCATCCCAACAGCCAGGTTTCCTTCCATGCAGAAGGAGCAGTTCTCTATTGTGTTTCAGGGTCCCCCATTGGCAGGGATTCCAGCAAAGGTCTGGGGAAAGTTGCCTGAATAACAAGGATGCATAGAGATGATGGACTTGGGCCATGGCCGGTCCCACATGCTAGATATGGGGCCCTCTCACTGAATGGCTGACACTGGGTTGGGACTCAGGCTCTGTCAGACACAGCACTAGTGGCCAATGCAGCCTAAATAGGGGTATCCTCGAGGTCCGATCATATTGATCCTCATGTAGCGTTTCTGGGCAGACTCACCAGGCACTTCTTCTTTCTATGGGGAAGGCAGAATGCTGCGCTGTGGCTCCAGAATTGCCTATCAAGTGGGCTTGGGGACTAGTAGGGTGAGAATGGAATTGTAAACAGAAGTTATGGTTTAATTCAGTGCCAAGCAGAAGGCAGTACCAATGTGCATCAGCTTATTTGAGATATCCAGCACCTTAGTAAGAACAGATGTCAGATGTTTGCTCACACTGAAGTTTGTGTCTATGATGACTGAGAAATGGAAGAGTGGAATCAAAAGGACATAGAGGATTTTTCATGCTGAGTCTTGTGAGATGATACAAACAGCACGGTTTCCGTCTAATGGACAGGCCCAGGATCCGGGCCCCCATGTGGAAAGTTTGGGTAGCAGACCTCTCGTGCATGGAAGCCTGGAAAGCACATCTCCATTGACCATTGCAGCTGAGGAACATGGCAGGTTCGTTCTGGTGGCTCTGGGGTTTGGGGCCAAGGCCTTGCCTTGACATGGAATATCTTCCAGATGGGCCACAGTGCTGGTTTGTTACCAGGGATATCTTAGAATGTTCTGGTGGCTAAGGTGCCATGCAGGATTCTCCTACCCTGAGAGTTTGACACAGGTCCAAAAGCACGGTTTCCTTCTGCGGACAGGAGATATACTGTTGTGGGGCTCAGGGACCACCTGTTGTATCATAAATTGGGATTCCAGAACAATCCCCTGAGGACAGATGCCTGAAATCCTAATCAGGGGGTTTAATCAGGTCTTAGGGGCATGTCAATTTCAATCTTCTGACTCAGAGACATTGACTTGGCTGCCTGCCAGGATGTAGGTTATCAGAGTGTTTCAGACTGTACTTTTGCTTCCAGTGTGGCCGCCAATATTGGGGTGGGCTGAGGGGCCCTTCAGATTTCTCCTAATCTGGAAGGTTTGGGCCACGGTGACGGGCACAGTTTCCTTGGGGATGGCAGGTACATTCCTGTGGTGTTGATCCAGAGACCCAATCCTGGAGGGCATATGAGCCATGGTTTTGGGCGAGAAGTCTGCAAACGCAAATTCAGGTTAGGTTTAGTGGCGAGGTGATTGTAGGCCATATGCCTAGACCTGGAGGTTAGCTCGTCAGGAACTGTAATTAGGTTTACTGGAAAGTGGTAGCACAGGCTTTTCTATCTGGATTGTGTGTCCAGGATGGCCTCGGATTGCAGGTGTGGTCTAATGGGTCCATGAGAGACTTTTCCTCTCTAAGGATCCTGGTTGCTCCCTATAGTTTGGTGGCTCTTGGGGGAAGGGAAGAGTGCTGTTCTCCATCATAGTGGTGCCCCGAAACAGGAATTCCAGAGACAGGTTGTGGGTCAGGGTGCCTGGAAAATCCCACCAAGGGTTAGGATTTGGGCCTCGGGGTGTTCAAGACCTGGAGTCTAGGATCCTGGTGGTGCCAATGAGAGGGTTTGTTTGAAATCATGTTCATGCTGAGGGTCACAATGCCTGTTTTTGCCCAGGGCGGCCCTCAGGAGTGTGCGTGGTCTCATTGGCCAAATGCAGCTGACTCCCATTTTGAGGGTTGGACAGCCATCCCAACAGCCAGGTCTCCTGCAGTGGTGAAGGAAGGATTCTCTATTGTGCTTCAGATTCCCCCATTGGTAGTGATTGCAGAAAAGTTCTGGGGACAGGTGCCTGAATACCAAGGATGGGTAGAGTTGATGAACTTGGGGCATGGCAGGTCTCACATGCTGGATATGGGGCCCGTTCTGTGGGTGGCAGACACTAGGTTGTCCTGAGGCCGTCAGACACAGCAATAGTGTCCAGGGAACCCTATATATTGGGGTTACCTCATGGGCTGAGCATGTTGATCCTTATGTGGCATTTCTGGGCTGACTCACAAGGCACTTCTTCTTTCTTTCGAAAAGCAGTATGCTGTGCTGTGGCTCCAGAGTTCCCTATTTTGAGGGCTTCGGGACCAGTAGGGTGAGGATGGAATTGTAAACACAAGCTACGCTTCAATTCTATTCCAAGTGAGAGGCAGTTCCAATATGCAGTGACTTATTTGAGATATCCAGCACCTGAGTAAGGGCCGATGTCAGATGTTTGCTCACACTGGAGATTGTGTCTATGATGACCAACCAATGGAGGGGTGGAGTCAAGAGGCCATTGAGGACTTCCCACACTGAGGTTTGTGAGATGCTCCAAACAGCAATGCTTCCTTCTACTGGACAGGTGGAATCTGGTTTGTTTTCTCCACGTGTCCCAAGTGAGAAGTATGGGTAGAAGACCTCTCCAGCATTCGTGCCTGGACAGCACACCTCTACTGACCATTGGAGCTGAAGAACATGGCAGGTTCAATCTGGTGGCTCTTGGGCAAAGTACCAAGGCCTTGATTTGACATGGAATCTCATGAAGATGGGTCACAATGCTGGCTTGTTACCAGGGAGATCTTAGAATGTGCTGGTGGCTAAGGTGCCGTGCAGGATTCTCCTACCTAAGGTTTTGGCACAGGTCGAAGAGCACGGTTTCCTTCTGGGGACAGGACATGTTCTGTTGTGTGGCTCAGGGACCACATGTTATATCATAAGTTGGTATTCCAGAAAAGGCATCTGAGGACAGATGCCTGCAATATTAATCTAGGTTTCTAATGCAGTCCTAGGGGCATGACAAGATCAATCTTCTGACTGAGGACCATTGACTTGGCTATCTGCCTGGATGGAGGTGATCAGGTTGTTTCAGACTGTGCATTTGCTTCCACAGTAGCCGAAAATATTGCGGTGGGCTCAGGGGCCTTGCAAATTTCTCCTAATCTGGAAAGTTTAGGCCAATGTGACTGGCACAATTTCTTTGGCGATGGCAGCACAGTCCTGTTGAGTGGCTCCAGACACCCCATACTGGACGGCATGTGAGCCATGGTTTTGGGAGAGAAGTCTGGAAACACAAATTCAGGTTCGGGTTAGTGGCGAGGTGATCACAGGCCAATGCCTAGACCTGGAGGGCAGCTCGTCAGGAACTGTAATTAGGACACATGCCTGAAAACCTAATCTAATGTTCCAATAAAGTCCTAGGGGCATGTCATGAACAATAATCTGACTCAGGACCATTGACTTGTCTGTCTGTCTGGATGTAGGTGATCAGGTTGTTTCAGACTGTGCATTTTTGTCCAGAGCGGCCGCCAGTATCGGGGTTGGCTCAGGGGCCTTGCAGGTTTCTCATAATCTGGAAGGTTTGGGCACCTGTGACAGGCACAGTTTCCTTGTGATGGCAGACACAGTCCTGTGGTGTGGTTCTATAGACCCCCATTGGAGGGCATGTGAGCCATGGTTTGGGGGAGAAGTCTGCAAGCACAAATTCGGTTTAGGTTTAGTGGTGAGGTGATCGCAAGACCAATGCATAGACCTGGAGGGCAGCTCGTCAGGAACTGTAATTAGGGTGACTGAAAGACCGTAGCACAGGCTTTTCTATGTGAATTGTGTGTCCAGGATGGCCTCAGAATGCAGGTGTGGTCTAATGGGTCCATGGTAGTCTTTTCCTCTCTAAGGATCCTGGCTTCCCCCCATAGTTTGGTGGCTTTTTCAGGGAAGGGAAGAGTGCTTTTTTCCATCTTAACCGTGCCCCATAACAGGGATTGCAGAGACAGGCTCTTGTCTGGGCACCTGGAAAATCCCACCAAGGTTTAGGATTTGGGTCCAGGGGTCTACCTGGACTGCAATGCAGGATCCTGGTAGTGCAACTGAGAGGGCTTGTTGAATGTATACTTGGGCTGAGGGTTATAATTCCTGTTTGTGCCCTGCGCGGCCCTCCAGAGTGGGTGTGGTCTCATTGGTCTTGCACCTGGCTCCCACTTTGAGGGATGGACACCCGTACCAACAGCCAGGTTTCCTGCCATGGGGAAGTAGGTGTTCTCTCTTGTGCTTCAGGTTCCCCCATTGGTAGGGATCCAGTAAAGGTCTGGGGACAGATGCCTGAATATCAAGGATGGGTAGAGATGACGGCTCTGGTACATGGCCGGTCTCACATGCTGGATATGGGCCCCTCTTTCTGGGCGGCTGACACAAGGTCGGGGCTCAGGGTCTGTCAGACACAGCACTAGTGTCCAGGCCAACCTATAAATTGGGGTTCCCTCGAGCTCCAAGCAGATTGATCCTCATGTGGAGTTTCTGTGGCAGACTCACCAGGCCCTTTTTCTTTCTATGGGGAAGGCTAAATGCGGCGTTGTGGCTCCAGATTCCCTATCAAAAGGTGTTGTGGATCAGGAGGATGAGGATGGAATTGTAATCCCAAGCTATGGTTTCGTCAGGAACTGTAATTAGGGTGAATGGAAGTTGGTAGCACAGGCTTTTCTATATGGATTGTGTGTCCCGGATGGCCTCCAAATGCAGATGTGGTCTCATGGGTCCATGGGAGACTGTTCCTCTCTAAGGATACTGGCAGCTCCCCATAGTTTGGTGGCTTTTTAGAGGAAGGGAAGAGTAATGTTTTCCATCTTAGGGGTGCCCCAAAACAGGGATTCAAGAGACAGGTTCTGGGTCTGGGCCCCTGGAAAATCTCGCCAAGGGTTATATTTTGGGCCTAGGGGCATACCAGGCGTGTAATGCGGGATCCTGGTGGTGCAACTGATTGGGCTTGTTTGAAAGCATGCTCAGGCTGAGGGTCACAATGCCTGTTTGTGCCCAAGGTGGCCCACAGGGGTGGGCGTGGTCTCATTGGCCTTGCAGCTGGCTCTCACTTTGAGGGTTGGACACCCATCCCAACAGCGAAGTTTTTTGCCATTTGGAAGGAGTTCTTTATTGTGCTTCAGATTCCCCCATTGGCAGGGATTCCAGCAAAGGTCTGGGGACAGGTGCCTGAATACCAAGGGTGGGTAGAGGTGACGGACTTGGGAAATGGCTGGTCCTACATGCTAGATATGGGGTCCGCTCTCTGTGTGGCTGGCACTAGGTCGGGTCTCAGGCTCTGTCAGACACAGCACTAGTGGTCAGGGCAACCTATAAACCGGGGTTCCCTCAAGGGCTGAGCAGATTTATCTTCATGTGGGGTTTCTGGACAGACACACCAGGCACTTCTTCATTCGATGGGGAAGGCAGAATGCTGCATTGTGGCTCCAGAATTCCCTATCAAGAGGGCTTCGGGACCATTAGGGTGAGGATGGAATTGTAAACAGGAGCTATGGTTCAATACAGTGCCTAGCAGAGGGCAGTTCCAATGTACAGCAGCTTAATCGAGATATCAAGCACCTGAGTAAGGCAGAATCAGATGTTTGCTCACACTGGAGTTTGTGTCTATAATGATCGACAAATGGAGGGGTTGCATCAAGAGGCCATGGAGTATTTTCCACGCTGAGACTTGTGAGATTCTCCAAACAACAAGATTTCCTTCTTCTGGACAGGTGGAGTCTGGATTGTTTGCCTCAGGTCCCCTATGTGGAAAATTTGGGTAGCAGAGCTCTCCCGCATGGATGCCTGTAAAGCACACCTCCTTTGACCATTGTAGTTGAGGAACATAATAGGATCATTCTGAATGCTCTGGGGCAAAGTACCAAGGCTTTGAGTTGACATGAATCTCTTGCAGATGGGACACAATGCTGGCTTTTTACCAAGGAGATCTTAGAATGTGGTGGTGTCTAATGTGCCATGCACGATTCTCCTACCTGGAGGGTTTGCAAAGGTCAAAGATCACGGTTTCCTTCTGGGGACTGGAGATGTTTTGGGATGTGGCTCAGAGACCACCAGTTGTATCATAAGTTGGTATTCCAGAACAGACCTCTGAGGCCAGATGCCTGAACACCTAATCTAGGGTTCCAGTGTGGTCCTAGGGGTAGGTCAGTTTCAATCTTCTGACTTAGGACCATTGATTTGGCTGTCTGCCTGGATGTAGGTGATCAGGGTGATTCAGACTGCACATTTGCATCCTGAGCGTCCAACAATATTAGGGTGGGCTCAGAGGCCTTGCAGGTTCCTCCTAATTTGGAATGTTTGGGCAACTGTGACAGGCACAGTTCCCTTGGGGATGGCAGGCACAGTCCTGTGGTGTGGCTCCAGAGACTCTATCCCAGAGGGCATGTGAGCCACGGTTCTGAGAGCGAAGTCTGTAAACATAAATTCAGATTAGGGTTAGTAGTGAGGTGATCGCAGGCCCAATGCATAGACATAAAAGGCTGCTCGTCAGGAACTGTAAATAGGATGACTCAAAGGTTTTAGCAAAGGCTTTTGTATCTGGATGGTGTGTCCAGTATGGCCTTGGAATGCAGTAGTGGTCTCATGGGTCCATGGCAGACTTTTTTCTCTCTTAGTTTTCTGGAAGCTCCCAATAGTTTGGTAGCTTTCTCGGGGAAGGGAAGATTGCTGTTTTCCATCTTAGGGGTGCCCCAGGACAGGGATTCAAGAGACGGGATCCGGGTCTGGGCCCCTGGAATATCCCACTACGTGTTAGGATTTGGGCCTAGGGGCGTTCCAGGATTGCAATGTGGGATCCTGAAGGTGCAACAGAGAGCGTTTGTTTGAAATCCTGTTCAGGCTGAGGGTCACAATGCCTGCTTATGCCCAGCGCGGCCCTCCTGAGTGGGCATGGTCTCCTTGGCCATGCAGCTGGCTCCCACTTTGAGGGTTGGAATCCCATACCAAAAGCTAGGATTTATGCCATGGTGAAGGAGGAGTTCTCTATTGGGCTTCAGGTTTCCCCATTGGCAGGGATTCCAGCAAAGGTCTGGGGACAGGTGCATGAATACCAAGTATGGGTAGAGGTGATGGAGTAGGGCCATGGCCTGTCCCACATGCTAGATATGGGTCCCACTCTCTCGGTGGCTGACACTAGGTCTGGGCTCAGGCTCTGTCAAATAAAGCACTAATTACCAGGGAAGCCTATAAACTGGGGTTCCCTCGAGGTCTGAGCTGATTGATCCTCATGTGGGGTTTCGGCACAGATTCACCAGGCACTTCTTCTATCATGGGGAAGTCAGAATGCTGCATTGTGGCTCTAGAATTCCCTATTAAGAGGCCTTGGGACCAGTAGGGTGAGGATGTAATTGTAAACACATTCTATGTTTCAATTCAGTGCGAAGCCAAAGGCAGTTCCAATGTGCAGCAGATTATTCGAGATATCCAGCACCTGAGTAAGGGCAGCTGTCAGATATTTTCTCACACTGGAGTTTGTGTTTATGGTGAATGAGAAATGGAAGGGTGGCATCAAGAGGTCACGGAGGATGTCCCATACCGAGGTTTGTGAGATGCTCCAAACAGCAAGTTCCTTCTCCTGGATAGGTAGAGTCTGGTTTGTTTGTCCCAGTGTCCCCAATGTGAAAAGTATGGGCAGCAGAGCTTTCCCATATGGATGCCTGGAAAGCACACCTCCATTGACCTTTGCAGCTGAGGAACATGACAGGTATGTTATGATGGCTCTGGGCTATGGACCAAGGCCTTGAGTTGACATAGAATCTCTTGCCGATGGGTCACAGTGCTGGTTTGTTACCAGGGAGATCTTAGAATGTGCTGGTGGGTAAGGTGCCTTGCAGGATTCTCCTACCCGTAGGGTTTGGCACTGGTCAAAGAGCACGGTGTCCTTCTGGGGACAGGAGATGTTCTGTTGTGTGGCCTAGGGACAACATGTTGTATCCTAAATTAGTATTCCAGAAAAGGCCACTGAGGACAGATGCCTTAAATCCTAATCTAGAGTTCCAGTGCGTTCCTAGGGGCATTTCAGGTTCAATCTTCTGACTCAGTACCATTGACATGGGTGAATGTCTGGATGTAGGTGATCAAGTTGTTTCAGACTGTGCATCTGCTTCCAGAGCAGCCACTATATTGGGATGGGCTCAGGGGACTTGCAGGTTTCTCATAATCTGGAAAGTTTGGGCAACTCTGATGGGCACAGTGTCCTTGGAGATGGCAGCACAGTCCTATGGTGTGGCTCCAGAGACCCAATCCTGGAGGCCATGTGAGCCATGGTTTTTGGAGAGAAATCTGAAAACACAAATTTGGGCTAGGGTTAGTGGCATGGAGGTCGCAGGCCCAAAGCATAGACTTGGAGGGGAGTTCATCTGGAACTATAGTTAGGGTGATGGGAAGGTGGTAGCACAGTCTTTTCTATCCGGATTGTGTGTACAGGATGGCCTCGGTATGCAGGTGTGGTCTCATGGGTCCTTAGGACACTCTTCCTCTCTAAGGATCCTGGTGGATCCCCATAGTTTTGTGGCTTTTTCGGGGAAGGGATGAATGCTGTTTTGCATCTTAGGGGTACCACAAAACAGGGATTCCAGGGACGGGGTCTGGGTCTGGGCCCCTGGAAATTCTACAGTATGTTAGGATTTGGGCATTGGGGCGTACAAGTATTGCAATGCGGGATCCTGGTGGTGCAACTGAGAGGGTTGTTTGAGAGCATGCTCATGCTGAGGGTCACTATTCCTGTTTGTGCCCAGGGCATCCCTCATGAGTGGGCATGTTCTCCTTGGCCATGCAGCTGGCTCCCACTTTGAGGGTTGGACACCCTTCCCAACAGCCCGTTTTCGTGCCATGGAGAAGGAGGAGTTCTCTATTGGGCTTCAGTTTCCCCCATTGGCAGGGATTCCAACAAAGGTCCGGGGAAAGATGCCTGAATACTAAGGATGGGTAGAGATGAGGAAGTAGGGACATGGCCCATCCCATATGTAGATATGGGTCCAGCTCTGTGGGTGGATGACTCGAGGTCGTTGCTCAGGCTCTGTCAGACACAGCACTAGTGGCTAGGGCAGCCTATAAATCGGGGTTTCCTCGAGGGTCGAGCAGATTGATCTTCATGTGGGGTTTCTGGGCAGACTCACCAGGTGCTTATTCTTTCGACAGGGAAGACAAAATGCTGCGTTGTGGCTCCAGAATTCCCTAACAAGAGGCCCTGGGGACCAGAAGAGTGAGGATGGTATAGTAAACCCAAGCTATGGTTCAATTCAGTGAGAAGCTGGAAGGAAGTTCCAATGTGCAGTGGCTAATTCTAGATATCCAACACCTGAGTAAGGGCGGATGTCAGGTATATGCTCACACTGGAGTTTGTGTCTATGATGAATGACAAATGGAAGGGTGGCATCAAGAGGCCATGGAGAATTTCCCACGCTGAGGATCCTTAGAGAGAAATGTCTCACATGGACCCATGAGACTATACCTGCATTCCGAGGCCATCTGGACACACAGTCCAGATAGAAAAATCTGTGCTACCGCCTTCCCATCACGCTAACTAATGTTCCTTATGAGCTGCCCTCCAGGTCTATGCATTGGTCCTGCGACCTCCATGCCATGAACCCTATCCCGAGTATGTGTTTGCATATTTCTCTCCAAAAACCATGGCTCACATGCCCTCCAGGATATGGGTCTCTGGATCCCCACCACAGGACTGTTCTGGCCATCCCCAAGGAATATGTAGCTGTCACAGTTGCCCAAACCTCCCAGAACGAGAAACCTGCAAGGCCCCTGAGCCCACTCCAATACTGTCAGCTATTCTGGATGCAAATATGCAGTCTGAAAATCCCTGGTCACCTACATCCAGGCAGACAGCCAAGTCAATGATCCTGAGTCAGATGATTGAAACTGATATGCCTCTAGGGCCTCATTGGAACCCTAGATTAGGTTTTCAGGCATCTGTCCTCAGGGTTCTATTCTGAAGTATCAACTTATGATACAACAGGTGGTCCCTGAGAGAAACAACAGAACATCTCCTGTCCCCAGAAGAAAACCTTACTCTTCGACCTGTGCCAAATCCTCAGGTTAGCAGATTCATGCACGGCACATTAGCCACAGGCACATTTTAAGATTTCTCGCAATCTGGGCAGAATCCCCAGAGTCGAAGAATCTCCCAAGGCCTCATGAAGGCACTGCTATCATTTGCAACCATCCTGGACATACAATACCGGCAGAAGAGCCTGCACTACTGCCTCCAAGATACCTTAAGTTCAGTACACTATGGGCTGCCCTCAGGGCCTGCATTTCGGGCCTGTGATCACCTCGGTCCTCACCCTAACCCTAGTTCGTGTTTAAAGATTTCTTTGGCCAAAGCCCTGGCCCACAAGCCCTCCAGGAAGGGGCCTCTGGAGCCATACCAGACGACTGTGCCTAACGTCCCAAAGGAAACTCTGTCCTTCACTGTTGCCCAAACCCTGAAGATTAGGAGCAATGTACAAAGCATCTGAGCCCACCTCAATTGCGAGGAAAACTCTGGACCTAAATACGCATTCTGGCACACCATGAGCACCTGCCTCCAGGCAGACATCCAAGTCAAAGGCCCTGAGTCAGAAGATTGTACCTGACATGCCCCTAGGACTTCATCGATACCATAGATTAGATTTTCAGGCGCCTGTCCCCAGAGGCCTTTTCTCCAATACCAACTTATATTCCAATATGTGGTCCGTGAGCCACATAACAGAACCCCTCCTGTCCCTAGTAGGATAGCTTGCTCTTGGTAGCTATGTCCAAGACTCAGTGTAGGAGAATCCTGCATGGCCCCTGACCACCCCAACATTCTAACGTCTCCCTGGATACAAACCATCATTATGATCCAACAGCATGAAACTCCATGTCAACTCAGGCCACTTGGTATCTCGCCCCAGAGCCACGAGATCGAACCTGCCATGTTCCTCAGTTGCAATGGTCAATGGAAGTGTGCTTTCCACGCATCCATATGGGAGAGCTCTGCTACCCCAACTTTCCATATGGGGACCCTGGAGGCAACAAACCAGACTCACCCTGTCCAGTACAAGGAAAACTTGCTGTTTGGAGCATCTCACAAGCACCAGCATGGGAAATCCTCCATGGCCTCATGACGCATTCTTTCCTAGTGACAAGGGAGGATCGATCTGCTGGCTACAGGGGGGAGCAACCGAGGGGGCTGAGTTGAAATGGATTCTCCTGAGGAACGGTCGTTTTGTGCATTGCTGTCCATGGAGACCTTGGAATGGGGCGGTGGATACGGGGCGCTGAATGATTCTCCTAACCAGAGGTTGTGTCAGAGCTCCAAAGAGTATGTTTCCAATGAGGAGACGAGATTTGTTCTGATGAGTGCCTCAGGAACCCCCATATGCTGGTATTGGAAACCAGGACTCTGAGGAGAGATGTCTGGAAACCAAAGCAATGGATCCAATTAGGGCCTAGGGGCCTGTCTGGTTCAATATGATTCTCTGGTACATCAGTCTACAGGTCTTCTTGGAAGTAGTTGCTCAGCTTGTGTAACATGGTCCCTGTTTGTCAGATCGCCCTGTTTGTCCCGGGAAACCTACACTATTATGATGGCCCCGGGGTCTTTGGAGGTTTTTCTTAATCTGTATTTTTGTGGCCAATGGAATGGGCAGAATTCCCTTGGAGTCAGCAGGCAGAGTCCTGAGGTATGGCTCCAGGGACCCCAGCCTGGAGGGTGTGTGGGCCAGGGCTGTGGGGACAGAAGTCTGAAAACAAAAACTCGGCTTAGGTTTGGGGACGTAGTTATGGCAGACCTGAAATACAGATCATGAGAACACTTCGGGATATAAATAAAGGGCGAGTGTGAGGCGCTTGCTCAGGCTTTTGCCTCTGGATTTTGGCAACGATGGCTGTGGAATGTCGTGGAGGCCTCATGGGCCATGGACGAGTCTTCCTCTCTGTGGATTTGGCCCGATCCCAAGAGTTTTGGGTTCATTTTGTGGGATAGTGGGGTCCCTTTTTTTGTAGTTGTTGTTGGCTTGTTTGTTTTGTTTTGTTTTTGTTTTTGTTTTGTTTTTGTTTTTTTTTAACCTCAGGTGTCTCACCAAAAGAATGATACCTGGAATATCCTACCAAAGGTTATTATTTGGGACTAGAGGCATACAAGGCCTTCAATGTGGGATCCTGGTGGTGCAACCGAGAGGGCTTGTTTGAAAGCATGCTCAGACTGAGTGTCACAATGCCTCTTTGTGCCCAGGGCGGCTCTCATGAGTGACCGTGGCCTCATGGGTAACGCAGCTGGTTCCCATTTGGAGGGTTGAACACCCATCCCAACAGCCAGGTTTCCTGTCATTCGGAAGGAGGAGGACTCCTGGGCTTCAGTTTCCCCCATAGGCATAGATTTGAGCTATGGTCTAGGGAGAGATGCCTGAATATCCAGGTTGAGTAGATATGACGGCTTCGGGCCACAAGAGTTCCCACCTGCAGAATATGGGGCCCACTGTCTGGGTGGCTGAATGGAGATCGTGGCTCAGGCTGTGTCAGAAAGAGCCTGACTGTCCACGGCGGCCTATGATATTAGAGCTCTGTCAAGGGCCATGCAGGTGGATCCTCATGTGGGTTTTCTTGGCAGACTCACCAGGCACTTCTTTCTGTGGGAATGGCAGAATGCTGCATCCTGGCTCCAGAATTCCCTATCAAGAGGATTTGGGGACCAGCAGGGTGAGGATGGAATGGTAAACACAAACTACAGTTCAATCCAGGGCCAAGCAGAAGGCTGATGCAAGCTATCCAGCACCTGAGTAAGGGTGGATGTCAGATGTTTGCTCACACTGTAGTTTGTGTCTATGATGACCAACAAATGGAGGTGTGGCACAAGAGGCCATGGAGGATTTCCCATGCTGTGACCTGTGAAATGCTCCAAACAGCAAGGGTTCTTTTTACTGGACAGGGGAATTTTGGTTTGTTTGATCCAGGGTCCCACATATGGAAAGTATGGGTAGCAGAGCTCTCCCACATCAATGCCTAGAAAGCACACCTCCATGGCCCATTGCAGCTGAGGAAATGGCAGGTGCGTTCTGGTGGCTTTGGGGCTAAGTTCCAAGCGGCCTGAGTTGACATGGAGTTTCATGCTGTTGCATCACAATGCTGGTTGGGATTCATGGAGAAGTTAGAATGTTGGTGTGGTCAGAGGGCCATGCAGGATTTTCCTACACTGTGTCTTGGACACAGCTACCAAGATCAAGTTATACTTCTGGGGATAAGAGGGGTTCTGTAGTGTGGCTCAGGGGCCACATGTTGGAATATAAATTCATATTGGGTAACAGGCCCCTGGGGATAGGCACCTGAAAATCTAAGCTCAGGTATCGATGAAGTCCTAGAGGCATGTCAGGTTCAATCTGCTGATGCAGGGCCTTTGACTTGGATGTATGCCTGGAGGCAGGGTCTCATTGTGTGTCAGAATGCTCACTTGGGTCCAGAGCGTTCTTCAAAATGGAGGTGTGCTCAGGGGCTTTGTACTTCACTCCTAATCTTCAGGGTTTTGGAAACAGTGAGGGTAGAGTTTCCTTCAGGAGAGTAGGCACAGTCGTCCAGGGTGGCTTCAGAGGCCCCATGCTGAGGGCATGTGGAACAGGGCTTTGGTGACAGAAATCTGGAAACGCGAACTAGGGTTAGGGTGAGGACCAAGGTGATCACAGGCCTTATCTTCAGGCCCTGAGTGCAGCTTATATTGTACTAAAATTAAGGTGTCATAGAGGCGGTAGTGCAGGCTTTTCTGTATGGATTGTGTGTCCAGGACGGTCGCAATATGTAGGAGTGTTTCATGGTGCCATGGGAGATTCCTCATCTCTGGGGATTCTGCTCAGCTCCCAAGAGTTTGGTGTTTCTGGGGGAAGGGAAGAATGTTCTTTTCAGTCTCAGGGGACCCCCACAAGAGGGATTCCAGAGACATATCCTTGTTCTGGGTACCGGGAAAACACCAACGAGGGTGATGATTTGGACCTAGGAACCTGGCAGGCCTACTCTGCAGGCTCCTGGTCCAGCTACTGAGGGGGTTTGTTTGTAAGCAGGCTCATGCTGAGAGTCACAATGCCTTTTTGTGCCCAAGGCGGCTCCCAAGTGTGGCCGTCATCTCATGGGCCTTGTAGCTTGTTCCCACTCTGAGGACTGGACACACATCTCAATAGCCAGGTTTCCTGCCATTGGGAATGAGGAGTACTCTTGTTCTTAATGTTCCCCTATAGGCAGGGATTTGAGCTACGGTCTGGGGAGAGACACCCGAATACCCACGTTGTGTAGGGATGACAGCTTTGGGCCATGGCATTTCCTACCTGCAGTATACGGGGCCCACTGTCTGCAAGGCTGTCTGGAGGTTGTGGCTCAGGCTGTGTCAGACAGAGCCTGAGTGGCCATTTCAGCCTAAGATAGTAGTGTGCCATCGAGGGCCATGCAGGTGGATCCTCATGTGGGGTTTCTGGGCAGAATCACCAGGTAGGACTTCTTTCTGTGTGGTAGGCAGAATACTGCGTTGTGGCTCCAGAATTCCCTATCAAGTAGGCTTGTGGACCAGGAGGTTGAGGATGGAATTGTAAATACATGCTATGGTTAAATTCAGCGGTAGGCAGCTCCAGTGTGCAGTGGCTGATTCGAGATATCCAGCACCTTATTAAGGGCGGATTCCAGATGCTTGCTCACACTGGAGTTTGTGTCTGTGATGACCAACAAATGGCAGGATGGCGTCCCTAGGCCATGGAAGATTTCTCATGCTGGGGCTTGTGAGATGCTCCAAACAGCAAGGTTTCCTTCTACTGGATAGGGGGCGTCTCATTTGTATGCTCCAGGGTCCCCCATATGGAAAGTTTGGTAGCAGAGCAATCCTGCATGGATGCCAGGAAAGCACAATTGACCTTTGCAGCTGAGAAACATGGCAGGTTCGATCTGGTGCCTCTGGGGCAAAGTTCCAAGAGGACTGAGTTGACATGGAGTTTCATGTTGTTGGATCACAGTGCTGGTTTGTATCCAGGGAGACGATAGAATGTTGGGTTGGTCAGGGTCCCATGCAGGATTCTCCTACACTGAGTCTTAGACACAGCTACCAAAAGCAATGTATACTTCTGGGGGCAGGAGGGGTTCTGTTGTGTGGCTCAGGGACCACATGTTGGAATATAAGTTGGTGTTGGGTAATGGGCCCCTGGGGATAGGCACTTGAAAACCTAAGCTCGGGTATAGATGAAGTCCTAGAGGCATGTCAGGGTCAATGTTTTGACTCAGGGCCTTTGACTTGGATGTCTACCTGGATGCCTTCATTGTGTGTCAGAATGTGCATTTGGGTCCAGAGTTTTACTTTGAATTGAGGTGGGCTCAGGGGCTTTGTACTTTGCTCCTAATCTTCAGAGTTTTGGCAACAGTGAAGGGCAGAGTTACCTTCAGGAACGTACACACACTTGTGCGTGGCTCCAGAGACCCCATCCTGGAGGGCATGTGGCCTGGGCTTTGGGGACAGAAATCTGAAAACCCAAACTAGGGTTAGTGTGAGGGCCGAGGTGATCACAGGCCCAATCTGCAGGCCCAGAGGGCAGATCATAGCGTACTGAAATTAAGGAGTCATGGAGGCGGTCACACAGGATTTTCTGTCTGGATAGTGTGTCCAGGACGGTCGCACAATGTATGGAAGTATTCATGGGGACATGGAAGATTCTTCGTCTCTGGGGATTCTACCCAGCTGCCAAGAGTTTGGTGTCTCTGGGGGAAGGGAAGACTGCTGTTTTCCGTCTCAGGGGACCACCAAAAGAGGGATGCCAGAGACAGTTTCTGGGTCCGGGTATGTGGCAAACACGAATGAGTGTGAGGCTTTGGCTCTAGGGACCTGGCAGGCCCACTCTGCAGGCTCCTGGTCCAGCTACCAAGGGGGTCTGTTTAAAAGCAAGCTCATGCTGAGGGTCACAATGCCTGTTTGTGCCCAGAGCAGCTCCCATGCATGACTGTGGTCTCATAGGTCATGCAGCTGGTTCCAACTCTGAAGGTTGGATACCCTTCTCAACAGCCAGGTTTCTTGCCATCAGGAAGGAGGAGTACTCCTGTACTACACTTTCCCGCATAGGCAGGGATTTGAGCTACGGTCTGCAGAGAGATTCCTGAATATCCATGTTGAGTAGATGTGATGGCTTCAGGCCACGGCAGGTCCCACCTGCAGGATATGAAGTCCACTGTCTGCATGGCTGACTGAAGGTCGTAGCTAAGGTTGTGTAAGACAGAGCCAAAGTGCCCATGGCGGCCTAAGATATTAGGGTCCCTTCAATGGCCATGCTGGTAGATCCTAATGTGGGCTTTCTGGGAAGACCCACCAGGCACTTCTTCTTTCTGTGGGGCCGGCAGAACGCTGCGCTGTGGCTCAAGAATTCCCTATCAAGAGGGCGTACGCAAAAGGAGGGTGGAACTGTAAACACAAGCTAATGTTAATTGCATTGACAAGCAGAAGGCAGTTCCAGTGTGCAGCGGCAGATACGAGATATCCAGCACCTGAGTAAGGGTGGATATCAGATGTTTGCTCACACTGGAGTTTGTGTCTATGATGACTGCCAAATGGAAGGGTGGCGTCACAAGGCTTTCCCATGCTATGATTTGTGAGATGCTCCAAACAGCAACGTTTCTTCTGGACAAGTGGAGTCTGGTTTGTTTCCTACAGGGTCCTCATTATGGAATGTTTGTATAGCAGAGTTCTCCCTCATGAATGCCTGAAAGCACAACTCCATTGACTATTCCAGCTGAGGAACATGGCAGGTTTGATCTGGTGCCTCTGAGGTGAAGTTCCAAGAGGCCTGAGTTGATGTGGAGTCATATGCTGTTGGGTCATAATGCTGGTTGTTATCCAGGGAGACATTAGAATGTTGGGGTTGTCACGGGGCCATGCAGGATTCTCCTGCATGGAGTCATGGACACAGCTACCAAGAGCAAGGTATCCTTCTGGGGACAGGAGGGGTTCTGTTGTGTGGCTGAGGGACCACATGATGGAATATAAGTTGGTATTGGAGAACAGGCCTCTGGGTACAGGAGCCTGAAAACCTAAGCTAGGGTATCGATGAAGTCCTAGAGGCATGTCAGGTTCAATCTTCAGATTCAGGGCCTTTTACGTGGATGTCTATCTGGAGGCAGGTGCTCATTGTGTATCAGAATATGCACTTGGGTCCAGAGCATTCTTTGAAATTGAGCTGGGCTCAGGTGCTTTGTACTTTGCTCCTAAGATTCAAGTTTTTGGCAAATGTGAAGGGCAGAATTTTCTTCTGGAGTGTAGGCACACTTGTCCAGTGTTGCACCAGAGACCCCATCCTGGAGGGCATGTAGTTCAGGGCTTTGGGGACAGAAATCTGCAAACGCAAACTATGGATAGGGTGAGAGCCGGTGTGATCACAGTCCTATCTGCAGGGTGTGAGTGCACCTCATAGTGGACTGAAATTAAGGTGTCATGGAGGCCACAGCACTGGCGTTTCTCTCTGGACTGTGTGTCTAGGATAGTCACAAAATAGAGGGGATTCTGCATGGGTGCATAGGAGATTCTTCGTCTCTGGGGATTCTGCCCAGCTCCCTAGAGTTTGGTTTGTCTGGGGGAAGGAAAGACTGATCTTTTCCGTCTCAGGGGACCTCCAAAAGAGGGATTCCAGAGACCGTTTCTGGGTCTGGGCGTCTGGAAAACACGAAGGAGAGTCAGCATTTAGCCCTAGGGAATTGACAGGGTTGCCCTGTGTGCTCCTGGTCCAGCTACCAAGGCGGTTTGTTTGAAAACCGAATCATGCTGAGGGTCACAATGCCTCTTTGTGCCCAGGGCGGCTCCCGTGAGTTGCCGTGGTCTCATGGCCCATGTAGCTGGTTCCCACACTGAGGGTTGGACACCCATCTAAACAGCCAGGATTCCTTACATTGGGTAGGAGGAGTACTACTGTGCTTCAGGTTCCCCCATAGTCAAGAATTTGAGCTATGGTCTGGGGAGAGATGCCTGAAGATCCAGGTTGAGTAGATGTGAGGGCTTTGGGCCACGACAGGTACCACCTGCAGGATATGGAGCAAACTGTCTGTCTGTGTGGCTGACTAGAGGTCGTGGTTCAGGCTGTTACAGACTGAGCCTGAGTGCCCATGGCAGCCTATGATATTAGGGTGCCTTCGAGGGCCATGTAGGTGGATCCACATGTGAGGTTTCTGAGCAGACTCACCAGGCAATTCTTCTATCTGTGGGGTAGGCAGAATGCTGCGTCTTGGCTCCAGAATTCCCTGTGAAGAAAGCTTGGTGACCAGGAGGGTGAGGATAAAATTGTAAACACAAGCTATGGTCAAATTCAGTGCCAAGCAGAAGGCAGTTCCAATGTGCAGTGGCTGAATCGATATACCAGCACCTGAGTAAGGGCTGATGTAAGATGCTTGCTTACATTGAACTTTGTGTCTATAATGACCAACAAATGGAGGGGTGGCGTCACGAGGCCATGGAGGATTTCCCACGCTGGGGCTTGTAAAATGCTCCAAACAGAAAGGATTCCTTGTACTGGACAGGGTGAGTCTGATTTCTTTGCTCCACCGTACCTCATTTGGAAAGTTTGGGTAGCAGAGCTCTCCAAAATGGATGCCTGGAAAGCACACCTACATTGACCATTGCAGCTAAGGAACATGGAAGGTTCGTTCTGGTGACTTTGCAAAAAAGTTCCAAGTGGCTTGAGTTGACATGGAGTTTCATGCTGTTGGATAATAATGATGGTTTGTATCCAGGGAGAAGTTAGAATGTTGGGGTGGTCAGGGGCCATGCAGGATTCTCTTACAATGAGTCGTGGACATAGCTACCAAAAGCAAGCTAGCCTACTGGGGACAGGAGGGATTCTGTTGTGCAGCTCATGGCCCACATGTTGGAATTTAAGTTGTTAAGGGAGAAAAGGCATCTGGGGACAGGCGACTGAAAATCTAATCTATGGTATTGATAAAGTCCTAGGGGCATGTCAGGATCAATATTCTGACTCAGGGACTTTGACATGGATGTCTGCCTGGAGGCAGGTGCTCATGGTGTTCCAGAATGCGCATTTTGGTCCAGAGTTTTCCTTGCAATAGAGGTGGGCTCAGTTACTTTGTACATTGTTCCTAATCTTCAGGGTTTATGCAAAATGAATGGCAGAGTTTCCTTCGGGAGGGTAGGTACAGTCGTCCGGTGTGGCTCCAGAGGCCCCATCCTGGAGGGCATGTGGGCCAGGGCTTTGGGGACATAAATCTGCAAATGCGAACTAGGGTTAGGGCGAGGGCCAAGGTGATCACAGGTCCGATATGCAGGCCCTGAGGGCAGTTCAGAGTGTACTGAAATTAAGGTGTTTTGAAGGCAGTAGCGCTGGCTTTTCTGTTGGGATTGTGTGTTAGGATGGTCGCAAATGGTAGGGGTGGCTTATGAGGCCATGGGAGATTCTTTGTCTCTGGGGATTCTGCCAAGCTCCCAAGAGTTTGTTGTCTCTGGGGGAAGGGAAGACTGCTGTTTTCCGTGTCAGGGAACACCCAAATGTGGGATTCCAGAGACAGGTTCTGTGTTTGGGCATAATGAAAGAAGAACTAGGGTACGCATTTGATACTAGAGACCTGGCAGTCACACTCAGCGGACTCCTGGTCTAGCTACCAAGGGTGTTTGTTTCAAAGCGGGCTCACACTGAAGGTCACAATGCCTCTTTGTGCCCAGCGCGGCTACCAAGAGTGGCCATGGTCTCATGGTCCATGCAGCTATTTCCCACTTTGAGGGTTGGTCACCAATCTCAATGGACAGTTTTTTTGCCATCTGGAATGAGGAGTACTCTTGTGCATCAGATTCCCCCATAGTCAGGGATTTGAGCTACAATCTGGGGAGAGATGCCTGAATATCCAGGTTGAGCAGATGTGATGGCTTCAGGCCAAGGCAGGTCTACCAGCAGGTTATGGGGCCAGCTGTCCGTGTTCCAGACTAGAGGTCGTGGCTAAGGCTGTGTCAGACAAAACCTGAGTGCTCTTGGTGGCCTAAGATATTAGGGTGCCATCAAGGGCCATGCAGATGGATCCTCATGTGGGGTTTCTGGGCAGTCTCACCAGGCACTTCTTCTTTCTGTGGGGCATGAAGAATGCTGCGTTGTGGCTCCAGAATTCCCTCTCAAGTGAGCTTGTGAACCATGATGTTGAGGATGGACTTGTTAATACAAGCTACAGTTAAATTCAGTGCCAAGCAGAAGGCTGTTCCAGTGTTTAGTGGCTGATTCGAGATATCCAGCACCTGAGTAAGGCAGATGGCAGATGTCTGCTCATTCTGGAGTTTGTGTTTATGATGACCACCAAATGGCGGGTTGGAGTCCCAAGGCCATGGAGGATTTCCCACACTGCGGCTTGTGAGATGCTCTAAAGAGCAAGGATTCATTCTACTGGACAGGGCAAGTCTGGATTTTTGCTCCACCTTTCTCCATATGGAAAGATTGGGTAGCAGAGCTCTTCTCGCACGGATGGCTGAAAAGCACACCTCCGTTGACCACTGCAGATGAGGAACATGGCAAGTTCAATCTGGTGGCTCTGGGGAAAAGTTCCTTCCGGCCTGAGGTGACATGGAGTTTCATGCTGTTGGATCACAACGCTGGCTTGTATCCAGGGAGATGTTAGAATGTTGGGGTGGTCAGAGGCCATGCAGGATTCTCCTAGATGAGCCTTGGACAAAGCTACCAAGAGCAAGGTATCCTTCTGGGGACAGGAGGGGTTCTGTAGTGTGGCTCAGGGACCACATGTTGGAATAGATGTTGGTACTGGAGAACAGACCTCTGGGGTGGCACCTGAAAATCTAATCTACGGTATCAGTGAAGTCCTAGGGGCATGTCAGGTCCAATCTTCTGACTCAGGGCCTCTGACTTGGATGTCTGCCTTGCGGCAGGTGCTCATTGTGTGTCATAATGTGCATTTCAGTCCAGAGTATCCTTCGAAATTGACATGGGCTCAGGGGCATTTACTTTGATCTTAATTTTCAGGGTTTGGGCAACTGTGAAGTGTAGAGTCTCCTTTGGGAGGGTTGGCACAATCATCTGGTGTTGCACCAGAGTCTCCATCCTGGAGGGCATATGGGCCAGGGCTTTGGGGACAGATCTGCAAACGCGAACTAGGGTTAGGGTGAGGGCCGAGGTGATCACAGGCCCAATCTGCAGGCCTTGAGGGCAGCTCATACTGTACTGAAATTAAGCTGTCATGGATGCGGTAATGCAGGCTATTTTGTCTGGATTCTATGTCCAGGACGGTTGCAAAATATGGGGGGGGGGAGCTTCATGGGGCAATGGGAAATTCTTCGTCTCTTGGTATTCCGCCCAGTTCCCAAGAGTTTGGTGTTTCTGGGGGAAGGGAAGACTGCTGTTTTCAGTCTCAATGAATCAGTTAAGGGAGATTCTGGAGACAGTTTCAGGGTCTGTGTTTCTGGAAAACACCAACTAGGGAGAGGATTTGATCATAGCCACCTGGTAGGCCCACTCTGCGGACTCCTGGTGAAGCTACTGAGGGGGTTTATTTGAAAGCAGGCTCATGCTGAGGGTCACAATGCCTGTTTGTGCCCAGGCCGTACCCCATGAGTGACAGTGGTCTCAAGCCCCATGCAGCTGGTTCCCACTCTGAGGGTTGGACACCCATTTCACAGGCCAGATTTCCTGCCATTGGGAAGGAGAAGAATGCTTGTGCCTCAAGTTCCCCCATAGGAAGGGATTTGAGCTAAGTTCTGGGGACAGATGCCTGAATAACCAGGTTGAGCGGAGATGACGGTTTCGGGCCACAGCAGGTCCCACTTGCAAGACATGGGGCCCAATGTCTAGGTGGATGAGTGGAGGTCGTGGATCAGGCTATGTCAGACAGAGATTTAGTGCCCACGGTGGCCTATGATATTAGGGCGTTTTCGAGGGCCATGCAGGTGGATCCTCATGTAGGGAATCTGGGCAGACTCACCAGGCACTTCTTCTTTCTATGGGGCAGGCAAAATGCTGTGTGGTGTCCCAAAATTTCCTATTAAGAGGGCTTGGGGACAAGTATGGTGAGGATGGATTATAAACACAACTACAGTTAAATTCAGTGCCAAGCGGAAGGCAGTTTCTATGTGCAGCAGCTGATTCTAGATATCCACACCTGAGTCAGGGAAGCTGTCTAGTGTTTGCTCACACTGGAGATTGTGTCTATGATGACCTTCAAATGGAGGGGTGGCATCAAGAGGCCATGGGTGATTTCCCACGCTGAGGCTTGTGAGATGCTCCAAACAGTAAGGTTTCCTTCTACTGAACAGGTGGAATCTGGTTGATTTGCTCCGGGGTCCCCCATGGGGATATTCTGGGTAGCAAAGCTCTCCGACATGGATGCCTGGAAAGCACACCTCCATTCTCCATTGCAGCTGAGGAACATGGCAGGTTCATTCTGGTGGCTCTGGTGCGAAGTACCAAGGGCGATGAGTTAACGTGGAATCTCTTTCAGATGCATCACACTGCTGGTTTGTTACTAGGGAGATCTGAGAATGTGCTGGTGGCTAAGGTACCATGCAGGATTCTCCTCCTCTGAGGTTTTGGCACAGATTGAATAGCATGGTTTCCTTCTGGGGAGAGGAAATGTTCTGTTGTGCAGCTCAGGGACCACATGTTGTATCAAAAGTTGGTATTCCATATTAGGTCCTGAGAACAGATGCCTGAAAACCTAATCAAGGGTTTCAACGAGGTCCAAGTCATGTCAGGTTCAATCTTCTGACTCAGGACCATTGACGTGGCTGTCTAGCTGAATGTAGCTGATCAGGGTGTTTCAGACTGCGCATTTGCGTCCAGAGCGGCCGCCAAAATTAGGGTAGGCTCAGGGGCCTTGCAGGTTTCTCTTAATCTGTAAGGTTTGGGCAACTGTGATAGGCACAGTTACCTTGGGGAATGCAGCCACAGTCCCGGGGTGCACCTCGGGTGACCCCATCCTGGAGGGCATATGAGCCATGGTTTTAGGAGTGAAGTCTGCAAACACAAATTTGGGTTCTGGTTAGTCGTGAGGCGATCGCAGGCCAAATGCATAGACCTGGGGGTCAGCTCATCAGGAGCTGTAATTAGGGTGACTGTAAGATGGTAGCACAGACTCTTCTATCTTGATTGTGTGTCCAGAATGAACTCGGAATGTAGGTGAGGTCTCATGGGTCCATGGGAGACTTTTCCTCTCTAAGTATCCTGGCGGTTCCCCATACTTTGGTGGCTTTTTCGGGGAAGATAAGAGTGCTGATTTCCATCTTAGAGGTGCCCCAAAACAGGGGTTCCAGAGACGGGTTCTGGGTCTGGGCGCCTGGAAATCCCCACCAAGGGTTAGGATTTGGGCCTAGGGGCATACCAGGCCTGCAATGTGGGAACCTTGTGGTGGAACTGAGAATGCATGTTTGAAAGCATACTCAGGTACCAGGCCTGCAACGTGGTATCCTGGGGGGGGGCAACAGAGAGGGCTTGTTTGAATGCATGCTCAGCCTTAGGGGCACAATGCCTGTTTGTGCCCAGGGTAGGCAGAATTCTGCGTTGTGGCTTCAAAGTTCCCTATCAAGAGGGTTTGGGAATGAGGAGGGTGAAGATGGAATTGTAAACACAATCTATGGTTCAATTCAGTGCCAAGCGGAAGGCAGTTCCAGTGTGCAGCAGCTGATGCGAGGTATCCCACACCTGAGTAAGGGCGAATGTCAGATGTTTGCTCACACTAGAGTTTGTGTCTACGATGGCCTCCAAATGGAAGGGAGGTGTCAAGGTCATGGAGGATTTCCCACCCTGGGGCTTGTGAGATGCTCTGAATCCCAAGGTTTTCTTCTACTGGACAGGGGAGTCTGGTTTGTTTTCTCCAGTGTCCCCCATATGTAAAGTTTGAGAGCAGAGCTCTCCCATATGGATCCCTGAAACATACAACTCCATTGACCACTGCAGCTGAGGAACATGGCAGGTTCGATCTGGTGCCTCTGGGGCAAAGTTCCAAGCGGTCTGATTTGACATGGAGTTGCATGCTGTTGGATCACAATGCTGGTTTGTTGCCAGGGATCGTTAGAGTGTTGGGGTGGTCAGGGGCCATGCAGGATTCTCCTACACTGAGTCAAAGACACAGCTACCAAGAGCAAGGTATCCTTCTGGGGACAGCAGGTGCTCTGTTGTGTGGCTCAAGGACCACATGTTGGAATATAAGTTGGTTTTGGAGAACAGGCCTCTGGGGACAGCGCCCTAACATCTAAACTAGGGTATCGATGAAGTCCTATAGTCATGGCAGGTTCAAACTTCTGACTCAGGGCCTTTGACTGTGTGTCAACTTGGAGGCAGGGGTTCATTGTGTGTCAGAATGCGCATTTGGGACCAGAGCCTTCTTCGAAATTGAGGTGGTCTCAGGGTCTTGTATTTTGCTCCTAATCTTCAGGCTTCGGGCAACCGTGAAGGGCAGAGTTTCCTTTGGGAGCATAGGGACCATCTCCCGTGTGGCACCAGAGGCCCCATCCTGGAGGGCATGTGGGCCAGCGCTTTGGGAAGAGAAATCTGAAAAGGAAAACTAGGGTTAGTGTGAGGGCCAAGGTTATCACAGGCCCAATCTGCAGTCCCTGAGGGCAGTTTATAGTGTACTGAAATTAAAGTGTCATGGAGGCGGTAGCACAGGCTTTTCTGTTGGGTGTGTGTCCAGGATGGTTGCAAAAGTAGGGGTGGCTTCATGAGGCCATAGGAAATTCTTCGTCTCTGGGGATTCTTCTCAGCTCCCAAGAGTTTGGTGTCTCTGGGGGAAGGGAAGACTGTTGTTTTCCATCTCAGAGGACACCCAAAGAGGGATTCCAGAGACAGGTTCTGGGTATGGGCACCTGGAAAACATGAACGAGGGTGAGGATTTGCCCCTAGGTACCTGGCAGTCCCACTCTGTGTCCCGCTGGTCCAGCTACTTTTGTTTGAAAGCAGGCTCACGCTGAGGATCCCAATGCCTGTTTGTATCCAGGGAGTCTTCCATGTGTGACCATGGTCTCATGGGCCATGCAGCTGGTCCCACTCAGAGGTTTGGGATGGAGGAGTACTCTTGTGTGTCAGGTTCCCCCACAGGCATGGATTTGAGCTACGGTCTGGGACAGAGGCCTGAATATCCAGGTTGAGTAGAGATGTTGGTTTCGGGCCACAGGAAGTCACACCTGCAGAAAATGGGGCACATTGTCTGAGTGGCTGACTGGAGGTCGTGGCTCAGGCTGTGTCAGACAGAGCCTTAGTGCCCATGGAAATCTATGATATTACAGTGTTGTCGAGGGCCATACAGGTAGATCCGCATGTGGGGTTTCTGGGCAGACTCATAATGCACTTCTTTTGATGGGACAGGCAGAATGTTGCGTTATGTCTCCAGAATTCCCTATTAAGAGGGCTTGTGGACCAGGAGGGTGAGGATGGAATTGTAAACACAAGCTACTGTTAAATTCAGTGCCAAGCAGAAGGCACTTCCAGTGTGCAGCAGCTGATTCAAGTTATCCAGCAGCTGAGTAAGGGCGGATGTCAGAAGTTTGCTCACACTGGAGTTTGTGTCTATGACGACTGACAAATGGGGTGTCGTCAAGAGGCCACAGAGGATTTCCCACGCTGGGGCTTGTGAGAGCTCCAAACACCAAGGTTTCTTCTACTGGACAGGGGGAGTCTGGTTTGTTTGCTCCAGGGTCCCCCATATGGGAAATTTGTGGAGCAGAGCTCTCCCACATGGATTCCTGGAAATCACACCTCCATAGACCATCGCAGCCAGGAACATGGCTGGTTCGATCTGGAGATTCTGTGGCAAAGTTTCAAGGGGGCTGAGTTGACATGGAGTTTTATGCTGTTGGATCACATTGCTGGTTTGTATCCAGGGAGATGCTGAAAATTTGGGATGGTCAGGGGCCATGCCGGATTCTCCTACACTGAGTCTTGGACACAACTACCAAGAGCAAGTATCCTTCTGGGGACAAGAGAGGTCTGTTGTGTTTCTCAGTGACCACATAATGTGATATAAGATGGTATGGGAGAACAGGCCTCCCGGGAAAGGCGCCCGAATACCTATGTTAGGGCATCGATGAAGTCCTAGGGCCGTGTCAGGTTTAATCATCTGACTCAAGGCCTTTGACTTGGATGTCTACAAGGAGGCAGGTGCTCATTATGTGTCAGAATGTACACTTGCGTCCAGAGCATACTGGGAAATTGATTTGGGCTCAGGAGGTTTGTACATTGCTCTTAATCTTTAGGGTTTGGGCAACAGTGAAGGACAGATTTTCCTTTGGTAGGGTAGGCACAGTATCCTGTTGTGGCTCCAGAGGCCCCATCCTGTAGGTCATGAGGGCCAGGGTTTTGGAGACAGAATCTACAAACCCGAACTAGGGTTAGGGTGAGGGCCAAGGTGATCACAGGCCTGATCTGCAGGCCCTGAGGGCAGCTCATAATGTACTGAAATTACGGTGTCATGTAGGCGGTAGCTCAGGCTATTTTGTCTGGATTCTATGTCCAGGATGGTCACAAAAGGTAGGGGTGGCTTCATGGGGCCATGGGAGATTCTTCCTCTCTGGGTATTCTGCCCAGATCCCAAGAGTTTGGTTTCTCTGGGGGAAGGGAAGACTGCTGTTTTCAGTCTCAGGGGAACCACATACACACACACAAAAGATTCCGGAGACAATTTCTGGGCCTGGGCACCTGGAAAACGCCAACGAGAGGGCGATTTGGCAGTAGCAACCTGGCAGGCCTGCTCTGCAGACTCCTGGTCCCGCTACCGAGGTCATTTGTTTGAAAGCAGGCTCATGCTGAGGATCACAATGCCTGTTTGTGCCCAGGGCGATTCCCATGTTTGACCATGATCTCAAGGCCCATGCAGCTGGTTCCCACTCTGAGGGTTGGACACCCATCTCACAGGCCAGATTTCCTGCCACTGGGAAGGAGGAGAACTCTTGTGCTTTATAGTACCTCCATAGTCAGGGATTTGTGCTACAGTATGGAGACAGATGCCTGAATAACCATGTAGAGCAGAGATGTTTGTTTCAGGCCATGGCAGGTCCCATCTGCAGGATATGGGACCCACTGTCTGCATGGCAGAATGGAGGTCATGGCTCAGGCTATGTTAGACAGAGCCTTTGTGCCCATGGCGGCCTATGATATTAGGGTGTTGTTGAGGGCCATGCAGGTGGATCCTTATGTGTGCATTCTGGGAAGTCTAACCAGTGTGTTTTAGTGTGCAGCAGCCGAATTGAGGCATCCAGCACCTGAGTAAGGGTGGGTGTCAGATGTTTGCTGACACTGGAGTTTGTGTCTATGATGATGGACAAGGGCAGGGTGGCGTCAAGAGGCCATGGAGGATTTCCCACGCTGCGGCTTGTGAGATGCTCCAAAGAGCAAGGTTTCCTTCTACTGGACAGGGGGAGTCTGGTTTGTTTGATCCACAGTCCGCAATATGGAAATTTTGGGTAGCAGTACTCTCCTGCATAGATGCCTGGAAAGCACTCCTCTATTGACCATTGCAGCTCAGGAACATGGCAGGTACGATGTGGTAGCTCTGGGATGAAGTTGTAAGGGGGCTGGGGTGACATGGGGTTCCATGCTGTAGGATCACAATGCTGGGAAAAGCTTGCACTATCACCTCCAAGACACCTTAATTTCAGTACTCTATGAGCTGCCCTCAGGGCCTGCAGATCGGGACTGTGATCACCTCGGCCCTTACCCTAACCCTAGTTCATGTTTGCAGATTTCTGTCCCCAAAGCCCTGGTCACATGCCCTCTAGGATGTGGCCTCTGGATCCACACTAGACGACTGTGCCTAACCTCCAAAGGAAACTGTGACCTTCGCTCATGCTCAAATCCTGAAGATTAGGTGCAATGTACAAAGCCCCTGAGTCCACCTCAATTGTGAGGAAAACTCTGGACTGAAATATACATTCTGGCACACCATGAGAACCTGACTCTAGGCAGACATCCATGTCAAAGGCCCTGAGTCAGAATATTGACACTGACATGCCCCTAGGACTTCATCAATACCCTAGTTTAGATTTTTAGGCCCCTGTCCCCAGAGGCCTTTTCTCCAATAACAACTTATACTCCAACATGTGGCCCATGAGCCACACAATAGACCCCTTCTGTCCCCATTAGGATACCTTACTCTTGGTAGCTGTGTCCAAGACTCAGTGTAGGAGAATCCTGCATGGCCCCTGACCACCCCAACATTCTAACGTCTCCCTGGATACAAACCATCATTATGATCCAACAGTATGAAACTCCATGTCAACTCAGGCCAATTGGAACCTCACCCCAGAGACTCGAGATTGAACCTGCCATGTTACTCAGCTGCAATGGTCAATGGAAGTGTGCTTTCCACGCATCCATACGGGAGAGATCTGCTACCCAGACTTTCCTTATGGGGACCCAGGAGCCAACAAACCAGACTCACCCTGTCCAGCACAAGGAAACCTTGCTGTTTGGAGCATCTCACAAGCCCCAGTGTGGGAAATCCTCCATGGCCTCGTGACGCCCCCCCCCTCCATTTGGTGTTCATCATAGACACAATGTTCAGTGTGAGCAAGCATCTGACATCTGCCCTTACTCAGGTGCTGGTATCTCGAATCAGCCAGTGCACACTGTCTGCCTTCCGCTTGGCTCTCAATTTAACCGTAACTTGTGATTACAATTCCATCCTCACCCTCTTGGTCACCAAGCACTCTTGATAGGGAATTCTGGACCCAAAACAAAGCATTCTTCCTAGCCAAAGACATAAGATGTGCCGGGTGAGTCTGCCTAGAAACCCCACAAGAGGATCCACATGCATGGCCCTTGACCGCACCCTAATATCTTAGGCCCCCATAGGCACTCAGGCTCTGTCTGACAGCCTGAGCCATGACCTCCAGACAGTCACGCAGACAGTGGGCCCCATATCCTGCAGGTGGGACCTACCATGGCCCAAAGCCATCATCTCTACTCAACATGGGTATTCAGGGGGCGCCTGGGTGGCTCAGTGGGTTAACCCGCTGCCTTCGGCTCAGGTCATGATCTCAGGGTCCTGGGATCGAGTCCCACATCGGGCTCTCTGCTCAGCAGGGAGCCTGCTTCCCTCTCTCTCTCTCTCTCTCTGCCTGCCTCTCCATCTACTTGTGATTTCTCTCTGTCAAATAAATAAATAAAATCTTTAAAAAAAAAAAAAAAAACAACATGGGTATTCAGGCATCTGTTCCCAGACTGAAGATCAAATCCCTGTCTAAGGGGGAACCTGAAGCACAAGAGTACTCCTCCTTCCCAAAAGCAGGAAACCTGGCTGTTGAGATGGGTGTCCAACCCTCAGAGTGTGAATAAGCTGCATTGCCCATTAGACCACGGCCACTCATGGGAGCCGTCCTGGGTCCAAAGTGGCATTGTGACCCTCAGTGTGAGCCTGCTTTCAAAAAAGCCCCTCGGTAGCTGGACCAGGAGCCCGCCGAGCGGGCCTGCCATGTCCCAAGTGCTAAATTCTCACCCTTGTTCATGTTTTCCTGGTGCCAAGACCAAGAATCTGTCTTTGGGTACCCTCTTTTGGGGGTCCCCTGAGACAGAAAACAGCAGTCTTCCCTTCCCCCAGAGACACCAAACTCTTGGGAGCTGGGCATTATCCACAGAGACGAAGAATTTCCTATGGACCCATGAAGGCTCCTATACGTTTTGTGGCCATCCTGGACACACAATTCAGAAAAAAAAAAAAAAAAAAAAAAAGCCTTTGTTAACGCCTCCATAACATCTTAATTTCAGTACACTATGAGCTGCACTCAGGACCTGCAGATTGGGCCTGTGATCACCTCAGCCCTCACCCTAACCCAGGATCATGTTTGAAGATTTCTGTCCCCAAAGCCCTAGCCCAAATGCCCTCCAGGATGGGGCCTCTGGTGCCACAACGACGAGTGAGCCTACCCTCCCGAAGGATAATCTGCCCTACACAGTTGCCCATACAGTGAAGATTAGGAGCAAAGTACAAAGGCCCTGAGCTGACCTCAATTTCAAAGAACACTCTGGACCCAAATGTACACTCTGACACCCAATGAGCACCTGCCTACAGGCAGACATCCACATCAAAGGCCCTGAGTCAGAACATTGAACCTGACATGCCTCTAGGACATCATCGATACTCTAGCTTAGGTTTTCAGTCACCTGTCCCCAGAGGCCTGTTCTCTAATACCAACTTATATTCCAACATGTGGTCTCTGAGCCACACAATAGAACCAAAACTGTCCCCAGAAGGATACCTTGCTCTTGGTAGCTGTGTCCAAGACACAGTGTAGGAGAATTCTGCATGGACCCCTAACTACGCCAACATTCTAATGTCTCCATGGATACCAACCAGCATTGTGATCCAACAGCATGAAACTCTGTGTCAATTCAGGCCGCTTGGAACTTTGCTCCAGAGTCACCAGATCGAACCTGCCATGTTCCTCAGCTACAATGATCAATGGAGATGATCTTTCCAGGCATCCATACGGGAGAGCTCTTCTAATCTAACTTTCCATGGCGGACCCTGGAGCAAACAAACAAGACTCCCCTTGTCCATCAGAAGGAAACCTTGCTGTTTGGAGCATCTCACAAGCTCCAGTGTGGGAAATCCTCCATGGCCTCATGACGCCACCCCTCCATTTGGCCGTCATCAGAGACAAAAACTCCAGTGTGAACAAACATCTGACATCCGCTCTTACTCAGGTACAGGATATCTCGAATAACCCACTGAACCCTGGAACTGCCTTCTGTTTGGCACTGAATAACTGTAGCTTGTGTTTACAATTCCACCCTCACCCTCTTGGTCACCAAACCCTCTTGATATGGATTTCTGGAGTCACAATGCAGAATTTTCCTGTCCAACAGAAAGAAGAATTGCGCAGAATGGGACTGTCATGTCCCTAGGGACAAATCCACACCTGCGTTCGTGTTTTCCAGTCATCCACACCGAGAACATGTCTCTAGAATCCCTCTTTTGGGGGTCTCCTTGAGATGGAAACAACAGTCTTCCCTTCACCCAGAGACACCAAACTCTTGGGATCTGGGCAAAATCACCAGAGACGAGAAATCTCCCATGGTACCATGAAGACTACCCTAGATTTTGCGACTGTCCTAGACACGCAATCCAGACAGAAAAGCCTGCCCTACCATCTGTATGACACCTTAATTTCAGTACTCTATGAGCTTCCCACAGGGCCTGCAGTTCGTGCCTGCAATCAACATGGCCCTTACTCTAACCCTAGTTTGCTTTTGCAGATTTCAGTACCCAAAGAACTGGCCCACATGCCCTCCAAGATGCGGCCTCTGGTGCCACACCGGATGACTGTCCCTACGTTCCCAAAGGAAATTCTGCCCTTCACGGTTGCTCAAACCCTGAAGATTAGGAGCAAAGTACAAAGCCCCTGAGCCCAGCTCAATTTTGAAGAACGCCCTGTCCTAATGCACATTCTGACACACAATGAGCACCTGCCTGTAGGCAGACATCCAAGTAAAAGGTCCTGAGTCAGAAGATTGAAACTGACATGGCTCTAGGACTTCATCAATACCCTAGGTGATATTTTCAGGTGCCTGTCTCCAGAGGCCTTTTCTCCAAAACCAACTTATATTCCAACATGTGGTCCCTGCGCCACACTACAAAACCCCTCCTGTCCCCAGAAGTATTCCTTGCTCTTGGTAGCTGTGTCAAAGACTCAATGTAGGAGAAACCTGCATGGCCCCCTGACCACCCCAACATTGTAACGTCTCGCTGTATACCAACCAGCATTGTTATCCAACAGCATGAAACTCCATGCCAACTCAGGCCACTTGGAACTTCGCCCCAGAGGCACCAGATCGACCCTATCATGTTCCTCAGCTACAATGGTCAATGGAGTTGTGCTTTCCAGGCATCCATGAGGGAGAGCTCTGATAACCAAAGTTTCCATATGGGAGACCCTGGAGCAAACAAACCAGACCCCCCTGTCCAATGGAAGGCAATCTTGCTGTTTGGAGCATCTCAGAAACCCCAGTGTGGGAAATCCTCCATGGCCTCATGACGTCCCTCCTCCAACTGGCAGTCATCATAGACACAGACTCCAGTGTGAGCAAAGATATGACATCCACCCTTACTCAGGTGCTGGATATCTCAAATCAGCTGCTGCACACTGGAACTGCCTTCTGCTTGTCACTGAATTGAACCGTAGCTTGTGTTTACAATTCCATCCTCACCCTCCTTGTCCCCAAGCCCTCTTGATAGGGAATTCTTGAGCCACAACACAGCATTCTGCCTGCCCCACAGAACAAGAAGTGCCTGGTGAGTCTGCACAGAAAACCCACATGAAGATCCACCTGCATAGCCCTCGATGGCACCCTAATATCATAGGCCACCATGGTCACTGAGGCTCTGTCTGACACGGCCTGGACCACGACCTCCAGACAGCCACTTAGACAGTGGACCCCATATCCTGCAGGAGGGACCTGCCGTGGAACGAAGCCATCACATCTACTCAACCTGGATATTCAGGCATCTCTCCCTAGACTGTAGCACAAATCCCTGCCTATAGGGGAACCTGAAGCCTAGGTGTACTCCTCTTTCCTGATGGTAGGAATCCTGGCTGATGAGATGGGTGTCCAACCCTCACAGTGGAGACAGCTGCATGAGCCATAAGACCACAGTCACTCATGGGAGCCGCCCTGAGCACAAACAAGCATTGTACCCTCAGCATGAGCATGCTTTCAAAGAAACCCCCTCAATAGCTGGGCGAAGAGCCTGCAGAGTGGGTCTCCCAGGTTCCTAGGGCCAAATCCTCACCATCTTTCATTATTTCCAAGTTTCCTCCCAGAAAATGTCACTGGTATCCCTCTTTTGGGGTCCCCTGAGACCAATAACAGCAGTCTTCCCTTCCCCCAGAGAAACCAAACTCTTGGGATCCGAGCAGAATCCCCTGAGATGATGAATCTCCCATGGCCCCATGATCCACCCCTACATTTTGCGACCATCCTGGACACATAATCCAGACAGAAAAGCCTGCACTGCTGCCTCCAAGACACCTTAATTTCAATACAATATGAGCTGCGCTCAGGGACTGTAGATCGGGCCTGTGATAACCTTGGCCTTCACCCTAACCCTAGTTCCCATTTGCAGATTTCTGTCCCCAAAGCCCTGGCCCACATGCCCTCAGGAAGGGACCTCTGGAGCCACACCGGACGACTGTGCTTATCCTCCTGAAGGAAATTGTGCCCTTCACTCTTGCCCAAACCCTGAAGATTAGGAGCAAAGTACAAAGCCCCTGAGCCCACCTCAATTTTGAAGAATATTCTGGACCCAAGTGCGCATTCTGACACACAATGAACACCTGTCTCCAACCAAACATTTAAGTCAAAGGCCCTGAGTCAGAAGATTGAACCTGACATTCCTCTAGGATTTCGATACCCGAGCTTAGGGTTTCAGGTGCCTGTCCACAAGGGTCTGTTCCCCCAAAACAACTTATATTATAACATGTTGTCCCTGAGCCACACTAAAGAACGCCTCCTGTCCCCAGTAGGAGACCTTGCTCTTGGTTGCTGTGTCCCAGATACAGTGTAAGAGAATCCTGCCTGGCCCTCTGACAAACCAACATTTTAATTTCTCCATGGATACCAACCAGCATTGTGATCCAACAGCATGAAACTCCATGTCAACTCAGGCTGCTTGGAATGTATCCCCAGAGCCACCAGATAGAACTTGCCATGTTACTCAGCTGAAATGGACCATGGAGGTGTGCCTTCCAGGCATCCATATGGGAGAGCTCTGCTAGCCAAACTTTCCATATGGGGTACGGTGGAGCAATAAAACCAGACTCTCCCTGTATAGTAGAAGGAAACCTTGCTGTTTAGAGCATCTCACAAGTCAAGGCGTGGGAAATCCTCCATGGCTTCTTGCAACACCTCTGCATTTGTTGGTCATCATAGACACAAACTACAGTGTGAGCAAACATCTAACATGCGCCCTTACTCAGGTGCTGCAGAGCTAGAATCAGCCATTGCACACTGGAACTGCCTTCCACTTGGCATTGAATTTAACTGTAGTTTGTGTTTACTATTCCATCCTCACCCTCCTGGTCCCCAAGCCCTCTTGATAGAGAATTCTGGAGCCACGATGCAGCATTCTGCCTGCCCCAAAGAAAGAAGAAGTGTCTGGTGAGTCTGCCCAGAAAACCCACATGAGGATTCGCTTGCATGGCCCTCGACGGCACCCTAATATCTTAGGCGGCCTTGAGAAATCAGGCTTTGTCTGACACAGCCTGAGCAACGACCTCCAGTCAGCCATGCAGACAGTGGGCCCAATATCCTGCAGGTGGGACCTGTGGTGGACTGAAGCCATCACATCTATCGACCTGGATATTCAGGCATCTCTCCCCAGACCGTAGCTCAAATCCCTGCCTATGGGGGAACCTGGAGCCCAGGAGTACTCCTCCTTCCCAAAGGCAGGAAATCTGGCTATTGGGATGGGTATTCAACCATCAGAGTGGGAACCAACTTCATGGTCCATGACACTACAGTCACTCATGGGAGCCACCCTGGGCACAAAGAGGCATTGTGACCCTAAGCCTGAGCATGCTTTCAAGCAAGCCATCTCACTTACACCACCTGGAACCCGCATTGCTGGCCTGGAACACCCCTTGTCCCAAATCCTAACCCTTGGTGGGATATTCCAGGCACGCAGACCCAGAGCCCATCTCTGTACTCCCTTTGTTTGGGTAACCCTCTGATGGAAAAGAGCACTCTTCCCTTCCCCGAAAATGCCACCAAACTATTGGGTGCCACTAGGATCCTTAGAGAGGAAAAATTGCCCATGTACCCATGAGACAACATCTGCATTCTAAGGCCATCCGGGACACAAAATCCAGATATAAAAGCCTATGCTAATGCCTTCAAGTCACCCTATTTACAGTTTCTGACGAGCTTCCCTCTAGGTCTACACATTGGTCCTGTGATCGACTCATCACAAACCCTAACCCAACGTTGTCTTTGCAGACTTCTCTCCCAAAACATGGCTCACATGCCCCCAGGATCTGGTCTTTGGAGCCACACCACAGGACCGTGCCTGCCATCCCCAAAGAAACTTTGCCCGTCACAGTTGCCCAAACCCTCCAGATTAGAAGAAACCTGCAAGGCCACTGAGCCTACTCCAAAATTGGAAGCTACATTGGACGAACATGTGCAGTCTGAAACACCCTGATCACCTACATCCAGGCAGACACCCAAGTCAAAGGTCCTGGGTCAGAAATTGAACCTGACACACCCCTAGGGACTCTTGGAAACCTCCGTTAGCTTTTCAGGCATCTGTCCTCAGAGGCCTGTTCTGGAATACCAACTTATGTTACAACATGTGGTCCCTGAGCCACAAAGCAGAACAATTCCTGTCCCCAGAAGGAAACCGTGCTCTTGGACCTGTGTCAAATGCTCAGGGTAGGAGATTCCTGCAAGGCCCCTTTGCCACCAGCACAATCTAAGGTCTCCCTGTTAACAAACCAGCATTGTGACCAATAGGCAAGACATTCCATGTCAACTCAAGGCCTTGGTACTTCGCCCCAGAGTCACCAGAATGAACCTGCCATGTTCCGCAGTGGCAATGGTCAATGGAGATTTACTTTCTCAAATCCATGTGGGAGAGCTCTGTTACCCAAACTTTCTATATGGGGGATCCTGGGGCAAACACACCAGACTCCACCTGTCCACTAGAATGAAACCTTGCTGTTTGGAAAATCTCACAAGCCTCAGCATGGGAAATCCTCCTTAGCCTCTGGACACCACCCCTCCATTTGTCAGTCAACATACACAAAAATTCCAGTGTGAACAAACATCTGACATCCGCCCCTACTCACGTGCTGGATATCTCAAATAAGAAGCAGCACATTGGAACTGCCTTCCACCTGGCACTGATTTTAACCGTAGCTTCTGTTTACAATTGCATCCTCACCTTCTGTTCCCCAAGACATCTTGACAGGGAATTTTGGAGCCACAAGGAAGGAATTTTGCCTTCCCCAAAGAAAGAAGAATTGCCTTGTTAATCTGCCCAGCAACACAACGTGAGGATCAATCTGCTCCTCCCTCGAGTGAACACGAATTTATAGGCTGCCCTGGCCACTACTGCTGTGTCTGACAGAGCCTGAGCCCCGACCTCATGTCAGTCTTCTAAAGAGCAGGGCTTATATCCAGCATGTGAGACCAGCCATGGCCCAAGTCCGTCATCTGTACACATCACTGGTATTTAGTCATCTGTCCCCAGACCTTTGCTGGGATCTCGGCCACTGGGGGAAACTGAAACACAATAGAGAACTCCTCCTTCCCCATGGCAGGAAACCTGGCTGTTGGAATGGGTGTCCAACCCTCATAGTGGGAGCCTGCTGCATGGTCAATAAGACCACACCCGCTCCTGAGGGCCGCCCTGGGCAAAACAGGCATTGTGACCCTCAGCCTGAGCATGCTTTCAAACAAGCCCTTTCAGTTGTACCACCAGGATCCCGCAATGCACGCCTGGTACGTCTCTAAGCACAATTGCTAAATCTTGGTGGGTTTTCCAGGCACCCAGACCCAGAGCCCATCTCTGAAATCCCTGTTTTGGTATACCCAGAAGATGGAAAACAGCACTCTTCCCTCCCCCGAAAAAGCTACCAAACTATAAGGAGCCAGCAGTTTCCTTAGAGAGGAAAAATCTCCCATGGACCCATGAGACCACACCTGCATTCCGAGGCCATCCTGGACACACAATCCAGATCGAAAAGCCTGTTCTATCTTTTTCCAGTCAACCTAATTACAGTTCCTGACGAGCTGCCCTCCAGGTCTAAGCATTGGGCCTATGATCACCTCACCACTAACACTAACCCTAGTTTGTTTTTACAGATTTCTCTCCCAAGTCTGGTATGGTGAGTCTGCCCAGAAACTCCACATGAGGATCAATCTACTCGTCCCTCGAGGGAAACCAGATTTAGATGCTACCCTCACCACTAGTGCTGAGTCTGACAGAGCCTGAGCTCCAACCTCGTGTCAGTCACCCAGAGGGCGGGGTCCATATCCAGAATGTGAGAAGGGCCATGGCCCCGGGCCATCATCTCTACCCATCCTTGGTATTCAGACATCTGTTCCCAGACCTTTTCTGGAATCCCTACCAAAGGGGAAACCTGAAGCACAATAGAGAAATCCTTCCCCATGGGAGGATTCTTGGCTGTTGGGGTGGGTGTGCAACCCTCTGAGTGGGAGACAGCTGCATAGCCAGTGAGAACATGTCCACTGATAGCCGCCCTGGACACAAACAGTCATTGTCACCTTCAGCCTGAGCATGCTTTCAAACAAACACTCTCAGTTGCACCTCCAGGATCCCGCATTGTAGGCCTTGTACACCCCTATCCCCAAATGCTAACCCCTGATGGGATTTTTCCAGGTGCCCAGATCCAGAGCCCATCTCTGAAATCCCTATTTTAGGGTCCAATGGACATGGAAAGTAGCACTGTTACCTTCCCTGAGAAAGCCACCAAACTATTGGGAGCCGCCAGGTACCTTAGAAAGGAAAAATTTCCCATGAACCCATGAAACCACAACTATATTCTGAGGCCATCATGAACACACAATACAGATAGAAAAGCCATTGCTACCTCTTTCGAGTCACCTGATTTACAGTTCTTGATGAGCAGCCATCCAGGTCTATGCATTGGGCCTGCGATCACCTCTCCACTAAACCTAACCTGAGTTTGTGTTTGAAGACTTCCCTCCAAAAATCATTGTTCACATGCTTTCTAAGATAGGGTCTCTGGAGCCACACCACAGGACTGTGCCTGCCATCCCCAAGGAAACTGTGTCCATCACAGTTGCACAAACCCTCCGGATTAGGAGAAACCTGAGCCCGCTCCAATATTGGAGGCCGCTCTGGACACAAATGTGCATTCTGAAAGACCCTGATCACCTCCATCCAGGCAGATACCCAAATCAATGGTCCTGAGTCAGAAGATTGAACCTGACATGCCTCTAGGATGTCATTGCAAACCTAGATTAGCTTTTAAGGCATCTGTCCTCAGAGGCCTGTTCTGGAATACCAACTTATGATACTACATATGGTCATTGAGACCAACAACAGAACATCTCCTGCCCCAGAGAGAAGCCGTGGTCTTGCACCTGTGTCAAACCCTCAGGGTACATGAATCCTGAATGGTCCCTTAGCCACCAGCACATTTTAAGATCTCCCTGGTAACAAACAAGCATTGTGACCCATCTTCATGAGACTCCATGTCAACCCAAAGCCTTGTTTCTTTGTCCCAGAGCCACCAGAATGAACGTTCCATGTTCCTCAGCTGCAATGGTCAATGGATGTGTACTTTTCAGGCATCCATGCAGGAGTCCTCTGCTACCCAAACTTTTCACATGGGGGATACTGTAGCAAACAAACCAGACTCCCCCTGTCCAATAGAAGGAAACCTTGCTGTTTGGAGCATCTAAAAAGCTCAAGCATCAGAAAACATCCATGTCCTCTTAATGCTGCAACTCTATTTGTCAGTCATCATAGACACAAACTCCACCATGAGCAAACATCTGACGTCTGCCCTTACTCAGGTGCTGGATATATGAATCAGCTGATGCACACTGGAAATGCCTTTTCTTGACACTGAATTTAACCATAGCTTGGGTTTACAATTACATCCTAACCCTACTGGTCTGCAAGCCTTCTTGATAAGGAATTCTGGAGCCACAATGCAGCATTCTGCCTTCTCCTTAGAAAGAAGAATGGCCTGATGAGTCTGTCCAGAAAATTCCCATGAAGATCAATCTACTCAGCCCTCGAGGGAACCCTGATTTATAGTTTGCCATGACCACTAGTGCTGTGTCTGACAGAACCTGATCCCCGAACTCGTGCCAGCCACCCAGAGGGCAGGTCCCATATCCAGCATTTGAGACGAGCCCTGGCCCAGGTCCGTCACTCTAACCATCCTTGGTATTCAGGCATCTGTCCCCAGACCTTTGCTGGAATCCATACTAATGGGGGAACCTTAAGCACAAAAGAGAACAATTCTTTCCCCATGGCAGGAATCCTGGCTGTTGTGATGGGTGTCCAACCCTAAGAATGGGAACTAGATGCATAGTCAATGAGATCACGCCCACTCCTGAGGGCCGCCCTGGGAAAAAGCAGGCATTGTGACCTTCAGCTTGTGCATGCTTTCAAACAAACACTCTCAGTTGTACATCCAGGATCCCGCATTGCCGGCCTGGTACACCTCTAGGCCCAAATTCTAACCCTTGGTGTGATTTTCCAGGCGCCCAGACCCAGAGCCCGTTTCTGTAATCCCTGTTTTGGTGCACCACTAAGATGGAAAACAGCACTCTTTCCTGACACGAAAAAGCCACCAAACTATGGGGAGCCGCCAGGATCCTTAGAGAAGAAAAATCTCCCATGGACCCATGGGACCACACCTGCATTCCGAGGCCATCCTGCAAAGTTCATCCATATACAACAGCCTGTGCTACAGCCTTTGAGTTACCTGATTTTCAGTTCCTGACGTGCTGCCCTCCAGGTCTATGCATTGGGCCTGCAATCACCTCACCATTAACCCTAACCTGAGTTTCTGTTGCAGACTTCTCTCCCAAAACCATGTCTCACATGTCTTCCAGGATGGGGTCTCTGGAATCATACCACAGGGCTCTGCCTACCATCCCCAAGGGAACTATGCCTGTCACAGTTGCCCAAAAGCTCCAGATTAGGAGAAACCTGCAAGGTTCTTGAACCCACCCCGATATTGGAGGCCACTCTGTATGCAAATGTTCTGTCTGAAACATCCTGATCACCTCCATCCAAGCAGACACCGAAATCAATGTTCCTGAGTCAGAAGATTGAAACTGACATCCCCCTAGGACCTCATTGAAAACTTCGATTAGGTTTTCAGGCACCTGTCCTCAGAGTCCTGTTCTGAAATACCAATATGGTTGAAACATATGGTCCCTGAGCCCCACAACAGAATATCCTATGTCTTCAAATGTAATCCATGCTCTTGGACCTGAGTCAAACCCTCAGGGTAGATGAATTCTGAACGGCCCCTTAGCCTATGAGGTTTCTCCTATTCTGTAGGGTTTGGGACAATGGAATAGGCACAGTTTCCTAGGATAGAGCAGGAAAGTCCTCTTGGTGTGGCTCCAGAGGCCTCAACCTGGAGGCTGTGTGGGCCACGGCTGTGGGGAAAGACATCCAAAAACACAAATTCGGCTCAGGTTTGGAACCAAGGTTATGCAGGACTGATATATAGTCCATGAGGGGAGCTCCTCGCGATATGAAAGGAGGGTGAGTGGGAGGCGGTCTTTCAGGCTTATATCTCTGGATGCTGTATTCACGATGGTCGTTTAATGCAGGGGTGGCCTTATGGGCCATGGAAGAGTCTCCCTGTCTGGTGATTTGCCCAGCTCCCAAGAGTTAGGAGTCATTCTGTGGGATGGGAGGAGTCCTGTTTTCTGCTTCATGTGCAGAAGCAGATCCCCCCAATAGAGGGATTCTTGAGCAGCACACTGGGTACAGACAAGTGGAATACCCACCCTCTCATTAGGCCTGGGGGCCTATGGGCATGGCAAGCCCCATATGTGGGGTCTTAGTCCAGCCTTTGAGAGGCGTTACTTGAATAGGGCACTCACGCTGTGGGTCACAATGCATGTTTGTGCCCAAGGCAGCCCTCAGCCTTGGGCGGGGCTCATTGAACAGGCAGGTTTCTCCAACACTGAACCTTGGACATGCCAAACTCAAGGTTTCTTGACATGGGGAAGGAGGAGTTCTGATTTCTGCATCACATCACCACAGGAGTGGCATGCAGAATATAATCATTTAGGGTTTCTCGGTTACCCCCATAAGGCAAAGTTTTTCTTCTGGAGGGCAGGCAGAGTGCTGCATTCTGGCTTCGGAATTGCCAAACTGGAGGGCTTTCAGGCCAGGAGTGTGAGGACGGAAGTCTGAGAACACAAGCTATGCTTAGGTTTTGGGGGGAGGGCACAGCAGGCACACTCTGCATACACTGAACCTTGGACATGCCAAACTCAAGGTTTCTTGCCATGGGGAAGGAGGAGGTCTGATTTCTGCATCACGTTCACATCTGGGAAGTGATTGGAGATAAGGTCTAGGTTCTGAAGCCTGAAAACCGAGTTTGGGAAGAGATGACGACCTAAGGCCATGGCGGGTCCGATGTGTTTAGTTTGGGGCCAGCTTTCTATGTGTCGTTCAGAGGGTCTGTGCTCAGGCTGTGCCAGACAGGACATTAGTGCCCTGATAGGCTGTATAATTGGGGTACAGTAGAGTGGCGTGCAGAAGATAATCATTTGAGGTTTCTCGATAGCCCCATAGGGCAAAGTTTTTCTTCTGGAGCTCAGGCAGAGTGCTGCATTCTGGCTTCGGAAATGCCAAGCTGGAAGGCTTTTGGGCCAGGACTGTGAGGACAGAAGTCTAAGAACACAAGCTACGCTTAGGTTTTGGGGCGAGGGCACAGCAGGCACACTCTGCAGACCTGAATTGAGATTTCGTGCATCTGACGTCAGGGCGAGGTTCAGACGTTGGCTCAGGTTGGATTTTCTGTCCAGGCTCAGATTGAGCCTGCCTTGCCCTGACCATCCAATGGAAATGTGAGGTGGCGTTTCCAGGCATCCATGCTTAGACCCCTTCTCTCGAGTCTTTCTGTATGGGGCGTGCTGGAACCATTCAATAGGACTCGACTGTTCTGCAGAGGGAAACCTTGAGGTTTGGAGCAGCTCACAACTCCCAGCATAGGGAAACCTCCCTGGCCTCATGACGACCCAAACCCCCATCAGGAAGGGGCCATCATGGACACAAACTCCAGCCTAAGGCAACGTCTGATTCTCGCTCTGACCTCAGATGCTGGAGATTTTGATTTAGCCCCTAAAAACTGGGCCTGCCATGCCCGTGGCCCCAAACCCAACACTAGCTTGTGTTTTTAGACTTCCTTCCTCACACTCCTGGCCAACAAGCCCTGCAGACTTGGAATTCCGGAAGCACAATGCAGCCCTCTGCCTGCCTACCAGAAGAAAAATGTTGCCTATGGTGCTCTCCATAAACCCCAAATGAGGATCTACCTGTTCGGGCCTCGACCACACTCCAATTGGATAGGATGCATTAGACCAAATGTCCCGACAGACAAGGAGGCAGCCGGCCGCACACCCAGCACATCGGACACACCATGGCCTTAGGCCGTCATCTCTTCCCAAACTGGGTTTTCAGACATCTGAACCAAGACGTTATATCAAATCCCCGCATAGGTGGGTACCATTGATTTGGCTGTCTGCCAGGATGTAGGTGATCAGGGTTTTTCAGAATGTACACTTGGGTTCAGAGCAGCCACCAATATTTGGGTAGGTTCGAGGGACTTGCAGGTTTCTCCTAACCTGAAGGTTTGGGAAACTGTGACAGGCACAGTTTCCTTGCAGATGGCAGGGACAGTCCTGTGGTGTGAATCCACAGACCCCATCCTGGATGGCAAGTGAGCCATGGTTTTGGTAGAGAAGTCTGCAAACACAAATTCAGATTAGGTTTTGTGGCAAGGTGATTGCACGCCCAATGCATAGACCTGGAGGGCAGCTCGTCTGAAATGTTACTGGAAGGCGGTAGCAGAGGCTTTTCTGTCTGGATTGTGTGTCCAGGATGGCCTAGGAATGCAGGTGTAGTCTCAAGGGTCCATGGGAGATTTTTTCTCTCTACCGATCCTGGCAGCTCTCCATAGTTTGATGACTCTTTCGGGGAAGGGAAGAGTGCTGTTTTCCATCTTAGGGGTGCCCCAAAACAGGGATTCTAGAGACGGTCTTGGGACGGGGCGTCTGGGACATCCCACTAAGGGTTAGGTTTGGGCCTAGGGGCGTATAAGGCATGCAATGTGGGATCATGTTGGTGCAACCAAGAGGGATTGTTTGTAAGTATGCTCAGGCTGAGGGTCACACCAATGCCTGTTTGCGCCCCGGGTGGCCCTCAGGACGGGACATGGTCTCATTGGTCTTGTAAATGCCCCCCACTTTGAGGGTTGGACTCCCATCCCAAGAGACATGTTTCCAGTCATGAGGAAGAAAGAGTTCTTCACTGTGCTTCAGGTTCCCCCATTGGCAGGGATTCCAGCAAATTTCTGGGGACAGGTGCCTTAATACCAAGAATGGGTAGAGATTATGTACTTGGGCCATGGCAATCCCAAATGATAGATGCAGAGCCCCCTCTCTGGTGACTGACACTAGGTCGGGGCTCAGGCTCTGTCAGACACAACACTAGAGGCCAGGGCAACTGATAAATCGGGGTTCCCTCGAGGGCCAAGCAAATTGATGCTCATGTGGAGTATCTTTCCAGGCTCACCAGGCACTTTGTTTTATAGGGAAGGCAGAATGCTGCATTGAGGCTCCAGAATTCCCTATCAAGAGGGCTTGGGGACTGGTTGGGTGAGGATGGAATTGTAAACACAAGATAAGGTTCAATACAGTGCCAAGCAGAAGGCAGTTTCTAGGTACAGTGACTTATTCGAGATATCCAGCACCTGAGTAATGGCGGATGTCAGATATTTGCTCAAACTGGAGTTTGTGTCTATGATGACTGACAAAGAGAGGGGTGGTTCTAAGAGGCCATGGAAAGGTTTTCACGTTGAGGCTTATAAGCTGCTCCAAGCAAGGTTTCGTTCTACTGGACAGGTGGAGTCTGGTTTATTTGCTCCAGGGTCCCCATGTGGAAAGTTTGGGTAGCAGAGCTCTGCTGCATGGATGCCTGGAAAGCACTACTGCATTGACCTTTGCTGCTGAGGAACATGGCATGTTCGTTCTGGTGTCTCTGGAGCGATGTACCAAGTCCTTGAGTTGACATGGAATCTCTTGCAGATGGGCCTCAATTCTGGTTTGTTACCAGGAAGACATTAGAATGTGCTGGTGGCTAAAGTGCTGTGCAGGATTCTACTACCCTGGGCTTTGGCACAGATGGAAGGGCACGGTTTCCTTCTGGGGACAGGAGATGTTCTGTTGTATGGCCCAGGGACCACATGTTTTATCACACGTTCGCAATTCACAACAGTCCTCTGAGGACAGATGTCTGAAAACAGAATTTAGGGTTCCAATGACGTCCTAGGGGCATGTTAGGTTCACTATTCTGACTCAGGACTATTGATTTGGCTGTCTGCCTGGATGTAGGTGATCATGGTGTTTCAGACTGCGCATTTGTGTTCAGAGTGGCTGCCAGTATTGGGGAAGGCTCAGGGGCTTTGCTGGTTTCTCCTATTCTATAAGGTTAGGGAAACTGTGACAGGCACAGTTTCCTTGGGGATGACAGGGACAGTCCTGTGATGTGGATCCAGAGACCCCATCCTGGAGGGCATGTGTGCTATGATTTTGGTAAATTGTGCAAACACAAATTCGGATTAGGGATTTGGCGAAGTGATCGCAGGCCCAATGCATATTCCCGGAGGGCATTTGGAACGGTCATTAGGGTGACTTCTGGTGGTAGCACAGGCTTTCTTTCTGGATAGCATGTCCAGGATGGCCTCGGAATGCAGGTGAGATCTCATGAGTCCGAGGAAGACTTTTCCTCTCTATGGATCCCAGTGGCTCCCCATAGTTCGGTGGCTTTTTCTGGGAAGGGAAGAGTTATGTTTTCCATCTAAGGGATGCCCCAAAACAGGGATTCTAGAGACAGGCTCGGGGTCAGGGCACATGGAAATTCCCACAAAGTTTTAGGATTTGTGCCAAGTGGAGTACCAGGCCTGCAATGCGGGATCATGGTGGTACAACTGAGAGGAATTGTCTGAAAGCATGCTCAGGCTGAGGGTCACAATGCCTGTTTTTGCCCAGGGAAGTCCTCAGGAGTGGGCGTGGTCTCATTGGGTTTGTAACTGGTTCCCCGTTTGAAGGTTGGACACACATCCAAACAGACAGGTTTATTGCCATGGGGAAAGAGGAGTTCTTTTTTTTTTTTCTCCCAATTTATTTACTTTCAGAAAGCAGTATTCATTATTTTTCACCACACCCAGTGCTCCATGCAAGCTGTGCCCTCTATAATACCCACCACCTGGTACCCCAACCTCCCTACCCCCCCGCCACTTCAAACCCCTCAGACTGTTTTTCAGAGTCCATAGTCTCTCATGGTTCACCTCCCCTTCCAATTTACCCAAATTCCCTACTACTCTCTAACGCCCCTTGTCCTCCATGCTATTGGTTATGCTCCACAAATGAGTGAAACCATATGATAATTGACTCTCTCTGCTTGACTGATTTCACTCAGCATAATCTCTTCCAGTCCCGTCCATGTTGCTACAAAAGTTGGATATTCGTCCTTTCTGATGGAGGCATAATACTCTATAGTGTATATGGACCACATCTTCCTTATCCATTCATCCGTTGAAGGGCATCTTGGTTCTTTCCATAGTTTGGCGACTGTGGCCATTGCTGCTATAAACATTGGGGTACAGATGGCCCTTCTTTTCACGACATCTGTATCTTTGGGGTAAATACACAGGAGTGCAATTGCAGGGTCGTAGGGAAGCTCTATTTTTAATTTCTTGAGGAATCTCCACACTGTTCTCCAAAGAGGCTGCACCAACTTGCATTCCCACCAACAGTGTAAGAGGGTTCCCCTTTCTCCACATCCTCTCCAACACATGTTGTTTCCTGTTTTGTTAATTTTGGCCATTCTAACTGGTGTAAGGTGATATCTCAATGTGGTTTTAATTTCAATCTCCCTGAGGGCTAATGATGATGAGCATTTTTTCATGTGTCTGATAGCCATTTGTATGTCTTGATTGGAGAAGTGTCTGTTCATATCTTCTGCCCATTTTTTGATGTGTTTGTCTGTTTCGTGTGGGTTGAGTTTGAGGAGTTCATTATAGATCCTGGATATCAACCTTTTGTCTGTACTGTCATTTGCAAATATCTTCTCCCATTCCGTGGGTTGCCTCTTTGTTTTTTTGACTGTTTCCTTTGCTGTGCAGAAGCTTTTGATTTTGATGAAGTCCCAGAAGTTTATTTTCGCTTTTGTTTCCTTTGCCTTTGGAGACGTATCTTGAAAGAAGTTGCTGGGCTGATATCGAAGAGATTACTGCCTATGTTCTCCTCTAAGATTCTGATGGATTCCTGTCTCACGTTGAGGTCTTTTATCCATTTTGAGTTGATCTTTGTGTACGGTGTAAGAGAATGGTCGAGTTTCATTCTTCTACATATAGCTGTCCAGTTTTCCCAGCACCATTTATTGAAGAGACTGTCTTTTTTCCACTGTATATTTTTTCCTGTTTTGTCGAAGATTAATTGACCATAGAGTTGAGGGTCCATATCAGGGCTCTCTACTCTGTTCCACTGGTCTATGTGTCTGTTTTTATGCCAGTACCATGCTGTCTTGGTGATCACAGCTTTGTAATAAAGCTTGAAATCAGGTAAGGTGATGCTGCCAGCTTTATTTTTGTTTTTCAACATTTCCTTAGCGATTCAGGGTCTCTTCTGATTCCATACAAATTTTAGGATTATTTGCTCCAGCTCTTTGAAGAATGCCGGTGGAATTTTGATCGGAATGGCATTAAAAGTATAGATTGCTCTAGGCAGTATAGACATTTTAACGATGTTTATTCTTCCGATCCAAGAGCATGGAATGGTCTTCCATCTTTTTGTGTCTTCTTCAATTTCTTTCATGAGGGTTCTATAGTTCCTCAAGTATAGATCCTTTACCTCTTTAGTTAGGTTTATTCCCAGGTATCTTATGGTTCTTGGTGCTATAGTAAATGGAATCGATTCTCTAATTTCCCTTTCTGTATTTTCCTTGTTAGTGTATAAGAAAGCCACTGATTTCTGCACATTGACTTTGTATCCTGCCACGCTGCTGAATTGCTGTATGAGTTCTAGTAGTTTGGGGGTGGAGTCTTTTGGGTTTTCCATATAAAGAATCATGTCATCTGCGAAGAGAGAGAGTTTGACTTCTTCATTACCAATTTGGATACCTTTTATTTCTCTCTGTTGTCTGATTGCTGTTGCTAGGACTTCTAATACTATGTTGAATAACAGTGGTGAAAGTGGGCATCCTTGTCTTGTTCCTGATCTTAACGGGAAGGCTGCAAGCTTTTTCCCATTGAGGATGATATTTGCTGTGGGTCTTTCATAGATAGATTTGATGAGGTTCAGGAATGTTCCCTCTATCCCTATACTTTGAAGCGTTTTAATCAGGAACGGATGTTGGATTTTGTCAAATGCTTTTTCTGCATCAATTGAGAGGACCATGTGGTTCTTCTCTCTTCTCATATTAATTTGTTGTATCACATTGATTGATTTGCGAATGTTGAACCATCCTTGTAGCCCAGGGATGAATCCCACCTGGTCATGGTGGATAAACTTTTTAATGTGTTGTTGGATCCTGTTGGCTAGGATCTTGTTGAGAATCTTAGCATCTATATTCATCAGTGATATTGGTCGGAAATTTTCCTTTTTGGTATGGTCCTTGCCTGGTTTGGGGATCAGGGTAATGCTGGCTTCATAGAAAGAGTCTGGAAGTTTTCCTTCTGCTTCAATTTTTTGAAACAGCTTCAGGAGAATAGGTGTTATTTCTTCTTTGAAGGTTTGGTAGAATTCCCCATGGAATCCGCCAGGTCCTGGGCTCTTGTTTTTTGGGAGATTTTTGATCACTGCTTCAATCTCATTATTAGATATCGGTCTATTCAGGTTGTCGATTTCTTCCTGGTTCAATTTTGGTAGTTTATATTTTTCCAGGAATGCATCCACTTCATCTAGGCTGCTAAGCTTATTGGCATATAACTGTTCGTAATAACTTCTGATGATTGTTTCTACTTCCTTGGCGTTAGTTGTGATCTCTCCCTTTTCATTCATAATTTTATGAATTTGGGATTTCTCTCTTTTCTTTTGGATTAGTGTAGCCAGTGGCTTATCGATCTTATTGATTCTTTCAAAAAACCAGATTCTAGTTTCATTGATACGTTCTACTGTATCTCTGGTTTCTCCCTCATTGATCTCAGCTCTAATCTTGATGATTTCCCTTCTTATGTGTGGAGTTAGTTTGATTTGTTGTTGATCCTCCAGTTCTTTAAGATGTAGAGACAGATGGTGTGTTCTGGATTTTTCAATATTTTTGAGCAAGGCTTGGATGGCTATATATTTTCCCCTTAGGACCGCCTTTGCTGTATCCCATAGGTTTTGGACCGAAGTGTCTTCATTCTCATTGGTTTCCATGAATTGTTTCAGTTCTTCTTTGATCTCCTGGTTGATCCAAGCATTCTTAAGCAAGTCTTTAGCTTCCAGGTGTTTGAGTTCCTTCGGAACTTTTCCTTGTGATTGAGCTCCAGTTTCAAAGCATTGTGATCTGATAATATACAGGGAATAATCTCAGTCTTTTGGTAATGGCTGAGTCCTGATTTGTGACCCAGTATGTGGTCTATTCTGGAGAAGGTACCGTGTGCACTTGAGAAGAATGAGTATTCTGCTGTTTTAGGGTGGAATGTTCTGTATATATCTATGAGGTCCATCTGGTCCAATGTGTCGTTCAATGCTCTTGTTTCTTTATTGATTTTCTGCTTCGATGATCTGTCTAATTCTGAAAGAGGCGTGTTAAGATCTCCTACGATTAGTATATTCATATCAATATGACTCTTTATCTTGATTAACAGTTTTCTTAAGTAATTGGCTGCTCCCATATTGGGAGCATAGATATTTACAATTGTTAGATCATCTTGGTGGATAGTCCCTTTAAGGATTATGTAGTGTCCTTCTGTATCTCTGACTACAGTCTTTAGTTTGAAGTCTAATTTATCTGATATGAGAATCGCTACCCCAGCCTTCTTTTGAGTCCCATTGGCATGAAAGATGCTTCTCCACCCCTTCACTTTCAGTCTGCGTGTATCTTTAGGTTCAAAATGGGTCTCTTGTAGACAGCATATGGAAGGGTCCTGTCGTTTTATCCAATCTGCAACCCTGTGCCGTTTTATGGGTGCATTTAAGACATTCACATTGAGAGTGATTATTGATAGATACGTTTTTATTGACATCGAGTTACCTTTGAAGTCTTTCTTTCTGTAGACTGTCTATATATTTCTGTTCAATGCTATTTTTTGGATTTTTCCTCTTTTATAGCACCCCCCCTTAATATTTCCTGCAGTATCGGCTTGGTGGTTGCATAATCTTTTAAGCCTTGCCGGTCTTGGAAACTCTTTATCTCTCCATCCATTTGGAATGTCAGTCTTTCTGGATAAAGTATTCTTGGCTGCATGTTCTTCTCATTTAGTGCCCTGACTATATCTTGCCAGCCTCTTCTGGCTTGCCAGGTCTCTGTGGACAGGTCTGACGTTATTCTGATGGGCTTCCCTCTGTAAGTAAGAAGCCTCTTTGCCCTGGCAGCTTTCAAGAGATTTTACCTACAATTATAATTTCTCAATTTGACTATCAGGTGTCGTGATGTTTTTTTTGGAGTGTATAATCTTGGGTGGAGACCGTTCAGCCTCTAGTACATGAATGCTCGTTTCATTCGCGAGATTCGGAAAGTTTTCATGAAGGACTTGTTCCACGACATCTTCTAGACTACTTTCTTTCTCCTCCCCTTCAGGAATTCCAATAATTCTGACCTTGGAACGCTTCATGGCATCACTTATTTCCCTAATTCTGCTTTCGTCGGATCTAAGCTGTTTGTTCCAGGCTTCCTCCTGATCCTTTCTCTCTATCTGTTTGTCTTCCAGATCACTAATTCTATCTTCTGTCTCAGTTACCCTAGCTTTGAGAGGGTTTAGATTGGATTGGAACTCATTGAGAGCATTGTGGACCTCCTCCCTGGTAGCTTTAAGCTCCGCCCTAACATTGTGAACATCCTGTCTGGTCGCTTTCAGTTCGGCCCTAATCAATTCTGTTTGGTCATCCATGGCTTTCTCCAACCTAGCTATTGCCTGGATAATTCTTAGCCTGAATTCGCTTTCCGACATATTGTCTATGTTGATAGCCGTTAGCTCTATTGCAGAAGGTCCATCCTCTGTATTTTTCTTCTGTTGGGCATTCCTCCTCCTAGTCATTTTGGTGGGAGAAGACTGAACAGATGTAGCTGGATGTATCAACTCTAGTGCAGTCAAGGTGCACCCTGGAACACTTCCTGATCTCCGTCTCAGAGAGAAGCCTCAGTCTGGGTGCAGAAGCTGAATAAATTCCCCCTTGGACGCTGGCAGTGCAGGTTCCAAGTTAAGGACCCTGGGGGCGCAGGATCTTTTGCTCGTCCCCAAAGCCAAGGCAGTGGCGGCTCTCTGGGAGCTCCTGACCACCAGAGAGGTGCCAAGCAGCGATCGCACACTGAGATTTTGCCGCCGGGCGGGGCTGGGAGTGCTCGGCTTGCGCGCACCTCTTTTCAGAGGCGGCTGTGGGTCGGGCGCGCGTCTGGGGCACTGAGAACGGGGCGCTGGTCCCTAAGCCGCAGGCTGGGCTTTTGCGCGCCTCTGTCCAGGGAAGAGTTTCGCGCGCGCGCGGCTTAGACTTTGAAACAATGGCCCGGGTCAAGAAGCGCCCCCCGGCCTTAGAAACCCAGGAGAGCTGGAGCGACGTGCGCGCGCATCTCAAGCTTTGTGGTAGGGCTAGCGGGCGTTCTGCAGACCGGCGCGGCTCCCATCCCCTCACAGGAGCCGGAACCCACGCGCTCTGGGGCGCGCTGGCGGCTTAGGGACCAGGAGCCGGTTTCTCCGCCGCACTCTCTCTGCCTCCGCGCCGGGGAGGCCGTCTGGGACAGGGGACTTAAGCCCCTGTCCCTAGCCGCCCCGATTCCCACAATTACCCCCTGCAATCCTTTGCTCTTTTGGAGTGCTTTCAACCAGTCTCCAAGTTAATGCTGGTCCCCAGACGCAGGGCACTCTAGCTCGTATCGGGGTATTACTTTTGCACCGGTTGCCTCTGGTGGCTCCCTCCCCCTTTTGTTTATCTTCTGATATCAGTCCGCTGTTCCCATTCCGCTTTACCTGCTCACTGGCGTCTTCTGCCCCTGTAGAGATCCAGACGTGTATAATTCTGATCTCAGGCTGATTTCATGGGTGATCAGAGTTCTTTGGTAGGTAATCATCTCACTTTGGGGTACCAGCTGAAAAGACGCCTCTTCCTAGTACCCTGCCATCTTGTCCCCCCCCCGAAAGAGGAGTTCTTTATTGTACTTTAGGTTTCCCCATTGGCAGGGATTTCAGCAAAGTTCTAGGGACAGGTGCCTGAATACCAAGGATGGGTAGAGATGACGTACTTGGGCCATGGCAATCCCAAATGCTAGATTTGGCCCCACTCCCTGGTGACTGACACTAGGTCGGGGCTCAGGCTCTGTCAGACACAGCACTAGTGGCCAAAGCAATCTATAAATCGGGGTTTGCTCCAGGGCTGAGCACATTGATCCTCATGTGGGGTTTCTGGCCAGACTCACCGGGCACTTCTTTCGATAGGGAAGACAGAGTGCTGCGTTGTGGCTCCAGAATTCCCTATGAAGAGAGCTTGGGGACCAGTCGGGGCAGGATGGAATTGTAAACACAGTTAGGGTTCAATTCAGTGCCAAGCAGAAGGCAGTTCCTATGTGCAGCGGCTTATTCGAGATTCCAGCACCTCAGTAAGGGTGGATGTCAGATATTTTCTGACACTAAATGTTCTGTCTATGATGACTGACAAATGGAGGGGTGGCGTCAAGAGGCCATGGAGGGGTTTTCACGTTGAGGCTTATGAGCTGCTCCAAACAGCAAGGTTTCATTCCACTGGACAGGTAGAGTCTGCTTTATTCGCTACAGGGTCCCCCATGTGGAAAGTTTGGGTAGCAGAGCTCTACCCCATGGATGCCTGGAAAGCTCAACTCCATTGACCAATGCAGCTGAGAAACATGGCAGGTTCACTCTGAAGTCTCTGGAGCGAAGTACCAAGTCTTTGAGTTGACGTGGAATCTCTTGCAGATGGGCCACAATGTTGGTTTGTTACCAGGGAGATCTTAAAATGTGCAGGTGGCTAAGGTGCTGTGCAGGATTCTACTACCCTGGGCTTTGTCACAGATGGAAGGGCACGGTTTCCTTCTGGGGACAGAAAATGTTCTGTTATATGGCCCAGGGACCATATGTTGTATCACAAGTTCATAACTCACAAGAGTCCTCTGAGGACCGATGTCTGAACACCGAATTTAGGGTTCCAGTGACGTCCTAGGGGCATGTTAGGTTCACTATTCTGACTCAGGACCATTGATTTGGTTGTCTGCCAGGATGTAGGTGATCAGGGTTTTTCAGAATGTGCACTTGTGTTCAGAGCAGCCGCCAATATTTGGGTAGGTTCTGGGGACTTGCAGGTTTCTCCTAACCTGAAGGTTTGGGAAACTGTGACGGGCACAGTTTCCTTGGGGATGGCAGGGACAGTCCTGTTGTGTGGATCCACAGACCCCATCCTATAGGGCCTGTGTGCCATGGTTTTGGTAGAAATGTCTGCAAACACAAATTCGGATTAGGTTTAGTGGCAAGGTGATCACACGCCCAATGCATAGACCTGGAGGGCAGCTCGTCTAAAACGTTAATTAGGGTGACTGGAAGGCGGTAGCGGAGGCTTTTCTGTCTGGATTGTGTGTCCAGGATGACCTCAGAATGCAGGTGTGGTCTTATGGGTCCATGGGAGTCTTTTCCTCTCTATGGATCCTGGCGGCTCTCCATATTTGGTGGCTTTTTGGGGGAAGAGAAGAGTGCTGTTTTCCATGTTAGGGGTGCCCCAAAACAGGGATTCCAGAGACGGGCTCTGGTTCTGGGCATCTGGGACATCCAACCAAGGGTTAGGTTTGGACCTAGGGACATACCAGGCTTGCAATGCGGGATCATCGTGGTGCAAACTGAGAGGGATTGTTTGAAACCATGCTCAGGCTGAGGGTCACAATGCCTCTTTGTGGCCAGGGCGGCCATCAGGAGTGGGCGTGGTCTCATTGGTCTTGTAGCTGGCTCCCCCTTTGAGGGTTGGACACCAATCCCTACACCCAGGTTTATGGCATGGGAAAAGAGGAGTTCTCTATTGTGGTTCAGGTTGCCACATTGGCAGGGATTTCACCAAAGGTCTGGCAAAAGGTGCCTGAAAACGACGGATGGGTTGAGATGACGTACTTGGGCCATGACCATCCCAAATGCTAGGTATGCGGTCTGCTCTCTGATGGCTTAATCTCAGTCGGGGCTCAGACTCTGTCAGACACAGCACTAGTGGACATGACAGCCTATAAATCGGGGTTCCCTCGAGGGCCGAGCAGATTGATCCTCATATGGGGTTTCTGACCAGACTCACCAGGCACTTCTTCATTCAATGGGGAAGGCAGAATGCTGTGTTGTGGCTCCAGATTTCCCTATCAAGTGGGCTTGGGGATGAGTCAGGTGAGGATGGAATTGTAAGTACAAGCTACGGTTCAATTCAATGCCAAGCGGAAGGCAGTTCCAATGTGCAGAGGTTTATTTGAGACATCCAGCAACGGAATAAGGGTGTATTTCAGATATTTGCTCACTCTACGGTTTGTGTCTATGATTACTGACAAATGGAGGGGTGGCGTCAAGAGGCCATGGAGGAGTTCACACGCTGAGGCCTCTGAGCTGCTCCAAACAGTAAGGTTTCCTTCTCCTGGAGAGGTGAAGTCTGGTTTGTTTGCTCTATGTTCCCCCCTGTGGAAAGTTTGTGAAGAAGAGCTCTCAGGCATGGATGCCTGGAAATCACACCACTATTGACCATTGCAGCAGAGGAATATTGCAGGTTCGTCCTGGTGGGTCTGGGGCGAAGTACCAAGACCTTGAGTTAACATGGAATCTCTTGCAGATGGGCCACAATACTGGTTTGTTACCAAGGAGATCTTAGAATGTGCTGGTTTCTAAGGTGCCATGCAGTATTCTCCAACACTGAGATTTTGGCACAAGTCGAACAGCACGGTATCTTTCTGGGGACAGGAGATGTTCTGTCATATGGCTCAGGGACCACATGAGGTGTCATCAATTAGTATTCCAGAACAGGCCACTGAAAACAGATACCTGAAAATCTAATGGGGTTCCATTGAGGCCCTAGGGGAATAAAAGGTTCAATCTTCTAAATCACGAACATTGACTTGGCTGTCTCCCTGGATGTAGGTGATCAGGGTTTTTCAGACTGCGCATTTGTGTCCAGAGTGGCCAGCAATATTTGGGTGGGCTCAAGGGCTTTACAGGTTTCTCCTAATCTGGAAGGTATGGGCAACTCTGATATGCACAGTGTCCTTGGGGGTGGCAGCCAGAGTTCTGTGGTGTGGCTCAAGAGATCCGAATCTGGTGGGCATGTGAGCCATGGTTTTGGGAGAGAAGTCTGGAAACACAAATTCGGGTTAAGGTTAGTGCCTATGTGATCGCAGGCCCAATGAGTAGACCTGGAGGGCAGCTCATCAGAAACTTTAATTAGGGTGATTGGAAGGCAGTAGCACAGGCTTTTCTCTTTGATTTGTGTCCAGGATGGCCTCGGAATGCAGGTGTGGTCTCATGGGTCCATAGGAGACTGTTCCTCTCTTGGGAAAGGGAAGAGTGATGTTTTCCATCTTAGGGGTTCCCCAAAACAGGGATTCCAGAGATGGGCTCTGGTTCTGGGCATCTGGGACATCTTGCCAAGGGTTAGAATTTGAGCCTAGGGTCATACAAAGCCTGCAATGCAGGATCCTGAGGGATTTTTTGAAAGCATGCTCAGGCTGAGGGTCCCAATGCCTGTTTGTGTCGAGGGCAGCCCTCAGGAGTGGGTGTGGTCTCATTGGTCTTGTATCTGGTTCTGCCTTTGAGGGTTGGGCACCCATCCCAACAGCCAAGATTCCTGCCATGAGTATTGAGGGATTCTCTATTGCTCTTCAGGTTCCTCCTTTGGCAGGGATTCCAGCAAATGTCTGGGGACAGGTGCCTTAATACCAAGGATGGGTAGAGATGGCATGTTTGGTCTATGGCAATCCCAAATACTAGATATGGGGACCACTCTGGTGACTGACACTAGGTCAGGGCTCAGGCTCTGTCAGACACAGCACTAGTGGTCATAGCAGCATATAAATCTGGGTTGATATGAGAGTCGAGAATATTGTCCCTCATGTGGGGTTCCAGGACAGACTCACCAGGCCCTCCTTCATTCAATGGGGAAGGCAGAATTCTGAATTTTGACTCTAGATTTCCCTATCAAGAGGGCGTGGAGACCAGTCTGGTGAGGATGGAATTGTCAACACAAGCTAAGGTTCAATACAGTGCCAAGCAGAAGGCAGTTCCTATGTGCAGCCGCTTATGCCAGATATCCAGCACCTAAGTAAGGGCGGATGTCAGATATTTGCTCACACTGGAGTTTGTGCCTATGACGAATGACAAATGGAGGGGTGGCGTCAAGAGGCCTTGGAGGGGTTTTCACATTGAGGCTTATGAGTTGCTGCAAACAGCAAAGTTTCATTCCACTGGACAGGTGGAGTCTGGTTTATTTGCTCCAGGATCCCCCATGTGGACAGTTTGGGTAGCAGAGCTCTACCGCATGGATGACTGGAAAGCTCAACTCCATTGTCCACTGCAGCTGAGGAACATGGCAGGTTTATTCTGGTGTCCCTGGAGCGAAGTACCAAGTCCTTGAGTTAACATGGAATCTCTTGCAGACGGGTCGCAATGCTGGTTTTTTACCAGGGAGATCTTAGAATGTGCTGGTGGGTAAGGTGCTGTGCAGGATTCTACTACCCTGGGCTTTGTCACAGATGGAAGGGCATGGTTTCATTCTGGGAACAGGAGATGTTCTGTTGTGTACCAGGGACCACATGTTTTATCACAAGTTCGCATTCCAGAACAGGCCTCTGAAGACAGATGTCTGAAAACTGAATCTAGCATTCCAATGACGTCTTAGGGGCATGTTAGGTTCACTATTCTGACACGGGACCATTGATTTGGCTGTCTGCCTGGATGTAGGTTGTCAGGATGTTTCAGGCTGTGCATTTGCGTTCAGAGAGGCCACCAATATTGGGGTAGCCTCAGTGGCCTTGTAGGTTTCTCCTAATCTAGAAGGTTTGGGCAACTGTGACTGGCACAGTTTCCTTGGGGATGGCAAGGACAGTCCTGTGGTGTGGATCCTGAGACCCCATCCTGGAGGACATGTGTGCCATGGTTTTGGTAGAGAAGTCTGCAAACACAAGTTCAGATTAGTGTTAGTGGCGAGGTGATCGCAGGCCCAATGCATAGTCTGGAGGGCAGCTTTTCTGGAACTGTAATTAGGGTTACTGGAAGGTGGTAGCACAGACTTTTCTCTCTGGATTGTGTGTCCAGGATTGCTTTGGAATGCAGGTGTGTTCTCCTGTGTCCATGGGAGACTTTTCCTCTCTATGGATCCTGGGAGCCCCCATTAGTTTGGTGGCTTTTTCGTGGAAGGGATGAGTTCTGTTTTCCATCTTAGGGGTGCCCCAAAACAGGGATTCCAGAGACAGGCTCTGACTCTGGGCACATGGAAAAGCCCACCAAGTTTTAGGATTTCTGTCTAGAGGTGTATGAGGCCTGAAATACTGGATCATTGTGGTGCAACTGAGAGTGATTGTTTGAAAGAATGATAGGCTGATGGTCACAATGTCTGTTTCTGCCCTTGGCAGCCCTCAGGAGCGGGTGTGGTCTCATTGAGTTTGTAACTGCCCCCCCTTTGAAAGTTGGACACTCACCCCAACATCCAGGTTTATTGCCATTTGGATAGAGAAATTCTCTATTGTGCTTCAGGTTCCCCCATTGGCAGGCATTCCAGCAAAGGTCTTGGGACAGTTTACTGAAGGCTGAAAATGGGTAGAGATAACGTACTTGGGCCATGACCATCCCAAATGCTAGATATGGGGCCCTTTCTCTGGTGGCTGAAACTCGATCGGGGCTCAGGCTCTGTCAAACACAGCACTATTGGCCATGGTAGCCTATAAATCGGGGTTGACTCTAGGGCTGAGCTGATTGATCCTCATGTTGGGTTTCTGGGCAGACTCACCAGGCCCTTCTTCATTCGATGGGGAAGGCAGAATTCTGTGTTTTGGCTCCAGATTTCCCTATCAAGAGGGCTTGGGAACCAGTCGGGTGAGGATGGAATTGTAAACACAAGCTACGTTTCAATTCAGTGCCAAGCGGAAGGCGATTCCAATGTGCAGCGGATTTTTTGAGACATTCAGCAGCAGAATAAGGGTGGATGTCAGATGTTTGCTCACAGTACAGTTTGTGTCTATGATGACCAACAAATGGAGGTGTGGCCTCAAGAGGCCATGGAGGAGTTCACATGCTGAGGCCTGTGAGATGCTCCAAACAGTAAGGTTTCCTTCTACTGTGCAGGTGAATTCCCATTTGTTTGATCTAGGTTCCCCCATGTGGAAAGTTTGTGAAGCAGAGCCCTCTGGCATGGATGCCTGGAAAGCACACCTCCATTGACCATTGCAGCTGAGGGACATGACATGTTCATTCTGGTGGCTCTGGGGCTAAGTACCAAGGCCTTGACTTGACATGGAATCTCTTGCAGATGGGCCACAATGCTGGCTTGTTACCAGGGAGATCTTAGCATGTGCTGATGGCTAAGGTGCCATTTAGGATTCTCCTAACCTGAGGGTTTGGCACAGGTCGAAGCGGATGGTAACTTTCTGGGGACAGGAGATCTTCTGTCATGTGGTTCAGGGACCACATGATGTGTCATAAATTGGTATTCCAGAACAGGCCCTTGAGGACAGATGCCTGAAAGCCTAATGGGGTTCCATTGAGGATCTAGGGGCATTTCAGTTTCAATCTTCAAACTCACAATCATTTACGTGGATGTCTCCCTGGATGTAGGCAACCAGGGTGTTTTAGACTGCACATTTGTTTCCAGAGTGTCCGGCAATATTGTGGTGGGCTCAGGGGCCTTACAGGTTTCTCCTAATCTGGAAGGTTTGGGCAACTCTGATATGCAGTGTCCTTAGGGATGGCAGCCAGAGTTCTGTGGTGTGGCTCCAGAGATCCCATTCTTGTGAGCATGTGAGCCATGGTTTTGGGAGAGAATTCTGGAAACACAAATTCGGGTTAAGGTTAGTGGTGATGCGATCACAGGCCCAATGTGTAGTCCTAGAGGGAAGCCCGTCAGGAACTTCAATTAGGGTGACTGGAAGGCAGTAGCACAGGCTTTTCTCTCTGTATTGTGTGTCCAGGATGGCCTCAGAATGGAGGTGTCGTCTCATGGTTCCATGGGAGACTTTTCCTCTCTAAGGAACTTGACGGTGTTACATAGTTTGGTGGCTTTCTCAGGGAAGGGAAGAGTGCTGTTTCCATCTTAGGGGTGCCCCAAAACAGGGATTCCAGAGACAGCTTTGGGTCTGGGCACCTTGAAAATCCCACCAAGTGTTACCATTTTGGCCTAGGGTTGTACCAGGCCTGTAATGCGGGTTCCTGGATGTGCAACTAAAAGCATTTTTTTTGAAAGCATATTTAGGCTGAGGGCCACAATGCCTTCTTGTTCCCAGGGCATACCTCATGAGTGGGCATGGTCTCATTGGCCATATATTTGGCTCCCACTCTGAGGGTTGGACACCCATACCAACAGCCAGGATTCCTGCCATGGGGAAGGAGAAGTTCTCTAGAGTGCTGCAGCTTCCCCCTTTGGTAGGGATTCACGCAAATGTCTAGGCAGAAATGCCTTAATACCAAGGATGGGTAGAGATGACGGTCCTGGGCCCTGCAGGGTCTCACATGCTGGTAATGGGCCCCACTCTTTGGGTGTCTGACACATGGTTGGGGCTTATGCTCTGTCATACACAGCACTTGTGGCCAGGGCAGCCTATAAATCAGGGCTCCCTCAAGGGCCGAGCAGATTGATCCTCAGTTGGAGTTTCTGTGCAGACTCATCAGGATCTTCTTCTTTCTATGGGGAAGGCAGAATGCTGCACTGTGGCTCCAGAATTCCCTATCAATAGTGCTTGGGGACCAGCAGGATGAGGATGGAATTGTAAACCCAAGATACGATTCAATTCAGTGCCAAGGGAAAGGCTGTTACAGTGTGCAGCTGCTGACTAGAATATCCATCATCTGAATAAGGGCAGATGTCAAACATTGCTCAATATGGAGTTTGTGTGTATGATGACCGACAAATGGAGGGGTGGCATCAAGAAGCCATGGAGGATTTCACACGCTGGTGCTTGAGAGATGCTCCAAACAGCAAAGTTTCCTTCTGCCGGAGAGGGGGAGTCTGGTGTGTTTACTCCAGGGTCCCCTATGTGGAAAGTTTGGGTAGCAGAGCACTCCCACACTGATGTCTGGAAAGCACACTTCCATTGACCATTGCAGGTGAGGAACATGGCAGGTTCATTCCGGTGGCTCTGGGGCAAAGTACCAAGGCCTGGAGTTGATATGGATTCTCATGAATATGTGTCACAATGCAGGTTTGTTACCAGGGAGATCTTAGAAGGTGCTGGTGGCTAAGGGGCCATGTAGGATTCATCTACCCTGAGGGTTTGACACTGGTCGAAAAGCACGGTTTCCTTCTGGGGACAGGAGATGTTCTGTTGTGGGACTCACAGACCACATGTTGTATCATAAGTTGGTATTCCAGAACAGGCCTCTGAGGTCAGATATCAGAAAATTTAATCTAGAATTCCAATGATGTCCTAGGAGAATGTCAGGTTCAATCATCAGTCTCAGGACCATTGACTTTGGTTACTGCCTAGATGTATGTGATCAGGGTTTCCAGACTGTACGTTTGTTTACAGAGTGGCCTCCAGTATTGGGGTGGGCTTTAGGGTCTTGCAGGTATCTCCTAATCTGGAAGGATTGGGCAACTTTGACGGGCACAGTTTCCTTGGGGATGGCAGGCACAGTCCTGTGGTGTGGCTCCAGAGACCCCATCCTGGAGGGCATGTGAGTCATGGTTTTGGGAGAGAAGTCTGCAAACACAAAATGGGGTTAGGTTTAGTGGCGAGGTGATCGTAGGCCCACTGCACAGACCTGGAGGTCAGCTCATCATGAACTTTAATTAGGGTAATTGGAAGGCAGTAGCACAGGCTTTTCTCTCTGGATTGTGTGTCCAGGATGGCCTCGGAATGCAGGTGTGGTGTCATGGGTCCATGGGAGACTTTTCCTCTCTAAGGATCCTGGTGGCTCCAAATAGTTGGTGGCTTTCTCAGGGAAGGGAAGAGTGCTGTTTTCCATCTTAGGGGTTCCCCAACATAGGGATTCCGGAGACGGGCTCTGGGTCTTGGCTCCTAGAAAATCCCACCAAGTGTTAGGATTTGAGCCTAGTGGCTTACCAGGCCTGCATGCGGGATCCTGGAGGTGCAACTGAGAGGGCTTGTTTGAAATCATGCTCAGGCTGAGGGTCACAATGCCTGCTTATTCCCAGGGTGGCACTCATAAGTGGGCGGGATGTCCTTGGCAATGCAGCTGGCTCCCACTTTGAGGGTTGGACACCCATCCCAACAGCCAGGATTCCTGCCATGGGGAAAGAGGAGTTCTCTATTGTGCTTCAGGTTCCCCCATTAGCAGGTTTTCGAACATTGGCCTGGGGACTGATTCCTGATTACCAAGGATGGGTAGAGATGATGGACATGGGCCATGGCCGGTCTCAAATTGTGGATATGAGCCCCGATCTCTGGGTGGCTTACACTAGGTCTTGACTTAGGATCTGTCAGACACAGCACTAGTGCCCAGGGAAGCCTATAAATCTGGGTTACCTCAAGTGACGAGCAGATTGATCCTCATGTGGGGTTTCTGGGCAGACTCACCAGGCACTTCTTGTTTCTATGGGGAAGGCAGAATGCTGCACTGTGGCTCCAGAATTTCCTATCAAGATGGTTTGCGGACCAGGAGGCTGAGGATGGAATTGTAAACCCAAGCTATGGTTACATTCAGTGTCAAGCAAAAGGCACTTCCAGTGTGCAGCGGTTGAATCAAATATCCAGCACCTGAGTAAGGGTGGATGTCATATATTTGCTCATGCTGGAGTTTGTTTCTATGATGACCCACAAATGGAGGGGTAGCGTCAAGAGGCCTTGGAGGATTTCCCAGGCTGGGGCTTGTGAGATATTCCAAACAGAAGGTTTCCTTCCACCGGACAGGGGCAGTCTGGTTTGTTTGCTCAAGTGTACCACATGTGGAAAGATTTGATAGCATAGCTCTCCCTCATGGATGTCAGGAAAGCACACCTCCATTGACCATTGCAGCTGAGGAACATGGCAGGTTCACTCTGGTGGCTCTGGAACGAAGTACCAAGGACTTGATTGGACATGAAATCTCATGAAGATGGGTAACAATGCTGGTTTGCTACCAGGGATATCTTAGAATGTGCTGGTAGCTATGGGGCCCTGCAGGATTCATCTACCCTGAGGATTTGACACAGGTCCAAGAGCCCAGATTCTCTCTGGGTACAGGAAATATTCTTTTGTGGGGCTCAGTGACCATATGTTGTATCATAAGTTGGTATTGCAGAACAGGCCTCTGAGGCCAGATGCCTGAAAACCTAATCCTGTTTTCCAATGAGGTCCTAGGGGCATGTCAGGTTCAATCTTCTGACTCAGGAACATTGACTCTGGTGTCTGACTGGATAGACGTGATCAGGGTGTTTCAGACTGTGCATTTGCGTCCAGAGCGGTGTCCAATGGAGTGGGCTCAGGGTCCTTGCAGGTTTCTCCTTATCTGGAGGGTTTGGACGTCTGTGACGGGCACAGTTTCCTTGGGAATGGTAGGCACAGTCCTGTGGTGTGACTCCAGAGACCCCATCCTGGAAGGCACTCGCAGCATGGTTTTGGGAGAGAAGTCTGCAAACACAAACTCAGGTTAGGGTTATCAGCGAGGTGATCACAGTCCCAATCCATAGACCTGGAGGGCAGCAAGTCTGGAACTGTAAATCAGGTGACTCAAAGGTGGTGGCACAGGCTATTGTATCTGGATTGAATTTCCAGGATGGCCTTTAATGCAGGTGTGGTCTCATGGTTCCATGGGAGATTTTTCCTCTTAAGGATCCTGATGACTCCCAATAGTTTGGTGGATTTATTGGGGAAGGAATGAGTGCTGTTTTCCAGCTTAGGTGTACGCCAAAGAAGGGATTCCAGAGATGGGCTCTGGGTCTGAATGCTTGGAAAATCCCACCAAGGGTTAGGTTTTGGGCCTAGGGCCATACCAGGCCTGCAATGCAGGATCCGAGAGGTGCAACTGCAAGCGTTTGTTTGAAAGCATGCTTAAGCTGAGGGTCACAATGCCTGCTTGTGCCCAGGTGGCCATCAGGAGTGGGCGTTGTCTCCTTGGCCATGCAGCTGGTTCCCATTCTGAGGGTTTGACACACATCCCAAAGCCAGGATTCCTGCCATGGGGAAGGAGGAGTTCTCTATTGTGCTTCAGGTTCCCCCATTGGTAGGGATTCCAGCAAAGGTCTAGGGGACAGATGCCTGAATACCAAGGATTGGTAGTGATGACGTCCCTGGGCCATGGCTGCTCTCACATGCTCAATATGGGCCCCGTCCTCTGGGTGGCTGACATGAGGTCGGGGCTCAGGCTCTGTCAGTCACAGCACTAGTGGCCAGGGAAAACTATAAATAGAAGCTCCCTCCTGAGCTGATGATATTGATCCTCATGTACAGTTTCTGGCCAGACTCACCAGGTCCTACTTCTTTCTATGGGGAAGGCAGAATGCTGTGTTGTGGCTCCAGAATTCCTTATCAAGAGATATTGTGGACCAGTAGGATGAGGATGGAATTGTAATCCGAAGCTAGAGTTAAATTCAGTGTCATGCGAAAGGCAGTTCCAGTGGGTAGTGGTTGAATCGAATATCCAGCACCTGAGTAAGGGCGGTTGTCAGATGTTTGCTCAGGCTGAAGTTTGTGTCTATGATGAACCACAAATGGAGGGGTGGCATCAAGAGGCCATGGAGGATTTCCCACGTTGGGGCTAGTGAGGTGCTCTAAACATCAAAGATTCTTTCTACCAGACAGGGGGAGTCTGGTTTTTTGCTCCAGTTTCTCAAGTGGAAAATTTGAGTAGCAGAGCACTCCCATATGGAGGCCTGGAAAGCACACCTCCATTGACCACTGTAGCTGAGGAACATGGCAGGTTCGTTCTGGAGGCTCTGGGGCAAAGTATCAAGGCCTTGAGTTGACATGGAGTCTCATGAAGATGGGTCACAATGCTAGTTTGTAACCAGGGAGATTATAGAATGTGCTGGTTGCTAAGGGGCCATGCAGGATTCATGTACCCTGAGGGTTTGACACAGGTCCACGAGCATGGCTTCCTTCTGGATCCAGGAGATGTTCTGTTCTTTGGTTCAGGGACCACATGTTGTATCATCAGTTGGTATTCCAGAACAGGTCTCTGAGGACAGATACATGAAAACCTAAGCTAGTGTTACAATGAAGTCCTTGGAGCATGTCAGGTTCAATCTTCTGACTCAGGATCATTGACTTGGGTGTCTGTCTGGATGGAGGAGATCAGGGTTTTTAATACTGTGCATTTGAGTCCAGAGCAGCCTCCAATATTGGGCGGGGCTCAGGGACCTTGTAGGTTTCTCCTATTCTAGAGATTTTGGGCAACAGTGACGGCAACAGTTTCCTTGAGTATGGCAGGCACAGTGTTTTGGTGTACCTGCAGATACCACAACCTGAAGGGCATGTGAAGCATGGATTTGGGAGGGAAGTCTGCAAACACAAGCCCGGGTTAGGGTTAGTGGCGAAGGGATTGCAGGCCCAATGCATAGACCTGGAAGGCAGGTCCTCAGGAACTGTAAATCGGACGACGCGAAGGTAGTAGCACAGGCTTTTGTATCTGGATTGTGTGTCTAGGATGGCCTCGGAATGCAGATGTGGTCTCATGGGTCCATGGCAGATTTTCCCTAAGTTTCCTGGGGGCTCCCAATAGTGTGGTGCATTTCTCGGGGGAGAAGAGTGCTGTTTTCCAAATTACGGGTGCCCCAAAATAGGGATTCCAGGGAAGCGCTCTGGGTCTCGGCCACTGGAAAATCCCACCAAGTGTTAGGATTTGGGCCTAGGGACGTACCAGGCCTGCAATGCGATATTCTGAAGGTGCAACTGAGAGCGTTTGCTTGAAAGCATGCAGAGGCTGAGGGTCACCATGCCTGCTTGTGCCCAGGGTGGCGCTCATGAGTGGGCCAGGTCTCCTTGGACATGGAGCTGGCTCCCACTTTGAGGGTTGGAAACCTATCCCAACAGCTAGGATTCCTGCCATGGGGAAGGAGGAGTTCTCTATTGTGTTTCAGGTTCTCCCATTGGCAGGCATTCCAGCAAAGTCTGGGGACAGATGCCTGAATACCAAGATGGGTAGAGATGATGGACTTGGGCCATGGCCAGTCTCACATACTGGATATGGCCCCTGATCCCTTGATGGCTGACACTAGGTCTTGGCTAGGCTCTGTCAGACACAGCACTAGTGCCCAGGGCAGTCTCTAAATCGGGGTTCCCTCGAGTGCCAAGCAGATTCATCGTAATGTGGAGTTTCTGGGCAGACTCACCAGGCCCTTTTTCTTTCTATGGGGAAGGCAGAATGTTGCATTGTGGTTCTAGAATTTCCTCTTAAGAGGGCTTGTGGACCAGGAGGGTGAGGATGGAATTGTAAACACAAGCTATGGTTAAATTCAGGGTCAAACAGAAGGCAGATCCAATGTGTAGCACCTTATTCGAGATATCCAACACCTGAGTAAGGGCGGATGTCAGAGGTTTGCTTATTCTAGGGTTTGTGTCTATGTTGACCGACAAATGGAGGGGTGGCGTCAAGAGGACATAGAGTATTTCCCTAGCTGGGACTTGTGAGATGCTCCAAACAGCAAGGTTTTCTTCTTCCGGAAAGGTGCTGTTTGGTTTGTTTGTTCCAGGGTCCCCCATGTGGGAAGTTTGGGTAGCAGAGCACTACCTCTTGGATGCCTGGAAAGCACACCTCCATTGCCCATTGCAGCTGAGGAACATGACAGGTGTGTTCTGGTGGCTCTGAGGCGAAGAATTAAGGCCTTGAGTTGACATGGAGTTTCATGAAGATGGATCACAATGCTGGTTTGTTACCAGGGAGATCTTAGAATGTTCTGTTGGCTAAGGGACCGTGCAGGATTCATATATCATGAGGATTGGACACAGGTCCAAGAGCATGGGTTCCGTCTGGGGACAGGAGATTTTCTGTTGTAGGGCTCAGGGACCATATGTTGTAACATAAGTTGGTATTCCAGAAGAGGCCTCTGAGGACAGATGCCTGAAAAGCTAATCTAGGCTTCCAATGAGGTCCTAGGGCCATATCAGGTTCAATCATCTGACTCAGGACCATTGACTTGGGTGTCTGCCTGGATGGAGGTTATCAGGGTGTTTCAGACTGAGCATTTGCATCCAGAGCGGCCTCCATAATTGGGGTTGGCTCAGGAGCCTCGCAGGTGTCTCCTAATCAGGAGGGTTTGGGCAACTGTGATGGGCCCAGTTTCCTTGGCGATGGCAGGCACAGTCCTGTGGTGTGACTCTAGGGGCCCCATCCTGGAGGGCATGTGAGCCATGGTTTTGGGAGAGAAATCTGCAAACACAAACTCAAGATAGGGTTAGTGTAGAGGTGTTCACAGGCCCAATGTATAAACCTGGAGGGCAGCATGTCAGGAACTGTAAATCACGTGACTTGAAGGCAGTAGCACAGTCTCTTGTATCTGGATTGTGATCCATGATGAACTCGGAATGCAGGTGTGGACTCATGGGTCCATGGGAGATTTTTCTTCTCAAGGGTTCTGGGGGCTCACAATATCTTGGTGGCTTTCTCATAGAAGCGAAGAGTGCTCTTTTCCATCTTAGGGGTGCCCCAAAACAGGGATTCCAGTGACGGGCTCTGGATATGGGCACATGGAAAATCTCACCAAGTGTTAGAATTTGGTCCTAGGGGCGTACCAGGCCTGCAATACGGGATCATGGAGGTACAACTGAGAGCGTTTGATTGAAAGCATGTTCAAGCTGTGGGTCACAATGTCTGCTTGTGCCTAGTGCAGCCCTCATGAGTGGGTGTGGTCTCCTTGGCCATGCAGCTTGCTCCTACTTTGTGGTTTGGACACACATCTCAACAGCCAGGATTCCTGCCATGGGATAGGAAGAGTTCTCTATTGTCCTTCAGGTTCCCCCATTGGCAGGGATTCTAGCAAAAGTCTGGGGACAGATGCCTGAATAAAATGATGGTTAGTGTTGACGGACTTGGGTCATGGCCGGTCTCACATGCTGGATATGGGCTCATATCTCTAGGTGGCTGAAACTCGGTCTTGGCTCAGGCTGTCAGACACAGCACTAGTGCCCAGGGCAGCCTATAAATCAAAGTTCCCTCGAGCGCCGATCAGATTGATCCTCATGTGGAGTTTCTGGGCCGATTCACCAGGCCCTATTTCTTTCTATGGGGAAGGCAGAATCTTGCTTTGTGGCTCCAGAATTCCCTCTCAAGAGGGTTTGCGGAACAGGAGGCTGAGGATGGAATTGTAAACCCAAGCTTTGGTTAAATTCATTGTCAATCCAAAGGCAGTTCCAGTGTGCAGTGGTGGAAATGAAAATTCAGCACCTGAGTAAGGGCGGATGTCATATGTTTGCTCATGCTGGAGTTTTTGTCTATGATGACTGACAAATGGAAGGGTTGTGTCAAGAGGCCATGGAGGATTTCCCATGCTGGTGCTTCTGAGATGCTCCAAACAGAAGGTTCCCTTCTATCGGTCAGGTGCAGTATGGTTTGTTTGCTCCAGGTTCCCACATGTGAAAAGACTGGGTAGCAGAGCACTCCCACATGGATGCCTGGAAAGCACACCTCCACTGACCATTGCAGCTTAGAAAAATGGCAGGTTCACTCTGGTGGCTCTGGGGTGAATTACCAAGGACTTGATGTGACATGGAATCTCATAAAGATGTGTCACAATGCTGATTTGTTAACAGGGAGATCTTAGTATGTGCTGGTGGCTATGCGGCTGTGCAGGATTCATATACCCTGAGGGTTGACACAAGTCGAAGAGCTCGGATTCCACCTGGGGACAGGAGATGTTCTATTGTAGGGCTCAAGGACCATATGCAGTATCATACTGGTATTACAGAATAGGCCTCTGATTCGAAATGCCTGAAAAGCTAATCTAGTCTTTCAAAGAGGTCCTAGGGGCATGTCAGGTTCAATCATCTGACTCAGGACCATTGACATGGATGTCTGCCTGGATGGAGGTGATCAGGGTGTTTCAGTCTACACATTTGCATCCAGATCAGCGTCCAATACTGGGGTGGGCTCAGGGGCCTTGCAGGTTTCTCCTAATCTGGAGGGTTTGGGTAACTGTGACGGACACAGTTTCCTTGGGGACATCAGGAAATTTCCTGTGTTGTGGCTCCAGAGACCCCATCCTGGAGGGCATGTGAGCCATGATTTTGGGAGTGAAGTCTTCAAACACAAACTCGGGTTAATGTTAATGGCGAGGTGATCACAGGCCCAATGCAGAGGTCTGTAGGGAAGCTCATCTGGAACTGTAAATCAGGTGCCTTGAAGGCGGTAGCACAGGCTTTTGTATCTGGATTGTGTGTCCACGATGGCCTCGGAATGCAGGTATGGTCTCACCAGTCCAATGGAGATTATTCCTCTCTAAGGATCGTAGTGGCTCCTAATAGTTTGGAACCTTTCTCGGGGAAGGGAAGAGTGCTGTTTTCCATCATAGTGTGCCCCAAAACAGAGATTCAAGAGATGTGCTCTGGGTATGGTAACATGGAAAATCCCACCAAGTGTTAGGATTTGGTCCTAGGGACGTACCAGGCCTGCAATGCGAGATCCTGGAGGTGCAACTGAGAGCGTTTGTTTGAAATCATGCTAAAGTTGAGGGACACAATACCTGCCTGTGCCCAGGGCGGCCCTCAGGAGTGTGCATTGTCTCATTGGCCATGCAGCTAGTTGCCATTCTGAGAGTTGTGCACCCATTGCAACAGCCAGGCTTCCAGCCATGGGGAAGGAGGAGTTCTTTATTGTGCTTCAGGTTCCCCCATTGGTAGGGATTCCAGAAAAGGTCTGGGATAGTTGCCTGAATAGCAGTGATGGGTAGAGATGAGGCCCTGGACCATGGCCGGTCTCACATGCTGGATTTGGGCCCCACACTCTGGGTGGCTGACACGAGGTCAGGGCTCAGGCTCTGTCAGACACAGCGCTATTGGCCTGGGCAAAGTATAAATCGGGGTTCCCTCGAGGGCCGAGTAGATTGATCTTTATGGGGAGTTTCTGAGCAGGCTCACCAGGCCCTTCTTCTTTCTATGGAGAAGGCAGGATGTTGCATTTTGGCTCCAGAATTCCCTATGAAGAGGGCTTGTGGATCAGTAGGGTGAGGATGGAATTAAAAACCCAAGCACGCATGAATAAATTGTCAAGTGAAAGGCATTTCCAGGGTGCAGCGACTGATTCAAATATACAGCACCGGAGTAAGGGCAGACATCAGATGTGTGCTCATGCTGGAGTTTGTGTCTATGATGACCGACAAATGAAGGGGTGGTGTCAAGAGAATATAGAGGACTTCCTATGCTGGGGCTTGTGAGATGCTCCAAACAGCAAGGTTTCCTTCTACCTGAAAGGGAAAGTCTGGTTTGTTTGCTCTAGGGTGCCCCATGTGGAATGTTTGGGTTGCAGAAAACTACCTCATGGATGCCTAGAAAGCACACCTCCATTGACTATTGCAGTTGAGGAACATGGCAGGTTCTGGGGTGAACTACCAAGGCCATGAGTTGACTTGGAGTCTCATGAAGATGGGTCACAATGCTGGTTTGTTACCAGGGAAATCTTAGAATGTTCTGTTGGCTAAGGGGCTGTGCAGAATTCATATACCCTGAGGGTTGGACACCGTTCCAAGATCACAGCTTCCTTCTGTGAACAGGACATGTTCTATTGTGGGGCCCAGGGACCATATGTTGTATCATAAGTTGGTATTCCAGAAGAGGCCTCTGAGGACAGATGCCTGAAAAGCTAATCTAGTCTTCCAATCAGGTCCTAGGGCCATGTCAGGTTCAATCATCTGACTGAGGAACATTGACTTGGGTGTCTGCCTAGATAGAGGTTATCAGGGTGTTTCAGACTGCACATTTCAATCCAGAGCGGCCTCCAATATTGGGGTGGGCTCAGAAGCCTTGCAGGTTTCTCCTAATCTGGAAGGTTTTGTGCAACTGTGATAGGCACAGTTTCTTTGGCGATGGCAGGCACAGTCCTGTGGTGTGACTCCAGAGTCCCCATTCTGGAGGTCATGTGAGCCATGGTTGTGGGAGAGAAATCTGCAAACACAAACTCGGGATAGGGTTAGTGGTAGGTAATTGCAGGCCCAATGCATAGACCTGGAGGGCAGCACATCAGGAACTGCAAATCAGGTGACTCGAAGGCAGTAGCACAGTCTATTGTATCTGGATTGAATTTCCAGGATGGCCTCGGAATGCAGGTGTTTTGTCCTGTGTCCATGGGAGATTTTTCCTGTCCAGCATCCTGGCAGGTCCCAATAGTTTGGTGGATTTCTTGGGGAAGGGAACAGTGCTGTTTTCCATGTTAGGCGTGCACCGAAACAGGTATTCCAGAGATAGGCTCTGGGTCTAGGTGCATGGAAAATCCCACCAAGGGTTAATATTTGGGCCTAGCCATATACCAGGCATGCAGTGCGGAATCCTGGAGGTGCAACTGAGAGCGTTTGTTTGAAAGCATGCTCTACCTGAGGGACA